>NC_067477.1:95693680-96000555 GCF_947179515.1 Apodemus sylvaticus | reverse complement strand
ATTCAGGTCCCCATGGGAAGCTGTGCTGGAAACTAGAATGTGGCTGGAGACTGTCCTCTCACTTCACTCCTGCTATCCCCTGACATTTCCACAGCCAGGGAAGCTTGCAGCTTTACCCAGACTGTGCCACACATCATTTTGCATGCTTTTGGTGACATTAAGGCCCCATTTTAATAGGATACATTCCTTTCTGCAGTCCTACAACCTTGAAAATTTGTATTCTGGCTTGTATGCAATGAATCTCTTGCTGCATGATATATATATATCATGCAGCAAGAGATTCATTGCATACAGTAATGCCATGTTGGATGAGGAAGTCATGAGGATGAGGATTAAGAGATAGAATTGATCATATATATATATATATATATATATATATAATTCTCAATAAAAGGAACTATTATCTATGCATTAATATGAATAGTGATGTTACTACTTTTTTATGCGCTGAGACTTATTTCTTACTGATGTTGCAGACATCACAAATAATATAATTTGAAATGTAAATAAAAAATATCGAATTTAAAAAAAAGGAAAATATCTCAGAAGATTGAAAGATCTCCCATGCTCATGGATTGGCAGAGTTAACATAGTAAAAAATGGCCATCTTGCCTAAAGCAATCTACAGATTCAATACAATCCTCATCAAAATTCCAACTCATTTCTTCATAGAGTTAGAAAGAGCAATTTCTAAGTCTATCCAAGTTTATCTGAGAATACAAAAAAAAAAAAAAAAAAAAAAAAACCTAGTTAGGGAAAACTATTCTCAATAATAAAAGAACCACTGTTGGATTCACCATCCTTGACTTCAAGATATACTACAAAGCAATAGTGATAAAAACTGCATGGTATTGGTACAATGACAAGCACATAGATCAATGGAATAGAATTGAAGGCCCAGAAAGGAACCCACACACTTATGGTCACTTGATCTTTGACAAAGGAGCTAAAACCATCCAGTGTCCAAAAGACACCATTTTCAAATGGTGTTGGTTCAACTGGCAGACAACATGTAGAAGAATGCAAATTGATCCATATTTATCTCCTAAGTTCAATTGGATCATGGACCTCCACATAAAACCAGATACACTAAATCTAATAGGAGAGAAAATTAGGAAGAGCCTGGAGCACATGGTCACAGAAGAACATTTCCTGAACAGAACACCAATAGCTTATGCGCTAAAATCAAGAATTGACTAATGGCAGCTCATAAAATTGCAAAGCTTCTGTAAGGCAAAGGATACTGTCAATAGGACAAAATGGCAACCAACAGATTGGGAAAAGATCTTTACCAATCCTACATTTTGTAGAAAGCTAATATTCAATATATACAAAGAACTAAAGAATTTAAACTCCAGAGAACCAAATAACCCTACTTAAAAATTGGGTATAGAGCTAAACAAAGACTTCTCAACTGATGAATACCGGCTGTCTGAGAAACACCTAAAGAAACGTTCAAAATCCTTTTTTTTTTTAATTTGGTTTCTTTTTTGAGACAGGGTTTCTCTGTATAGCCCTGGCTGTCCTGGAACTCACTTTGTAGACCAGGCTTGCCTCGAACTCAGAAATCTGCCTGCCTCTGCCTCCCAGAGTGCTGGGATTACAGGCGTGCGCCACCACCACCCTGAAACGTTCAAAATCCTTAATCATCAGGGAAATGCAAATCAAAACAACCCTGAGATTCTCCCTCACACCAGTCAGAATGGATAAGATCAAAATTTCAGGGGACAGCAGATTCTGGCGAGGATGTGGAGGAAGAGGAACACTCCTCCATTGCTGGTGGGATTGCAAGCTAATAAAACCACTCTGAAAATCAGTTTGGCAGTTCCTCAGAAAACTGGACATAGTACTAACTTAGGATTCAGGTATATAACACTCCTTGGCATATACTCAGAAGATGCTCCAACATGTAATAAGGACATAGGCTCCACTCCCTTCATAGCAGCCTTATTTATAATAGCCATAAGCTGGAAAGAACCCAGATGTTCCTCATCAGATGAATGGATGCATTACATGTGGTACATTTACACAATGGAGTACTACTCAACTATTAAAAACAATGAATTCATGAAATTCTTAGATAGATGGATGGAACTAGAAAATATCATCCTGAGTGAGGTAACCCAATCACACACACACACACACACACACACACACACACAAAATCAAACAAACATTGTATGTACTCACTGATAAGTGGATATTAGCCCAAAAGCTCAGAACACCCAAGATACAATTCACAGACCATATAAAGTTCAAAAAGAAGGAAGACCACAGTGTGGATACTTTGGTCCTTCTTAGATGGGGGATCAAAATACTCATGGCTCACAGACAATCAATGGACTGAGCCTAGGGTCCCCAAGAGAAAGGACCCAAGAAGTTGAAGAGGTTTTCAGCCCAATAGGAGGAACAATATGTACCAACCAGCACCTCCCAGAGTTTCCAGGGACTAAACCACTACCCAAAGAGTACATATGGAGGAATCCATGGCTCCAGCTACATATGTAGCAGAGGATGGCCTTTTCAGACATCAATGAGACGAGAGGCCACTGGTCCTTTGAAGGATTGATGCCCCAGTGTAGGCAAATGCCAGGTGAGGAAAGTGGGAGGGGGTGTTGGTAAGCAGGGGGAGGGGGATGGGATAGGGGGTTTTCGGAGGGGTAATGAGGAAGAGGGATAACATTTGAAATGTAAAGCAAATATTGAATAAAAATAATAATAAAGAAGTGATATATTGCATAGCAAATATATTATGTAAACATATATTACATAAAATATTTAATATATAATTGTATATGTTATATATACTATATTATGTGTGTATAATAATATATTATACACTTATATTATCTGTGATTTTAGGTAAATATAATATTATCCTCTTAAAAAGAGAAAAACAGATTCACTTAAATCATCTGTGTCTCTCATCCCACTACCAACCAGGATGACCCTACTTAGCTTCTCAGACCACATGAACTGCAGTACTTCCAGGGTAGTGCAACCATGGACCGGACAGCTGTATCTCTTAAAATCGCAGATTGTTGTCTCTCTGTCCCTTGATTCTGTTGCTGTTACAGTAATTGTTCAAGCTGAAATCTACAATCGCCCCTTTCTGGTATGTTGAAGAATTGCCACCATAGAATGTATAGCTTTGTAGACTAGATTCTGTCACTTTCCAATATGAATTGGTAAGGTCCTCATTTTTAACTGCTGCTAAAGTATTTGCTGTTTTAACCCTGAACAGTATTTCACAGCCCAGAGGTCATCCTCATGATAGGAACCTTAATTTCTATGAGATTTTGTCAGTTATGACTAAGGCTGTGGTAATTACACATATTCAAACTTTTCTAAACATAATTTTTACAATCAGCTTTTTTTATTGTTTTTTTATTCGATATATTTTTTATTTACATTTCAAATGATTTCCCCTTTTCTGGCCCCCCACTCCTCGAAAGTCACATAAGCCCCCTTCCCTCCCCCTGTTCATTAAATGGCACAGCCACACTGAGCTCTGAGAGACCCTACCCAAGCAGCTTCTGAGTCAGGAGTGGGACACCCCACATCCGGAAATCCCTGCAGCTCCCATCCTCAGCAGGATTTAAAGGATATTACCTGTGTGTTTTAGTCAATCTACAAGTTTACACAAATACTCCTTTTGTCTAATTTCACTCACTTATACAGACGAATACCTCTCTTGTCTTTTTCTGTTTGTCACTGTCTCCTCTCCTTAGCTATGTGTTTATGCACTTTATCCATTTTAATTGGATTGCTGTCTTCTCTTGTGTTTTGAGATTTTTTATAAATATTTTGGCTACAAATCCTTTATAAATTTTTATGTATATCGTTTCTTAGCTTGTGAGTTGAATTTTTTACAGTATTTTTCAGAGTGGGAAAATGTGAATTGTGAAAAATTCAATTTAACATGTTTTTCATGAACTAAATTATTGTTGATCTTATATTTTCTGTCAAGCTCAAGTTTTCTCTTACATTTTATTTCATAAATTCTATGGCCCTGAGTTTTCAGATCTATGAGCATAGTAAGATGATTTTGTGAAACATGTGGAGTCCAGAACTAGAATTATATAAAGGGTGGGAGATTTTTTTCCAGCTCTGTTTGCAGATTTCTTTCCTCTCTAGCACCACCACTGTTATGATGGTATTTGACTGTGTGCATTTCTGGGCTTTCTGTTCTGCACATTGATCAAGTTACTATATTTCTATTGTGCTGGCTATACCATGCTGTGTTGATGACCGCAGATTCACAATAAGTCTCCAAGTCATGTGGCGTCATTCTTTCAATATATCTGTTCATCTTTAGTGCAGTGGGAGCTATTCTAGGTCCTTAATCATTCTTTGTAAACTTTAGAATCCGTTTTTCATTATTTATGAAATTGCTTGCCAAGATTTCGGTCGGCATTTCATCGATGCTATTGACCAAGTTGGCAAAAACTGACATCTTAACAATACAAATCCTTCCAATCCAAGAACTATTTCTCCATCTATTTAGATGTTTTTTTGACTTCTGTTTTCTATAGCTTATAATTTTCTTCATATGAGTCTTGCACAAAAATGATTTTAGTCAGATCAATGTGTGAATCAAGGAGTACCCTTTAAACACCAGTTTTTTAAATGAATTATCCAGATTTCATAAGATTTTCTTAAAATGCTTGATAGAACTCACAGAGCCACTTAGCTTTGCTCTCAGAGAGAGGGCCATCTGTAGTGCTGCAAGTGAAGTGCCATCACTTGCTTCAAAGGGTATATACTCATGCATATCACCTGCACCTGCCTTGACCATTTGTTTCTTCTGAGAATTTGATCTATTCCACCTGTTATCAAATGCATATACATAAAATCATTGTGCTAGTCTGTTGTCCTTTAGTGTCTGTGGGACCCTACCAGTTACAGTCCATATTCCTGCTTCGAGCAGTTTGTATCCTGTTTAATCCTTGGTGAGCTTGGCCATGGGTTTTTTCCATTTGATCATTCCTCTCTCAAAATGAGCATTTAGCTTCATAATTTCTTGTCTTCCCAGTTTCATCATTTTTATCTTTAAATTTTTTTCTTTCTTCTGCATGATAGTTCCAGCTTTAATTTCTCCTGTATTATACAGTTTCTTCAGATGCAAACTAAGATACTCTTTTAGTGTTTTTCTTTTCTAATACAAGCATTTGATTCTGTAAAATACATATGAATATACACATTCTTTCATTCTTCTTCTCTTTCATTCTTCCTTTCTTATCTTGGTAAATATTTTATTTGTTTGTTATAGTGGGTATTAGAAAATCAGTTCTGTAGTGATGAATTCCCTCATGTTTTGCTTTCTGGAGTTTTTATTTTAATTGATATATTTTTTATTTACATTTCAAATGATTTCCCCTTTTCTGAGTCCCCACTCCCGCTTTCTGGAGTTTTATTCTCATTTTTTATTATTTTTTCTTTCTTTTGTGAACTAATCAGTTTGATTGGGCTTGCTTACAGTAGCATGGGGGAAGACAGTAATTTACAAGACCATGTGGCAACAATGACTACATCACTGAAGAAACTGTCTCTCCCTCCCCTATCAATCATTTGAGTTTTTCCGGCTTTGTTCTCTAATGTCATCTCTGAAGAATAATTTTGCTTAATGTGGAACTGTACTGTATCTCATTCTTTCATCATTTTATTTATTTAATTCTATTTTTAACAAGAATTCTGTGCATCTGCTACTCCCGTTGCTCTAAAGTAAATTGTTTTTAATTTTCTGAAGTTTAAATTTGAAAACATGTATATACTTTCGAAGTCTGTCTAGTACTCTATGTTCCCTGGATCCATGGTAATTTTATATAAATTACTAATTTTAGAAAATTCTCATTTGTTACATTACATCAGCCTAAAATAGTTTTATTTTAGGCCCCATTTTTTATTTCTTCTGATTTGTATATTCTGTTTACCATATGTGATAGTTGTTAGCCATTTATTTTCCCCTCCACAATTTTTCCTTGCTATTTAATATAGAAGTTCTAATGGTCTACCTGAATGCTCACTGAATCCAACCTCATATACTTTACCAGTGAATACAAATTCATTTGGTTTTCACCTTTTGTTTTTTCATTTTGATGTTTTAAAATGTCCCTAGTTTTTTCTTAACCTCACTGATCTCTTCTTGTATGTTGTCTACTGTCTTGGTTAGTTTTATTGTCAACTCTAAACAATATTGTCAACTCTAAGTTCCCAGAAGAGGGAACTTCTGTTGAAAGTCAGCCTGGATCCTACTGGCCTGTGGTCATGCTTGTGGGACTTTTTCAACTGTTAGTTGTTTGGGGGAGAGTTCCGACTACTGTGGACAATGTCACCCTGGAACAAGTAGTTCTTTATTGTATGTAAATGCAAGCTGAGCAGGAGATCAGAAAGAGAAAGCCAGTAAGCAATGGCCTTCCTTTGCCTCTGCTCCAATTCCTGCTTGAGTTCTTGCCCTGACTTCTTAAGATGGACTATACACTGGAAAGGAAGAAGAAATAACCATTCATTTCCCCGAAGCTGTTTTTGGTCATAGTATTTTATTTCAGCAATAGAATGCAAACAAGAATTATCTATCATCTCCTTTAACATTCTTAAAATACTTGTTGTGGGGATTCTCAAATTCCCTCTGTGGTTGATGGTTCAGTCTTTGCTGCACAATGAGGTTCAGGGCATAGTCCTCAGGCTGCCTCCTTGACAGGACCGGAGAGACATTTGAAGGTCAGAGGTTTGGAAGGGCTGTGCTGACCTAGGAGGAGATCCTGGAGACTTAGCCACCAGCACATCCATCCTCACAGTTCCAGTGTGGTGTCCCAGTGTCTTATAGCTTCAACAATTTCTGCTCTCAACAAACCACCTATAGTTAGAATGCCCTGGAGTGCCCTTTCTATCTGAATTCCAGGGCCACTCTTTGCTCCCTGACTTCATTATTCTCATGCATGCAAAATTACATCATTAATGCCTCAATTTTTTCTTGTTATTATGAAGGCAGTATTAACTTCAGAGCTCATTCTATGTTGGTACTAGCTCTGCCTTTATTTATAAATAGGCTTTAGAGTAATAAAGAAGTGTGACATAAATTTATTATAGTGTACCTTAGATTAAAACCAAACACACAAATGTGAAACATAACTTCGCCAAACATGGCTGTATAATCAGCCTTTTTATGAGTTCTCCTTTACCAACTATCTTCACTACTGATTTAGACAACACAATACTTTAATCATCAAAATTATTATAAAATTATTAATTTAACCACCAAAGCAATAATTAACATTTAGCTATTAAAATTCAGTGCTGAACTCTTGGGTACCTTCCCTGTCCAGGGGACCAGGGCTGTATTCCTAGCTTTGTCAATCATGAGCTGTTTCTTAGACAATGGGCCTTAACATTAGAGTCTAGCCTTCTTTTCTTTCTCTTTTTTTTTTTAATTGGGGTTTTTACTTAAACCCTCCAGTAAGTTATTGAACAGAAGACGTGACCAGGCATAGCCTTTCTCCCAGTTATTAAAAACAAACACTCAGGTTTGGCATATAATAGATCCAGGTAGCTATGAGACCAAAAGTTTCTGTCATAGAAGGTGCTCTACAGATGCAACTTTCCCTTCCAGAGACTCAGCCTCTAGAGGATGTAAGGTGGATATCACTGTTAACTTGATGGGTTTCTTCACTGATCATGGACATCAGTCCAGCTGTTATCATCTGGTCATGTCCTGTCGTTTGATCTGTTGATTTGTTTGCAATTACTGTATCTGTGTCCATGAGGAGCACTGCCTCAAGCTGTACATTCCTTCTTCCATGCACTCTCTGTCTCTCTGTACCTCGGTGTTCAGAGAGTGACCAGGGTCACTCTCCTTGGGTGCAGTAGTTCTTTCTGTTGTCTCTGATACAATGAACTCTGGTGCTGTGTAAGTGTGTGAGCCTCATAGAAGCTTTTGCATGTGCTTTTGATTTATGGAGTATAGTCTTATATTACTCTGGCTGGAAATGTTAGCAAAACTAATTTAATTTAATAACTAGAACCTAATGAGTTTTTTGAAAGTGGATTTTCATAGAATATTTTTAAATGCCCAGTTTCACTCAAGGTATCTAGTTAAAGCACTGCTCAAAATAACCCTTAACCCTTTATCTGCTTTTATAACATAATTTGCTATCGTTTTTCCACTTCCTGACATGGCTACTTTGTATTTTTTTTCTCAGTTGTTTGTTTATTTAATCAATCTGGCTTACTATACAATGGAGTTAAACTTGGACAGTCAACATATTTGACAGGTCTATGCTGTTATTTTCTGTTCTGCTGCTGCAACTTATTTCATCACCTTTCTTCTGTGTGCTGCTAGGTTTGTTAGATTTCTGTGTGGAGAATCTGGGCATAGGGTATGGGTATCCTTAAATAGTATGATTCTTGTAAGAGATATTTCTAAAAACATAATGATTCATGAGTGAAGAAAGATTGTAAAAAGCAGAGGAAAAGAAGTTTGCTGTGAGAATGTATCTCCTAAAATGTCAGAAGATCCACCCATGTAGTCTTACCAACATGGCTGCCTAAAGATACCCTGAACAAGGCACACCCATAGATGCACTAACACAGAAGAGGGAAAACACATGAGGCTTTAACTGCAGACAAAAACTACCGGCAACTGTGGAATAGGAGGAGAGGTTAAAAACAGTCTCCCCAAAGGTTGAGCCCCCTAATTATTTATCATTGGTTATTAGTGGTCAGCCCTAGAATTATATGCTTACATCTGTACAAGTAACAATATGCAGTCTGAGCAGGCTGGGGAAGAGAAAGGGGAAGGGAGTATGTGGATAAGTTTGAAAGGAGGAAAAGAAATGATGTGATTACATTAAAATTCAATGAAAAAAATTAAACTGTATGTTTAAAGCCCACCTAGTGTTGACAACCTCCTTCTAACTGCTGTGGACAATCTTCAGAAAGTGGCATGTTATAGTTTCAGTTTTTTATAATTCAAAATATTTTCCACTATTTTCTTTGATAATTTTGTTGACACAGGTCATTTTGCAGTCTGTTATTTCCAAGTTTTTGGAGTGATGATATATCTGTTATCATTTTCAATAAAATCTCAATCAAATATTCTCAGAGAATATGGTATAAAGAATTTAACCATTATAATAAAGGAGTTGTAGGGTTATATTTGTTTTTGTTTTATTTTTTTGTTTTTTCTTGCTTCTTTGTGAATTTCACATCATACACCCCAATCTCACACATCCACCCCTCTCTTTAAACCTGCCCTCAACATATGCAACCTCCCTGCAACAACAAAAATTCTTGTTGTAGAAGTTGTAGTGTATCACAGTACAGAGTGTCCTATAGTATACCATTTTGTCCACACTTATTTGATTGCAAATGTTAATTTCAATGACTCCTTTTGTTAGACAGGCGGCCTCTGTCTTCTACTACTCTTTCAATACTAAAACTTCACTAGGGTCTCCCCTTAGATGTCCTGTTGTTGCCCTGTGTCATGGAGATCCTGTCATTTCGGATCTGAAGACTAGACCTTCCATGCACTCTAGCACTTCATAGATGAGGTAGATGTTGGGGTGAGCAAACTCAAAGCCCAGGATCTGAGCCTGAGAAGTATCTGAGCTGGTCATCTAGCCAGCTCTCTGGCTTATACCCTAGGGGAAGGGCATCTGCACTTCCAATAACCAGGGCCAGATCTACCCTGCTGCTCAAGTCAAGTTCAAAAACGGCTCTCTAAAGTAGGAGCTGGTGAGGGGCAGGACCAGCTCTCCCACTCTGATGACCTTGGGGTCAGCTTTCTTGCCTACTGTAGGTGGCAAGAGGTGAGGGGAGGGTATTTCTCCATCACCTATGTCACTGCACAGTAGACAAGTGGCAGGGACCACTCTCCTACAGGGCTAGCTTGCCTATACCTCCTGCCCCACCTCTAAGATCAGCTCTACTGTGCTGCTCAATCAAAGTGAAGGGCCCATTGTGCCAAGTGATAGAGTCAGTGAGGGGCAGAAACACCTCTGCAGCTCTCATGCCTCCAGGGTCAGCTCTCCCAGGATGCCCAGGTAAGAGGCAGGGTCAGGTCTGCACAGCCCCGAGATATCAACATGATCTGTGGAAGGCAGACCAGATCAGGCACATCTCCTTGGCCTTTGGTGGTAACAGACTCTTGGTACTTCAGAGCCCTGGAACCAGATGGGACCTCTGGTGGTAGCACAGACCATGACCCCACCATGGTTCCAAGAGGCATCACTAGCTACTAACTTTGGGCTGTTCCTCGATACTCCCAAGACTCCAGCTCTGCCTCTCTAAATTGTGCTCACATTCATCTTTTCATCATTCTCTTCCATTTCTCCACCTCTTAGTGGTGCCTGAAGTCCCTGAGTGTCTGGGGTCCTCTCAGGACTGGTCTCAGGAGTGTTATGCCCCACTCATGCATTATGGCAGCATGCGGGGGTCATCTCTCACATGGTCTGACCCCCAGGCCTGAGCAATGCCAGACTGGTAGTCATCTTAGGCTAGCTCCGCATCAGAGATTCAAGGCAGCAGCCTGGTGTTTGTTTCCAGGTCAATCCAACCCACTCAAGTAGCCACTTGCAATGTTTGTTTGTGCCCAGGCTCACTCCCTCCTAGGATCTGTAGTCTCACAGGCAGGGTTCCTCTAGCCTCTGGCTTGCTTCTAGACCTGGGATCCCATCTGAGCCGACCTGCTTCCAGACTGGCAATCATCTCAGGCTCGATTTTTTCCAGGGAATGTTAGGCTATTAATCATTCAGATGACCATAGGTCAGCATACTCATCATAGATGTAGCCTCTCTTCTTTCTGTAACCTACTAACACACATGTGACTCAGCAGCCACACATACAGTGCCTCTAGAGGCAATATATTTGCTTTTTTAAGTATTTTTATGAATTCTTTGAGAATTTCATACAATGTCTTAATACAATCCTCTTACAACTCCTCCCAGATCCTCCTTGTCTTTCCTACTCACCCAACTTCATGTTTTTTGCTAAAGATTTTTACTTTTCTTTACTTTTACAGCTCAAGAAACAATCTAAGCTGGGCATGCTAACACAGTTCTGCAATCACAGCACTTGGGATGTGGAGGCAGAAAAATTAGGAGTTCTAGGTCATCTTCAGCTGTGCAGTGAGTCCGAAGGCAATTTGGGCACATAAGACCACTTCTCAAACAACAGAAAGAAATAAAAAGAAGGAAGGAGGGGCTGAAGAGATGGCTTAGTGGTTAAGAGCACTGACTGCTCTTCCAGAGGTCCTGAGTTCAATTCCCAGTAACCACAAGATGGCTCACATCCATCTGTAATGGGATCTGATTCCTGCTTCTTGTGTCTCTGAAGAGAGCAACAGTATATTCATATGCACGAAAGAAAGAAAGAAAGAAAGAAAGAAAGAAAGAAAGAAAGAAAGAAAGAAAGAAAGAAAGAAAGAAAGAAAGAAAGAAAGGAAGGAAGGAAGGAAGGAAGGAAGGGAGAGACAGAAAGGGAGAGGGAGAGAGAGAGAAAAGAGAAAAAGAGATAGCATGTGTGGTGGTGTGAATAAGTATGGTCCCCATATACTCATGTGTTTGAATGCTTGGCACATAGGAAATGGCACTTCCAGGAAGTACGACCCTACTGAAATAGATGTGGCCTTGCTGGAAAAAGTGTGTCACTATTGGGGAATGCTTTGAGGTCTCATATGCACAAGCTACCCCTGGTGTGACACACTCTCCTTCTGATGTCTGGAGTCAAGGTATAAAACTCTCAGTTCTTCCAGAACAATGCTTACCTGCACTTTGCCATGCTTCCTGACATGATCATAATGGAATAAACCTTGGACCTATTAAATGTTTTTCTTTGTAAGAGTTGCCATGGTCATGGTGTTTCCTCACAGCAATAAGACCTTAACTAAAACATGATGTGTTAATTTATAATCCACACAACTGAGAACATGGTTTGCTCTGGAATGGCTTGATCAGGTAAAGATATAGTGTGCAGACATTTTATTTAATCTGTCATCTTTATTAGATTGTACCTACTCCAACTAAATCCTTGTCAGACTGTTTCCCTGTGTATAATACGGTGTTTTTCTTTATTTTTAATTTTTTACTTATTTTTTTATACTCCAGATTTTATTCTCCACCCGGTGCACCCTCTGACTGTTCTATATCCCATACCTCCTCTCTGCCCCTGTCTCCACAATGATGTTCCTACCCCACCCCATCTGACCTCTAAACACTCTGGGGCCTCCAGTCTCTAGAGGGTTAGTTGCATCGTTTTTTTTTTATTGGACCCAGACGCAGCACATATAGCAGACTCCTCTGTTATATATGTGTTGAGGACCTCATATCAGCTGGTATATGCTACCTTTTTAGTGGTCCAGTGTTTGAGAGATCTCAGGGGTCCAGATTAACTGAGACTGCTGTTCCTCCTACAGGGTTGCCCTGCTCCTCAGCTTCTTTCAGCCTTTCCTTAATTCAACCACAAGGGTCAGCAGCTTCTGTCCATTGGCTGGGTGCAAATATCTGCATCTGACTCTCTCAGTTGCTTGTTGGGTCTTCCAGAGGGCAGTTATGTTAGGTCCCTTTTTGCAAGTGCTCCATAGCCTCAGTAATAGTGTTAGGACTTGGGACCTCCCTGTGAGCTGGATCCCACTTTGGGCCTGTCCCTGGATCTCCTTTCCTTGGGCTCCTCTCCATTTCCACCCCTGCAGTTTTTTCAGAAATGAACAAATATGGGTCGAAGTTTTGACTGTGGGCTGGAAACCCCCTCCCTCATTTGATGCCCTATCTTCCTGCTGGAGGTAGGCTCTATAAGTTCCCTCTCCCTACTGCCAGGCATTTTATCTAAGGTCCCCCTCCCTTGAGCCCTGAGAGTCTCTCACCTCCCAGGTCTCTGATACATTCTAGAGGGGCCCCCAACCTCTTACCTCCCTAGGTTGCCTGTTTCCATTCTTTCTGCTGGCCCTCAGGACTTCAGTCCTTTTCCCTCACCCAATACCAGATCAAATTCCACTCTCCTCCCTACCCCCAGTCTACTTTCCATCCAAGGTCCCTCCCTCCCTCCCCACTTGTGATTACTTTCTTCTCCCTCCCAAGTGGGACTGAGGAGTCCTCATTTGGACCCTTCAGTTTGTTGACCTTTTTGAGTTCTGTGGACTATATCTTGGGCATTCTATACTTTTTTGGCTAATATTCACTTATTAGTGAGTAGGTACCATGTATGTCCTTTTGGATCAGAGTAACCTCACTCAAGATGATATTTTCTAGTTCCATCTATTTGCCTGCAAAACTCAGGATGTCCTTGTTACTCAGCTATTAGCTGAGTAGTATTCCATTGTGTAAATGAACCACATTTTCTGTATCCATTCTTCTGTCATGGGACATTTGGGTTATTTCCAGCTTCTGGCTAATAAGGCTACTATGAACATAGTGGAACATGTGGCATAGTGGGGAATATTTGGGGTATATTCCCAAGAGTGGTACTGTTGGTTCTTCAGGGAGATCTATTTCCAGTTTTCTGAGGAACCAAAAGACTGATGTCCAGAGTGTTTGTACCAGTTTGCAATCCCACCAGCAATAGAGGAATGTTCCTCTTTCTCCACATCCTCTTTAAAATGTATTGTCACCTGAGGTTTTGATCTTAGCCATTCTGATTAGTATAAAGTGGGAATATCAGGGTCATTTTGTGTCGCGACCACCCTCACCAGCAAGGAATGACGCAATGCAGGAAGATCTTCTTCAAGCAGTTTATTCCCAGGGGGATTAAAGAACACAGACACAGGTCATTCTGCAAGGAGAATGCTCCCCCACTTCCTGAGAAACCAGCAATATATATACCAGAGGCCAGGGAAGGGAACAAGAAAAATCAATTATAGTCATAGGTCAGGCACCTTGGAAGTCCCTACCACACCAGGCAGGAAGGCAGGACTCAAGCTAAGCCATGGGATGTTTTTCTCTCAAGAAACCTGTGCAAACAGCTCAGCTGGGGGTGTTGAGCCAAGATCTCTGGCTCCCAACAATTTTGATTTGCATTTCTCTGATTACTAAGGACTTTGAACATTTGAGATTCCCCCGTTGTGACTTCTCAGTTTAATTTTATGCCCCATTTTTTGATTGGGTTGTTTGTTTTTTTGGTGGTTAGCTTCTTGAGTTATTTTTATATATTTTGGATATTAGCCCTCTATTGGATGTGGGGTTAGGGAAGATGTTTTCCCAATCTGTATATTGTCAATTTGTCTTATTAACTATGTTCTTTCCCTTACAGAAGGCTTCCAATTTCATGAGGTCCCATTTATCAATTCTTGATGTTAGCGCATGAGCCATTAGAGTTCTGTTTAGGAAATTTCCCCCGTGCCAATGAGTTCAAGGCTCATTCCCACTTTCTCTTCTATTAGATTTAATTTATCTGGTTTTATGTTGAGGGCCTTGATCCACTTGCACTTGAGCTTCGACTATTGATAAGTGTGTCTTTCTCTCTACCAGGCAGTTTTTATCACTATTGCTCAGAAGTCAGGGATGATGATTCCCCCAGCCATTATTTTTATTGTTAAGAATTATTTTTGCTCTCCTGGGTTTATTGCCTTTCCAGATTAATTTGAGAATTGCTCTTTTCATGTCTTTGAAGAATTGTGTTAGAATTTTGATGGGGATTGCACTGAATCTGTAGATTGTTTTTGGTAGGATAGCCATTTTTTCCTATATTAATCCTGCCAATCCATGAGCATGGGAGATCTCTCCATTTTCTGAGATATTCTTAAATTTCTTTCTTGAGAGACTTGAAGTTACTATCATACAGGTCTTTCACTTGTTTGGTTAGAGTTACCCTAAGATATTTTATATTATTTGTGTCTATTGTGAAAGGAGTTGTTTCCCTAATTTCTTTCTCAGCCTGTTTATCATTTGTATAAAGGAAGGCTACTGATTTATTTGAGTTAATTTTATATCTGGCCACTTTACTGAAGTTCTTTGTTAGCTGAAGATGTTCTCTGGTAGAATTTTTGTGGTTGCTTATGTATACTATCATATCATCTGCAAACAGTGATACTTTTATTTCTTCTTTGCCTATTTGTATCCCCTTGATGTCTTTTTGTTGTCTTATTGTTCTAGCTAGCACTTTGAGTACGATATTGAATAGATATGAGGAGAGAGAGCATCCTTATCTTGTCCCTGATTTTAGTAGGTTTGCTTTAAGTATGTCTCCATTTAATTTGATATTGGCTATTGGTTTGCAGTATATTGTTTTTATTATGTTTAGGTATGGGCCTTGAATTCCTGATCTCTCCAATACTTTTAACAAGAAAGGGTGTTGTATTTTGTCAAATACTTTTTCTGCATCTAAGGAGATGATCATGTGATTCTGGGCTGCTCCTGTGAAGACACTATATCCTGACCCATCCTAGAAGATCCACTACACTCAGAGAACTTGATAAGAACACCCCCACCCCAAGTCCCAGAGCTGCCACTGGGAGACCGGTGGACTCAGGATGCATCACCCACCAAAAACCCCTCTTCTCCCCAAATACCACTCCCCTTCTGTTCCTTCTGCCTGGTCCATTCTGCTGGGGAAGACTCCTAGCCGGTCTGCTCCCATAAAGACACCATAACCTGACCCATCCTAGAGGATCTGCTTCACTCAGAGCAGTTGACATCACAGCTTGAAAGTATGCAAGGCAAGTGACCCAACAAACTGAAAGCTTCCCTGGAGTTCTTCTGTACACAGGGAAATAGAAACCACAGTCCATAGCCCCCCCACACCCTGGAGAACATCTTCGCACAAGACAACAGCTTGACTGCTCCACTTAAGATCCAACAGTATGAAGGCCTCCCAGGAGCTCTACTGCAGCAAGGGCAACAAATCAGCAGCTTCTCTGCCCCTCTGAAGAGCCCCTAGTTGAAAGGTCACATAGGTGGTATGCTAAAGCCAGGGCTACAGGCCTACTGGGAGAGCTGAAGCAACCCAGGCTTAAAAGAGGCAGACTCCAGACAGAGTCACCTAGACCAACAAATACCAGGGATATCCAGATGGTGAGAGGCAAGCACAAGACCATAAGCAAGAAAAGCCAATATACATGGACATCATCAGAACCCAGTTCTCCCTCCAAACCAAGCCCTGAATATACCAATACACCTGAAAATCAGGAGGCTGACCTAAAATTCTACCTCATGAAGATAATAGATTCATTTAAGGAGGATATAAATAAGACACTGAATGAAATACAGGAAAACACAGGTAAACAGGTAAAGGAATTGAATAAAGTAATCCAAGACCTAAAAGTGGAAGTAGAAAGAATAAAAAGAAACCACAAATGGAGGCAAAACTGGAAATAGAAAACCTAGGAAAGAGGCCAGGAATTATAGATGTTAGTATCACCAACAGAATACAAAAGATGAAAAAGAGACTCTGAGGTGTAGAAGATAACATAGAAGAGATTGACACAACTATCAAAGAAAATTAAAAATATTAAAAACTCCTAACCCAAAGCATCCCAAACATCTCCAGAGCAAAAGATATTCTGGGGGAATCACCATCCCTGACCTCAAGCTCTACTACAGAGCAATAGTGATTAAAAACTGTTTGGTATTGGTATACAGACAGGCAGAAACATCAATGGAATAGAATTGAAGACCCAGAAAAGAACCCACACACATACGGTCAACAAATGGTACTGGATCAACTGGAGGTCTGTATGCAGAAAAATGCAAATCAACCCATTCTTATCTCCTTGTACAAAGCTCAAGTCCAAGTGGATCAAAGATCTACACATAAAGTCAGACACACTGAAGCTTACAGAGGAGAAAGTGGGGACAAACCTTGAACACATGGGGACAGGGGGAAAGTTTCTGAACAGAACACCAATGGCTTATGCTCTAAAAACAAGAATCGACAAATGGGACCTCATAAAACTGCAAAGCTTCTGTAAGGCAAAGGACATAGTCAATAGGACAAAACGGCAACCAACAAATTGGGAAAAAATCTTTACTAAACCTACATCTGACAGAGGGCTAACATCCAATGTATACAAAGAACTCAAGAAATTAGTCTCCAGAGAATCAGATAACCCTGTTAAAAAATGGGGCACAGAGCTAAACAGGGAATTCTCAACTGAGGAAACTCAAATGGCTCTAAAGCACCTAAAGAAATGTTCACCATCCTTAGTTATCAGGGAAATGCAAATCAAAACAACACTGAGATTCCACCTTATACCAGTCAGAATGGCTAAGATGAAAAACTCAGGGGACAGCAGATGCTGGAGAAGATGTGCTGAAAGAGGAACACTTCTCGATTGTTGGTGGGATTGCAAACTGGTAAAACCACTCTGGAAATCAGTTTGATGATTCCTCAGAAAATTAGACATAGTACTACCTGTTGACCCAGCTATACCACTCCTGGGCATATACCCAGAAGGTACTCCTACATGTAATAAGGAGTTCCACTATGCTCCACTATGTTCATAGCAGCCTTATTTATAATAGCCAGAAGCTGGAAAGAATCCAGATGTCCCTCAACAGAGGAATGGATACAGAAACTGTGGTATATATACACAATGGAGTACTATTCAGCTATTAAAAACAAAGAATTCATGAAATTCTTAGGCAAATGGATGGAACTAGAAAGTGTCATCCTGAGCAAGGTAACCCAGTTACAAAAGAATGCACATGGTATGCACTCACTAATGAGCAGATGCTAGTCCAAAAGCTCAAAATAAACAATTTACAATTCACCCAGCACAGAAAGCTCAAGAAGAAGGAGGACTTAAGTGAGGGTGCTATGGTTCCTCTGAGAAAGTGAACAAAATACTCACAGGAGCAAGAAGGGAGGCAATGTGTGGAGCAGAGTCTGAAGTAAAGGCCACCCAGAGACTGCCCTACCTGGGGATTCATCCTATAAACAGTCACCAAACCCTGACAATATGACAAGAAGTGTGTACCAAAAGGAGCATGCCATGGCTGTTCCCAGAGGGGCCTTGCCAGAGCCCTACAAATACAGAAGCAGAAACTAGCAACCAATTATTGGACTGGGCTTGAGGTCTCCAATGGAGGATATGGAGGGTGGTCCAGAGGAGCTGAAGGGGTTTACAGCTCCATGGGAAAAACAATGACTTTGGACACCCAGACACCCCAAGACTCCCAGGAACTGAACCATCAACCAAGGGGTACACATGGTTGCAGCCAAAAGTGTGGCAGAGGAATGCCTTGTTGGGCATCAGTGGGAGGAGTGGTCTTTGGTCAGGTAAAGGCTCAATAGAGGCCCCAAGAAAGGGAAACGGACAGGGGCTGGGGGGGGGGAAGAGGTGGGAGTGTGTTGGGTAGAGGGGCAGATACATGGAGGCAGGAGGTGGGAGGAGGAGAAGGGAATTTCTGGGAAGGGGGCTTTTGGGAGGTGGGAAATTGGGAAATATTTTGCCATTGGCAATGTAAATGAAGAAGATACACAATAAAAAATTTTAAAAAAGAATAATAAGAATAGAGGAGAATGAAGATTCCCAGCTCAAAGGATCTGAAAATATCTTCAACAAAATCATAGAAGAAAACTTCCCCAACTTAAAGAGATGGCCATAAAGGCACAAGAAACCTAGAGAACACCAAATAAATGAGACCAAAAAAAGAAAATTCTCTTGTCACATAATAATCAAAACACTAAACTCACAGAACAAAGAAAGAATATTAAAAGCTGCAAGGAAATAGAGCCCAGTAACATACAAAGGTAGACCTATCAGAAGCCTACTATACCAGGCTTCTCAACAGAGACTATGAAAACCAGAAGAGCCTGGTCAGAGGTCATACAGACTCTAAAAGAACACAAATGCCAGCCTAGGCTACTATACCCAGCAAAACTCTCAATCAACATAGATGAAGAAACCAAAATATTCTTGGTGTTTTTCTTGTATGTAATATGCACGTCAGTCTTCCTGTTATCCAAGCTCATAACCTCTACGTATAACTAAGGTCTTTTTAATCACACTGCATGAATCTCACAGCTGACTTGGTATTTTCAAGTGGACCGTGCCCTACTTATCTCTAGCTCTTCTACCTATTTTCTTCTCTGCCATCATTTTATAAGAATTATTACTATTAAATTTTCATTTGGTTGAATATTTAACAACTGTTATTGTTTCCTTTGTAGCTCAGACTCCTTCTTGCAATTGAATTTGTGTGTGTGTGTGTGTGTGTGTGTGTGTGTGTGTGTGTGATGTGCATGCGTGCATGCTTGCACATGCATGCGAGTGTGTGCATCTAGGTCAAAGGACAACTTGGAACCAATATGTATTTTTATTGAGAAATTTCTAGGTTCATTGCATTGGTGGTCAGAAAAGATGCTCAACAAAATTTGAATTTATTACACTTTGTGAAGATTAATTATGTTGGTTATTAATTGACTGTTAATTATTAATTGATTATTAATTATTGAATGACATATATCATATCCTGTATGTTAGTGGAAAATATGTACGCTCTGGATCATTGAAAGGAGTTTCCTCTCAGGTCCATTTTCTCCTGACTTCCATTCATACTTCCCCTTCTTTATTGACCTTCTTGTCTTAATAACTTGCCTCAAAATGGTCTGGATGAAGTCATCTGCTTTTGTATGGAAATTACTCTCTTCTTTGCATTCATTAATATTAGCTTTATATACTTGCTTGGGCACATGTATGATAAAATTCCTTCTTCCAGCCATTCCATGGCATTATATAATATCCTCCCTTATCTCTTTATTACTTTTAAAATATTTTCATCTCATTTAAGTACAAGTGTTCATGTTGCTTTTGATTCAGTTTGCATGAATATTTTATGTCTTTAGAACTTTGTGCTGCAAAGTTCTTGTCCTATGGCTCAGGTACAGACTCAAACATCAGAGATTAGAAAAATCTTGGCAATAGGACTCCAATGAAATCCTTCTTGGCAGGATTCTGAGGTCTGGGATGCAATAGATTCCATGGGCATTGCATGAGATGTATGCTTTTGAAGGAGTGATTAGCATGTCACCTCCACAGCACAGAAGTCTGCTATTGAAACCTATTGAAACCTGCTATTGAGTTCTTTGCTCAATTAAACTGTGATTCAAGTCATAGTCAGAGTTTCAGTAAGACATTCCTCTAAATAAAGTGTTTCATTTCCACCTTCCTACAATAAATAATGCTTTAAAATATGCCTTACATGGTTTTCCTCTGTTGTTTAATGCAAGATGTCTAGAAATGGCTACAGCATTTAACATTGTCAGACTCATCCAACCACTTATGATTCTGCTTATGGTATGGGACATTGCTAAATTGAAGGATTAATCATAGTTTCTGTGTACCAAAATGAGCTGGAAGCAAGCTAGTTGATTCATACAAAAGAATCGTGATTTGTAAAGTAGCCATGGGGTAGATAAAGAAATGGACAGATCACCAGACAGATTGTCATGTCAGTATTCTCGAAGATGCTTTCTTCATTCTCTTTACAAATGAAAATACATCCTTGACTTTCGCAAAACCTTCAACAGCAATGCAATCATTTCAGAAGTCCATTCCATACTGATGTGGTATGGAAAAAGAATCCCTGAGGAGTTTGTGTGCATGGATTTTGATATGCTAATAGTTCTGTGGGAAAGCATTTTCAATATTCTCTCATAAAGAGGCAATCTGAACATTCAAACAGCCAATATGCAAGGTGATTGCCCTGGGATGGAAAACCAGGTGATTTAAAGAATAATTTGACCCTTAAAATCCCTGCTGTGGAAAGCTCAAATTATTGAGATTGGCAGTCATGGAAACCAGGATCAATTCAGACAAAGCCATCACTGACACAAAAAGTCCTCCTACTGCAGCCAGGCCCTGCCCTCTGCAGGCCATGCAGGCAGCACACCTTCAGCCAGGCTCTGCCTATTACTCCTATGTGGCCTCCATGTTTAAATGCAAAGCTAAAGAAACAGAAACCAATGTTTTCCAGCTTCTGCAGCTTCTACTGTTCTTATCCGGGACCTGAGACGAGATTAAGAATGTAAAGAATCTGGTGTCGAGTCCCCTTCGTAGGCCACTGTTTTATTGGATTGTGCTTTTTAGAAATGAAAGGTGTGTGTGTAAGGCATGGAGGAAGGGAGTTTGTTTCATTTCAATTCAAATGCCAGTAAGTAGAAGTATAGTGGGTGATTTGCACAGAAGGAGAGAGAGAGAGAGAGAGAGAGAGAGAGAGAGAGAGAGAGAGAGAGAGAGAGAGAGAGAGAGAGAGAGAGAGAGAGAAATAGAGAGTGAGAGAGAAAGAGAGAGAGAGAGAAATAGAGAGTGAGAGAGAGAGAGAGAGAGAGAGAGCACTAGTGAGAATGGTGTGGTGACCCGTTCTCCCAGTGCCCCTCTTCTCCTATGTAATGTTTTCTCAAGCATCCAGCTTTGCCAGCCTCCAGATTACAGCCCTATAACTTGCCTGCCTGAGCTTTCAGACTCCATTGGAGCACATAACATTTTACTAGGATGCTGTTAAATGACACCAGGGGGACTACATTTCACACTTTTGTTTGTTTTAAAGATTCTCTAAGGGACTAATTAGGAGAACTTTGGGGGTTTTTTTTATGCTCTTCCAAAAATCATATACATATTCATTCTCCAGTAGACCCTACAGTGTGGACTCTGTGAACTCTGTACATTTGATTTCAAATAAATAACAGTCTGAAAATGAGCATAATGGTTTCAGATATTAATATATACAAATAAATTTTAAGGTTATGTGTGGATAATATCGATAAAATGTTGCGCTGAAATTTTCATGAATAAGGTAAGTCAGAGCTGAATAAATGATAACTTCTGCATGTGAACAGATCTCTTTCCTTCTCCACACAGACAGGGATTCAAATTGAAATGGTAAAATTATTGACAGCCCTGAGATTTTTCTAGAATTTATTGTGTACATGCTAGAAATATTTTAAGTGATTCAAAGGGGTTTAATTTTGCATTTAATAAAAGACGACTGTGAAAATTTAATTCAGTCAAATGATATCATGTGAGTGGAAGGTATAGATAATAAAACTAGGTCAACATTATGTATTTTAAGCTAGTATTAAGTGACATTATATTTCCTGAAGCTGAAAACTAATGACTGCATGCTTATGTACTTCTTATTTTTTGACTAAAAAAAGTAGATTATCTGAAAATTGGGCCACTTTCATGAATCCAAGAGCTTTATAATATTTACTTTGCATAATGTGAATCTTTGGGGAGGGGCCACCTTTTCTATACAGAGGACGTTTGTGGCTTTCATGCCAAACCTTCTCTCTGTTGTCTCATTGCAGGGACATGAGCATGCCCAGTTGCAGGAAACTTGACCTAGCATAATAACAGAAGCCACCAGAAAGTCTAGCTAGCTGCCAATGAAGCATAAAAGGGAGCTCCACTGGGTCCTCAGGAAGTGTTCTTAGCCAAGGAAAAATGTGGGGGTGGTAACCCTGTGATATGGGTCCGTATAAGTCGGTGGCCAAACATAGTTAACACAAAACAATTTTGAGAAAAGAGATGAAGGATCCATTCTGGCCGGTTATGGATGGAAAACCCATATTACACTGCAAAACCTTTGAAAGCACAGTCCAGAACTCAAAGACAGCAAGTTAGGGTTAGCCCCACAGCTGGCAGGTTAGGGGTTATAGCTGGAGCTAGGCCAATTGATTTCTCAGTAAACCAAAACTAAATAAGAATTAGAGACTCACAATGTAATGCCTGAAATACTCAGGATGCAACCTGAACATACTTAGCATTGAAAGATGCTTCATCTCAAGGCTGTAAAATAAATCATTCCACAATTCCCAATGAATCCAAGTTGCAAAGATATTTGAATATCAAGCAAAAAAATAAACACAACAATTTTAAAGATACTCAAGAAGCTAATCCAAAAATTTAATTTTGAATGTGTTACCAAAAACAAAAAATACTTGAAAGAGAATATAACTAGAAGAATAGTTTGAACATTTTAGGAATTGAAAACAGGCAATAAAAAGAAATCACTGGCTGGGCTTGGCAGTGTAATGTCCGTGCCAGAGGAAAACAGTCCCAAAGCAGAGCCTCAGGCCTCAGAACACCTGCAAAACACAATGTCTGTCTACATCATGGGATTTCAGAAGAAGGAGGCTTCAGGGGGAAAGGAAGTTGTTAAAGAAATAGAGCTGAAACTTCCAAAGTTACTCCAAAATATAACCATACACTTTTCAGTACTCACAGAGATCCTATCTGGAACAAGAGAAAGAAATCCAGGATTATACATATTGTAAAAAAATATTTCCTGAAACTGAAGGCTAGGAAAAACCAAGAAGGCATACTAGCAAATAGACTTTTCAGTTTCGTGGTTAATAATTTACTGACTACATATTTCTCATCATGAATGGTAGAAGCCAGAAGAGATTGTACTTACAGTAGCAAAGAGCAATGCATGAAGTTTTTTATTTGCCAAAAGTATTTCAGAGTCAATAAAGACATTCCCTTTCTTACTTACTTACTTATTACTTACTTATTTGTTCATTTGTTTTTAAAAGATTTAGGAATTTTTATTTGTGTATATGTGTATATGCCTGTGTATTGTCTTGTGTGTGCTTGTACATGCAGAGGCCAGAAGAGGGCGACAGATCCCCTGCTGCTGGAGCACTAGGCAGTAAGTAGTGAGCCACCTGATGTGGGTGCTGGCAACTAAACTTGGGTCTCCTGGAAGGACTCTTTATCACTGAGCCATCTCTGCAGCCCTGAGTAAGGAAAAATGGCCGCTTGATGAGAAAAAAAAAATGAGAGTTCAAACTTCAATCAGGTTGATTTTAGCATTATTTTCTCTTTAATTCTTCCTTCTTATCACATGAAAAGTCATGTGATTGGCCTCAACGGTTACTAGTGTCTTATTCATCTTCTCCTTTAGGCCTGAACCTTTGTTCCCTGTGTGCTATGCTGTGTTCCTTGGTTCATATGTGTTCATAATTGTTACTTAATGTCTGCTGGTTAAGTGGACACAATTGAAATGGCTATAGGTAACAAGCAAAGTCTAGTGTTTGAAATGATCAGATATTTCATAATGCTGGAAGCTCCTCTCAGTCTACTGCTATAATAAAATTACTAATCTTTTGGAAATTTTGACCAGTTTTAGTTGATTTTCTGAACAAGTTCAGCACATTGCTAAATTCTGTATAGGATTATTCTGTCACATGTATGGTGTTGCATAATTAAATATATAGTAACCACAACTTTCTGAGATTTAACCACAGAGGCACATAAACCTCAAGCATAAACCTTATTAAAATTTATATGCATTTAATAAACATCAGCTTCTTTAAAAATTCATCAAACTTCCCTCAAAATTTTGACTTTTGTTCTGCCTCTGACCAATGTAACTGATTTCTTTCACACTTCTGTTTACAGTAAACTGAAATCTGATTTTGCCCATTCATAGTTTTCCTAATTTGTTTTTTTTTCAGCTGTGTAGAGAGGTACATTTAGAGTACCAAAATGAAAATTATCCCCTTGTTAACAGAAATTTTTAACAGAATGTTGGTAGCTCTGTCTCCACTCTTTTCCTAACAGCATCTACTCACAGGTGGTGTGCCACCACTACATTGTGATAAGTATTGTGTGATAATAAAAGTAACATTATTTCCCATCACTAAGGGATCACATGTAAATATAAGTCCACATGCATCTATGTACACTAACATGGAGCACAGCTGGCTTATGATAATGAAATTGGGCCAGTGGTAGAAATAGAAATATAATCAATGAATATAATTGATTGTCAATGCAGTGCTGGGCTTTCACACAGACACTAGATATGCACAAATGACCAAATTATTCGTTGAGCTTTCAACCAACAATTATCTACCATTATATTTCAAGGACAACAACCATCATTTTAAAGTGAGAGGAGACAGAAAGAAAGCTTCATCTAGATTTGAGAGCACCAAAGGTGCTCTGCTCTAAAGACCTGTGGAAACCCTGTGGAAACTGTATCCTGAGTTAAGGCACACTTTCTGGAAAATGTCCTGAGATGATCAACAAGGAAGCAAGATGGTAGAGAGAATGTAGACCCATAGAGGAGATGTGAGGCAGGCATACCATACTCAGGATCTTCCATGTAAGCTTTTGTGTAATGTGGAAACTCAAGGAATTTGGAATAGCCCTAAATTTCAAGTTCATAGGAGATGGTGAGGGTGGTAGTCAAGGACCATCAGGAATTACAAAATAAAGTACCAACTCATATACTCTATGGCACAAGCATTATTCCCAACTGTTGCTTTGGCATAGTTGAAGCAGTTAATATACTGAGTGGATTGCTAGAAAGTAGATGCTGCTTCCCAAGAGAGTAATCCCAGAGGACATGGTAGCTTCACGTAGAATCTCAGCATCTTGAACCCAAGAGCTTTGGTGTTCTCCACTCATTGACTAGATACTCTGGACTTAGAATGAACAGATTGATTGTTGTGCTTCTATTTTTATTAGGATCATGTTTCCAGAAAGTCAGAAGTATCCTTCTGTAAGCATTGGTTGTCCTAAGAGAGCAAAGAAAAAAAGACAATAGTGTTTCCATGATAGATTTGAGTAGACTCTTAATAGTCTCCACTGTATAGAAATAAAATGCACTTTTCTACACTATCTTCCCTGCTTCCTGATAAAATGGAGCCTGGCAGTGACATGTAACATGTTCTTATCCAAATGCAGCATTGCTGTTCACAGTGGCTCTGCCCAGTCCCTTGAAGAGACTCTCCATCTTTTGGAACAATAAAAGCCTTTTTCCATTCTGGATTACATGTCTTTACAGGTTCTGTCTTCCTGTTTTTCTGGCCTCAAAACCAGAGAAAGCCACAAGTCTTACATTCAAAATTAATCATTTTAATTTTATACTGGAATTTAGTTCATGATTATATGCTAATGTCAGTCTCTTGGACATGCTGAACATATCCTGGTCATACAGGTACTAGTCCAGAAGGATATTTAGTGAGGAGCACATAGAGACTCCCCACCCTGCAATGCCTTCCCAGCTCTTCTGCAAATACCTAGTCTTTACCTAATGCCAAGATATCATCTAAATGGAAAGATGGGCTCTAGCTCTGTGCATGTATCACAACTCAGTTCTATCTAGCCAGAACGCTTCATAAAGATAGAACATGTTGGGCAATTGGCTCCACTGGGACTCAAGATTCCTTAAATTTCTAAAGAAGAGAAGGAACATCTGGTGGAGATGATGAACAAAGGAAGGAGCCCCATTAGCATCCTTCTGATGCCCTCTCTTTGCAGGACTCAGTATTCAGTATTCACATGGTATAGGGACAGTGGAAGAGCGGCTTGGGTGTGAGTACTCCAGCTCTTGAGGAATTGCTGGTTCCTGGGTCGGTCTTTGCCTCTCACATGACCTCTGCTTCTCAAACAGAGAGGCCCCCTCATCAGGCTCTGTGGTACAGGGAAAAATGTATATTAGGGGAAGGGGCAGTACCACATGCTTAGAAAGTCGGCATGGCCTAGATATGAGCTAGCTATGTCTTTCAATTCCACTTCAAAATACACTGGAAATCTTGACCTCCATCCTTTTCTATATTTACTCTCCCTTTGACTATGAATTTAACAGCCACTTCTGTCTGAACTGAAGAATCCAGTCTCAGGAAAATGAGCATATTAGTTTCTTGACCTACTTAACTCAACTCTGACTCCCTGACCCAACCCAGGTTGCATATTCTGAACTAAATTTGCGATTAGAACAGTCTCTTGTACAGCAAGTAGGGAAAGAATTAATGGGGCAAACTAATCTTACATCTTGGTCTTAATTTTTAAAATTAATGAACAAAGTTTTAATATCCATGGCGTACAGTGTGATCTTTTAAAAGACATACACAGCATGGAACAGTTGAATAGAGAGATTCCATCACCTAATTTTATGGTTGAGTATAAAAG
This sequence comes from Apodemus sylvaticus, assembly GCF_947179515.1. NCBI lineage: Eukaryota > Metazoa > Chordata > Mammalia > Rodentia > Muridae > Apodemus > Apodemus sylvaticus. Next base: position 95,973,701 of record NC_067477.1, on the reverse strand, counting down.
GACTCTCTGAGAGCAAGTGCCAAGAACATGATTCTTTGCTGTTCACTGGTAAACTGCAGTTTACCATACCTCTCTGAATCCAATTCTTTCCATGTAAGTGAAAGTCTATGTCATTGACTCAACATCTCCCCAAGTTTCTCTTCCCTTCAGCACTAGCAATCAACTGTCCAACTCTGTTTCCATGAGCTTGTATTTCTTAGATTCCACATGTGGCAGAAGTACACTTTCTGTCCTTCAGTGCCTGGCTTATTTCCCTTAGCATAGTGTCTTTCAGATTGCCACATGCTGTTGTATACAAAATACTTTTATTCTAACATTTGATCATATTCCATAATGAGTACTCTACAGCTCCCATGGGGATTTAGGCTGAGTCCACGAGGGGCTACAATGAACAATATCATGAGAGGTGCTCATACTCATTTATTCCTTTACATCAAGAAACTCATTGGATGCCTCCATTATCTGGCAGCATTTTTTTTCAGTTTTTGAGAAATCCCCATACTGTTTCCATAATAATAAAGTCATTTGCATTTTACCCCATGTGTTAGGGTTCCCTTTTGAACACATTGTCACCAACACTTGTTAAATCCTGTCATTCTGAAGATAATTATTAAGACAGCTGTGGAGCAATATAGCCCTGTAATTTTAACTTGCCTCAGGATTATTTATGTTGAACATTTTTCTCTATAAATGTTTGCCATTTATACATACCCTTGAAATTTTTCATTTAATTCATCTATGCTTTGAAATCAGGATTCGTTTCCTGATCCTTGTTGGTGTATGTGACTTCCTGTCTTAGTTAGGGTTTCTACTGCTGTGACAAAATACCATGAACAAAAAGCCAGTTGCAGCAGACAGAGTTTATTTGGCTTATACTTCTACAACACTATTTATTATTGAAGGAAGTCAGGATAGGAACTTAAAACAGGCTAAGATCCTGGAGTAAGGAACTGCTGCAAGGTAATAGAGGGGTGTTGCTTATTGGCTTGCTTCCCATGGTTTGCTCAGTCCGCTTTTTTATAGAACTCAGGACCACCAGTTCAGACATGGTGCCACCCACAATGGTCCAGACCTTCCTCTATTAATTGCTAATTGAGAAAATGCCTTATAGTTCAATCTCATGAGGACATTTTCTCAACTTTCTCTCTGATGACTCTAGCTTGTGTCAAGCTGACACACAAAACCAGACAGTATACTTAGACATTTTTAATAACTACTTCCATCATGTATAGTTTGCAAATAATTTTGCCAGTCTGCAATTCATTTCCTTTTCTAATAATATTTCTAATAGGATTGCAATATGATTTGAATTGGGCCCTTTTCTAGTTGCAAGTTCTCAGTACAAGGCTTTCTTGATTAATTTTTAAAATATTTGTTGACAAATGGGTGGATGGATAAATATATGATATATAGATAGATAGATAGATAGATAGATAGATAGATAGATACACACATACATACATACATATATACATACATATATACATAATAGATAGATAAGAAATAAATAGGAGAAAGAAAGAAAGAAAGAAAGAAAGAAAGAAAAGAAAGAAAGAAAGAAAGAAAGAAAGAAAGAAAGAAAGAAAGAAAGAAAGAAAGAAAAGAAAGAAAGAAAAAAGAAAGATGATATAAACAGATGATAAATGAGAGATAAAAATGGATGCATATAGTAATTTTATTTCAATCTTAGTACTTAAAGTATTGCAGAACACATGCTCTTCGCTGTGGACAGTCTACCACCTATCTCCCAAGTCTCATAGAATCAGGCTTGGGGTAGAAAGAGAGAACAAGTAAGCCTCCTGATGAAGTCCTCTCTGCTATTCTCATTTCACCAGGCTCAAGATAGAGGAAGCATGTCAGGAAGAAAATACCACTGGAAGAAGAAAAAAATCATCCCGAAAATATCAAAAGCTCACCTTCTGATACATCAACACACGTACAAGAAGGCTTTCACTACAAACCAGCAGGAAAAAGCCACAACCAGGAAACTCACTGATGCTAATATATTTTTTTAAATGTGTAAGCAAAGGCTGGGGAGGGGAGGACATAGTAGATAAAACATTTGCTGTGCAAGAGTGAGGAACAGTTCAAGTCTCCAGAAGTCACATAAAAGATGGGCAAACATGGCAGATCATCGGTAATCCCAATGTGCAGGAGACAGGAGACTCTATCAACTAGTTCGATAGCCCAACTAGCCAATATATTGAGCTCTGGGTCAGTGACAATCCCTACCTCAGTATAGGGAGATGCCTTAACATTCATGGCACACATGTGCATACAACATACACACACACACACACACACACACACACACACACACACACAAATAGGCCCACACATGTGAACAGATTGTTCACATACCCATATAAGTAAACAGAATATAACCAGAAGGAAAAGTTCTTAGAGGAGATGAGAATAGGAGATGCCTTATAGGCATAACATAAACTTCAAGCCCTTGATGATGTAAGCATGGATGCTCCAAGCTAATGACCATTGGAGGATGAACACTTCCTGACTAACAACAGGGAATTGAGTACTGTTGGCTTGCTGTGCTACGTTGGTGCCAAGTGGTGGCTCTGATACCTTTCCTCATCTGACAGTCTTTTCCAGAAGTCTTTGTTAGTCCCACAGTCTTGTTACACACAGCTATGTTGACAACCCTTCAGCTTCATTGACAGTGATCAATAGTGTCTTTTTCTGCTCTTAGCCTGGTGCCCTGGAAGAAGAATACCACTTCCCAGAGTGTGCAGCACAAAGTCCTTTCAGTTGGCTTCTAGAGCCAAATTTCTCATGTGCCTAGTCCCATTAGGACATTGAGGTGGGGAATGGAAGTCTTAGAAGAACCCTATGTCCCTGGAAAGTGTGGTAAGAAAGAATGCTTGGTTTTTCCATTGTTTAATTTAGAGAGCAATGTGGTAGAAACATAGTATATCTTTATGCCTCTCTTAACCTTGGCACCAAGCCCCCAAGTCGGCATGGTTCCCAGTGCATGCCCAACCACCTGGGAACTAATGTCAAGTTATGTCTGATTCTTGCTTTCTGACCTTAGGATTTTATAGTTCTTTATTTTCAGAGTAAAAAACCCATTCTGTTTCTTAGTTCCAACATCTTAGTGACAGATGGTATCAAAGAACTGCATGCTGTCATTAAATATACTGACCCTAATGTGTTGAGCCAATGTCCAAATTGAAAGAAATAATCAAGCTCTCATCAACTATAAATAAATGACTTGAGATTTTACGTTACAAATGAAGAGAGCATGTTATAATCATAGAAAACACATTTCAAATGTTGTATAATACACGATCTTCTCTTTCGGTGAAAAAAAGCATCTCATGACAGCTTCGGGGAATTAATAAGATTTTCTGCATTCAATACTGTTGAACTCTTCATTCATTGATCAATACCAGCCTAATGTTAATGCATTGGAGTCAAGACCAAGCGAAAGGCTGCATATTAGTAAACTAGACACTCACCTTAACCACAGTCAAGCAGTGCTCATTTTCGAGATGAGCAAATTAAAGATTAATTGTTATGGAAATAAAATAACAGTGAGCCGGCCCCAGCCTGCCCATGGCGCTCCTCATTTCTGTCAGCGCATCGTGAATACGAATTAGCAGTGTATGCTTTAGAGTTTAAAGCTGGGCCAGGCACCTGATTTCACATCTTTTCAATAACCCAGCGTGATTCTGATTTCCCCTGGGCTGGATTTCCTCAACAGCATAGTACAACTTGGCTTTTCCCTTCTCAGCCAGGGATGCTGCAGAGGATAAAGATTTGAGGAATCGCTATCTATTAACAAACTGCTGCTTCTATTGGTCCTGTAATTACCCTGGACACAGTGTTGTTTATGCAGTGTGGTGTGAAGCATCGTCTCAACGCAGCTGGCATGCGCATCATTAAGAAAGTGTTGGATAGTGGCTAAGCTCATGCAAGAGATCTGGGATGGTTGAATAAATAGTGAGCCTTATTTTTTATTAAATATGATAATAAAGACAGTACTCAACATGAGTTTGGGAGACTGCAGTTGGGAGGGAGGAAGCAGCATGAAAGCAAGTACCAAGCTCACCTGAGCTAAACTGGTCTGGAAATGAAGGAAAAAAAATTCCCCTCCTTGAGGCCACTATATCAATAATCAAAAAGAAATACATAACTGTTAAAAACAAAACATTAATCTTTTTATATTTACTACCAAATCATTTTTCCATTTATCTGACTAGGATGGAACATCTGGTAAGTAGAGAGGGATGAAAGTTCATAAATCATTGTTATTTGTTTTTTGTTACCATTATTATTTTTCTAAGTCACAATACAATACCCTTTGTAAGTACACAGCAGCTACTTTCGATGGTGTAGAGCTGGCAAAGCATTTAATTTGGAAGACAGTTTCTATGAATTAGGGGGCTGGAGAGATGGTTTAATAGTTAAGAAAACTTGCTGCCTTTGCAGAGGACCTGGGTTCAGTTTCCAGAACCCATGTGCCGACTGGTCAACTTCAGTCATGTGAGATGGGCGCTGTTTCCAGGTCCCTTGCTCCATCTATTATGAAGTGGCGATGCCAACACTTAGCACCAGATACCTTGGAGCAGGTGTCAAGGAATAACTGACTCCTCCTTCAATGTCACTTTTCAGAAATGCTTTCCTGGGCTTGAGGTATGACTTGATACAGCTTTTGGGTAGTGTGTGTCCAGCCCTGAGTTCAACAACAGGATTGAATGAGTGACTGACTGACTGAATGAATGAATGAATGTTATCATGATACTGTAGTAAAATTTAGTCCCCTCTGATGCAGAAGCTGAACAGAACTGCATGTGTGCTCTCTAGCAAACCTCTACTTACAGGGAGGAGCATACTGTATGAGGTCGTATCCCAAATAGGAAATCCTAGTTTTGCACCTCCATGATGTCTCATTAGCCTATGATCTGACCATTTCTACACTTTCAGATTCTAAGTTCATGTTGCTATCCTCTACTACACAGTAGGCTCACCACCCTGGCCCTTGTAAATTTGAGGAAATTGAAATTCGCTGATATTAATGTCTCATTCCCCTGAGGTGCAGCTTCTTGCCAAGCCTAAAGCCCTCACACATACAGGCACATAGGTCAAATCACCTCTGTGTCTCATGGCAGTAAGCAAAACCCCTTTCTCATCCATTGACAACACTCCAGGCAGATCTATACTGGTGAGCATCCTTCTATGCAGGGGCATATAATTGGGAGTGACTGGAAAGGAGGCAGGAGACAATGTCAGGGAATACTCAAAATATGCAAGATGAGACATTCTGGTGAGAGAGACATGGTTCCTGTGTGTTCCCATCCATAGCTTCTTTGGTCATTGCTGCAGATCACTGTTAAAAAATGTCACTTGAATATGATAGACATATGATCTGCAACCATGGGATCAGTAACTGAATAATGAGCAGGTGCTAATGTGGAGGCACATAAGTGTTTAACCAGGAATCATTGTCATTGAAATATGTGGAAATAACAAATAATGTTTCTAGAATGCAGTGTTACCTAGAAGTAACTAATGTAGAGACACATATGTGTTTAGCCAGGAATCATTGTCATTGAAATATGTGGAATAGATAAATAATGTTTCTAGAATGCAGGTGCTAGCTAGAAGTAACACAATGGTTGATACTCAGCTTTTCTGACTCACCCTGCTAGCGTCTTTGCTGTTTCATCTAGATTATATTAATTGATCCTGGCATTTACCCAGCATTTGCCATGCATAACAGAACTTCATGTTAGGTGCTGTGACTTATGAGTAATAAAGACTCTGGGGTGGGCCAATACATTACATCTCATAAATATAAAATTTACTTTATTGATATATCATATTGTAAAAATTGACAGAATGGTACCATTTATAAAATTTGAATAAACAGCCAAAATAATACTGAACAAAAAAAGGATAATTCTGGGTATGTTATAATACTTTATCTGAAATTTTACTAGATGCCTAGTAACAGCATATAATGATATTAGCACAGCTAGAATACAATCAATGATACAGGAAGAAATCCACAGTGCTGCACATATGATTCTCCACAAAGATGCCCCAAACATAGACTGATGGAAAAGTTAATCTTCAGCAAATGGTGCTGAAGAAATCAGTTTTCTGTGATGGAGGATGGGAAATAAACTTCATTGCTCAGGACAGCCATGAAGGAAACATGGATATATGCTCCTTAAAAAACTAGAGTTAGAATTGCTACACTACTCAGCTATTCTGATCCTAAGAAGATATTTGGAGGACTTCAAATCAAAATCCAATAAAAACATGTGTACTGCCATGTCTCCGTGGTACTGTGCAGATGAGTCCAAAGAAAATTGTGTCTGGCTATGCAATCAGCTGTTGATCAGGTAAAATTGTGCTGTTTGCTGAAAGGTAGATTGAATCTGAGGTCAGCCATCTTAGTGCAAAGCAAACGAAGCCAAGACTAGTAAAACAAATATTGTGTTTTCTCTAAAATATAGAGTCTTTAAAAATATATATAATCTAGGCCTTTAAAATATGAGTTTGGTTCAGAATAGGATCTATTTGAAAAGAGGAAAAGAGCAGAGAATAGTGTGAATGAAAGAGATCAAAGTACGTGACAGATATGTATGAAGACACCATAATGAAACTCATTATTTTGAACCATGAATATATACTAATAATGTGCACAGTTATGAGAAAGAAATAGAGAACAAGAAAGACTCAGTGAGCAGTTGAAAATATAATTAGCAAAATAGGAAATTTGAACTTACAGCCTATATTACAGCTTCATAGAATAACAATGAAATAAAGAATGATTGAAAAGGTGAGAAATTTAATATTTACAGTAAGGGATTTTCCATAAAGTGTACAGAGTATGAATAAATAAAAGACAATCCTCAGAACTTAGAAAACTATTGATTGAAAATGTAGTATGTCACAATGGAATTAAACAGTTGTAACACCTTCATTGGCTGAATGTGAATTCTACACTATTGCAGATAAAGTTAGCTTAAATATTTCAGAAAATACAATATGCCTGTTAGTGTCCTTGTGAAAGACTTAAATTACTGGCCAGCAATGGTGCTGAGTGGAAGAAGTCACAAAGCAAAGACTTCAGAGATCTTGGGAACATTATTTTAAGCTTAAACTTTAAAACTTGTCAAGGCATCTGTCCATTGTGAACCAGTATACAAATATGTGCTGTTCTCCTATAAGAGAATAAGCAGAGGTGTTATGTGACCTCTGTGCAATCACAGGTGCCCATAGAGGACCACAGGGCCTCTACTATGGACCCTACACAGCTGTAGATGATTCTGTTTCCAAGCAGAAGCATGGGGACCAGGGAATGTAGCTGGTGAATTTAGAAAAAAATTAGTGCCAGTACTAGCAATAGTTATTGGGCTCAAAGAGTTTAATATGCATAAGTATGAAATTTTGAGACTTTCATACATGAACACTGTATCCACATCACTCCACCCACCCCTACCCTCTCTACCTCCTCCTGGTTTTCCTTCCTCTCCAGAATTTATGGCTTCTTTTTCTTTCATTACTATTGTTAAACAAAGACAGACAGACAAACACACAGACACATAAATATTACAGGTCCAAACTATCTTCCTATAAGTGCTGAGTTCTAGTGGTTTACAGTGGAACACGAAGGAAATGCAGAGTTACACACCTGGAACCGTAGAAAGCGAGCAGTTCTCTTTAATGGGTAGAAATGCACTCTGTGAGATATTCAGATTCAGACTTAATGTGAAGCTAGGACAGTATGAAAATGGAAACGTGGTGGATTAGGGGACAAAGCATAAATCCACAGCTGGAAGACTGTGAACAACAAGAAAAAGAGGAGAGTGGGCAGAGTGGCTTTATGACTGTCTACTGTGTGAGGGATACAGTGTAGATGCTAGACCATAGTGTGAGGGTTTAAGGATATCAGTTGTGAACATAATTTTAGCCAATCTGAAATCTAAAATTAATGATTAATAGCCATCAAACATTTTTCAGAAGAAAAGACAGTAGAAGAAAGACAGGAGGAGGGTCTATGTGCTTGGTTTGATGTAAGAGTAAATTGAAATAAGATGAAGTACAATCAGCTAAAATTCATCCTATGTCATTCATGTGATTTAAATATTGAATGTGTCTATCTGTCTCTGTCTCTGTCTCTCTGTCTCTCTGCCTCTCTCTCTCTCTCTCTCTCTCTCTCTCTCTCTCTCTCTCTCTCTCTGTGTGTGTGTGTGTGTGTGTGTGTGTATGAAGGAGAGAGAGAGCAAGCTCACTATTGCAAAGCTACATTGTCTGAAAAGTACCCTAATGTTTTGAGTTCATACATTTTACAAATTGTCATGTGAGCAGGAGAAAAAAATGATGACGGTGCGGGGGAGGGGGAGCGAATCATGCTGCCACTCTTCCTACCCTCACTGTCAGTGTACCTGCCCATAATTATCTTTAGTACTTAAATGGGTAGACTTCATCTAGCCCTCAGCAGCGACCCCACTGGTAAGGTGCATATGGAAGAAGCATTTACACTGTATGTCAGCACTCTCGAATCAAAGATTTTCCTTGTTACCGTCTCTTCTTTGCATAAGAATTGCCTGAAGAGCATGCAGGGGCTGGACCTCTGCCCCCTATACATTTGTAGCAGATGTGCAAGTTGTTTTCCATGTGAGTCTCATAACTATTGGAGAATGGGGCTGTCCATAACTCTGTTGCCTGCCATTGAATTCCCCTTCCCCTAGTTGGACTGCCTGGTTGGACCTCAGTGGGAGAGGACTGTGTGTCCCAGGATGGGGTGGTAACCAAGGGAGGAGAAGAAGAGGGGGTTATTCAGGGAGGTATCTATAAGGGTAGGACTGAGAGGAGGGGGGAACTGTGATCAGGATGTAAAGAAAATAAAAAATAATAAATTACTAGAAACAAACAATTTCCTGATGTTGCTGTCCCGAGAGAACAGTCAATCCTAAGACTAAACTTGATCCCAATGTATCTGTGGGGTTATAGTTATTTATGGCACAGAGGTTAATTAGGAAATCAGCTAGGAAATGTTCAAAATGTCCAGTGTATTTCACAGATAAGCAAGAAAATCATCCTTTCCCACAGATAGCTGGGTGTGACCGCAGTTTTTAGAATCATCCTTCTTTCCTCAAATACTGCAAAAGAGCACTACCCTGGAGACATAATTCTGCAGAGATGTAGCTAGCTAGCACCACTTTTTTTTTGGCACCCAAGTCTAATTCAAAAGGATTAAATAAGTATCCTCAATGTAAGCCAATGAAATCACAAAGCCAGTTCCCGCCTCAGCACTCCAGTGCACATAATTACACAGCCCTAAGCTCTGACTGCTCATCAATTAACACAGCTGTAAGATCTGGAGCTAATTGTGCGATGTATTAATCAGCACATCTCGTGTACGAACACAGATTCTGCTCTGGTTTCTGGGCTAACAGTAAGCTCATCACCACTGCTGGCTTACTGGAGTCAGCTGAAAAACATGTCAACATTTGAATTCTTCTTGGGACTGTTCTTAGCATTGTTGCCAGTTTGTGCAGCTGAAACCAAATGGATCCATAAGGATCCTTCAGATAACAAGAAGGTGCTTGTGGCCGTGTGCAAAGAAAACCTTTCATAGGGAAAGAAACTTGAAGTGAAAAAGCTTTGTCCAGGAATCAAGAGATGTTGGGATTGGACAAAGAGATATTGGGCCACTAGGATCCTTTGAAGAAGGTTGCAAGACATCCCCCACCTCCAGTGGCTCTGGTGAGCATGGCACTTCGAGATCTCCAGAGCTTTGTACACCCAAGTCTCTATAAGACAGAACTTCAGCAATCCCCAGCATACTACACCATGCAAAGGTAAATAAACCTGTGGCATGTAGCTGTGAAGCTACAAATGAGACAGTTTTAGAAAGGGATATCAATTAACAATGGAGAGAAACTCTTCAACATGTTCATCAAACCCACATACAGAATACTTCTGAATTAAACATGCAATAATATACTTGGAAATACTAGCATTAAGTATGATACTTAATTTCTGAGTTCTAAGGAACACTCAGATGTCATGGCCCTTGGCTAGATAGTATAGTTGATAGACAAATGAAAAATGAAAAATACAAGTCGGTTGGCAGGCTTTTCTTCTTTGTGAAAACTCAGTGGCTGTAGCATAAGGAATCTAGAGATAATTTATATTGGTTATATTAAAATGGAAACAAACTCAAAGAGAGAGATGGTGAGAAAAATCTGAGAAAAGCTGAAAACAATCCTTACACACTTGCGCAATGAACGTGGTTGATCTTTCGGCAACACTTTTTCCTTCCACTATCCAAACACTACCTCAGACTCTCTGAGTTAAGAGATGTGAACCATTTCACACCTCATATATTAAATGGAGAGTTTCTCTGATGGACTCCATATTGGTGACCTCAATGTCTAGCAGATTGAGACAGTTTAGGTTCCAGAGAGATCAGACATCATGTTTACCTCCCATACCTTTGTTTTTTCCCATCCACTCCTTTCATTTGCCTTTTCATGTTATCCAGTGTAGTATGTTATCATGCTAAAAGCATGATTCATTGATCTTAATCAAGACTAGTTGATGAAAAATGATTCTATGGCACTGACTCACCCATGTTGCCCTCCTATGGACACAAGGAGAGACATGGAATTGGATGTGCTTAGCATTTGTGTCTCACTCCCAAGAGATGGAAATCCTCACTGTAAACATAAAGCGGAACAGAGGAGACCACAACCGGTTCATCTGTGACCAGATCCCAGGATACCCATCTCTGAGCACTAGACACAATGTGGCATGCATATCCTGATTTTTTATTACATCCCAGGTAGCTGTTTTATTTACCTTTCACCATCTCCCAATTTGACATGGTATGTGATTTGCAAATATTATCTTTATAAATATCCAAATTAGATATAATACATGCACATGTACCATATATGTGTGTATATATGTATGTGTATGAGAGTGTGCTTCTGTGTGCATGTGCATGCGTGCATGTATTTGTGTGAGTGTGTATTATGCATGTGTGTGTTATTTTGTGCACTCCAATGATACATGAGTAAGTGGAGTTATTTCATAACAGAGTTATATCATGGGCTTAGAATTATTGCCATCTCTAATTAAAGTGATATCAATTAGTTTTCTTCACTGGTTGTGTATTTTATAACTACAAAAATCATGAATGAGGAGCTAGGACAATTGCTCAGATGTCCTATTCTCGCCTCCACAGACACTGTACACACATAGTGCACATACATACATGCAGATAAAACATGCATAATCAAAAATAAGAAATAAATATGCCCTTAAAAATAAACAATCTATTAAAATCCATGAATGGTTTTACTGTGGACTTCATAAAGGTTTCCTTTTGAGGGAACATTTTATTCTTTTTTTTGACAGAATCAAAACAAATTAAGGATATGCATACTGAAAAATGTTTTCAGTATGAAGCTATATACTGATTTGAATGACTCATAACATAGAACTCAGTTCTGTGAATAGGGACCTACAGACTTGACTGCCATTTAACAGGTCTGTGCTGGGCACTCACTTTTAGCCTTCTAGCTGATTAATTGAAATAAGTCATGGTTGGGTTATGGTGACAATCTAATGACTTAGAGATGGCACAAGGAAGTATTTATTAGAGAACTTGACAGCACCCAGGCACTCACTACATTGAAGCTGCCTTATAGCATGAAGGAGCCATTAGAGAGGGCTGGCTTTTCATGTTAACGTGTTGTAAGAAGCTCTTATTGCTGAGTCCAAACCGCTTCATACAGCTTTCATGGGAGTAAGTTATTTTTGGAACCACAGTACTTCAGGGCTGAGAAAAATAAGACACTAAAGATAAAATCTACCTTGAGATATAAAGGCAGACAGACAGACAAACAGAGACATAGGGAGGGTTGAGGAATACAGAGCAGTGGTACATACTCTAGACAGCATACTGGGCTTAGAATTATTGCCATCTCTAATTAAAGCGATATCAATTAAATATTTCTTTAATTGATTTAGTTACAGCTTCTATACTGCAGTCTGCCTGCAAATAGGCCTGGGTCACTGTTGGTCCTTGTGGAAACACTCAAAGACTGGGCTGGGGAGGAAGGTCCAAACATTCTGTCTGCAATACTCCAGGCTGCAGGGCACAGAGAAGACAGCAGCATAAGCGTAGGGTTCAGGACAGTGACACCCGAGCTGGACTCTTCTCTCTAGCTTTTTAGAAAGATCAGAACCTGAGAGCATCTAGAGTATTCCAATCATTCCTGGCACACTGAACTTTAGTTCCCCATCAAGTTGCATAAACAATTCTATAAAAGAAACTGGATTTTTAAAGAAGCTTTGTGATCACCACATATACTGTCTCATATCTAGTTCCCGTAGCAGCAAACCTGCTGTTTGGTACACACCAGATCCCCCCGAGTGTGCGTGACATTGTGAGTTTTGACTTCTCAACTTATGAAGCTGAGTGAAGAGAGTCTGGCTTCCCCAGCAGCATTGTATGGTGTATGTTTCAGTGTCCACCATTCTGCCTAGCGACTGCAAACAGCAGTCTTCAAGGAGGGAGTCTCTATCACAGAAAGGGCCTAGGAATCAATACTGTTTTGAGTTCCTGCAGACAGCTGTGACCTTCTCCAGCAAGCCTGCTCACCAGGCCATGGCAGTCGACATGGCACTGAGGGCTTACAGCTCCAAAGTACTTTGATTAGAAGCCGCCACGTGTTTGCCCTGTGGAGTTAGCACTTGCTCCCTTCCAGTGTCCTCCCAGATAACCTTCAGGCTTGAGCCTGGCAACCACATAGCTGCCAGTAGTTAAAGAGAAAGGGAGTTTTAGAGTCTGGGGAAAAGGGGACAGACAGATGGAAACAATACTGAACAGCCAAGCTTTTTTTTTTTTTATTTAATCAGCTGTGTGGCCCCACCATCTTTGTAGCGTCAAATCTGTTTGTTCACCTGAGAGACACAGAAAACATCCCCTAAGACGACTCCTGCAGAGGAAGCAGTCAGGCAAAGATCCTCACTGTGCAGCATAGGAATTTCATAAAGAAGGTTCTCTAGACTTTAGGCAACTTACAATATCACACACACACACACACACACACACACACACACACACACACACACACACAAAGGAAAGTAGAAACATCTGAGCTCCTAGGAAAGTACCTTATAAGGGGAAGAAAATCTAAGCTAAAAGTGATAGACAGCTTAACTTGTAAAGGACAGAGAGAATGAAGTGCATTGTCTTAGTAAATAACATTTTGTGTAGCAATAAAAGAAAAAAAAATGTTTTGAAAGCATCCCAGAAATCTCGTGTGTGCTGCTTCAGTTTAAAGTTTTCACAACAGTAAATTCTACATGTTTTTTAAGTTCCATCTAGCAAATTGATCCTGTTACCCGGCCTAGAAAATAGCCCTTAGAGGTGGATCACTTTACTTAATGCAAAGTTCAGGTCAGGCATAACCTGCCCAGTTCATCTTCCTTGGATTCCTCTAGGTCTGGTTACAAGAAAGAAGGAAGGAGCAGATATGCTTCCTTTTGAATTTTGTAATAAAGCAATCCAACTCACAAAGTCTTTGCTCCTATAAAGGCATTTGGGGAGCAACATAATTAAATGACTTCCATAAAATTAAGAGAATCTATTTTCTAATCTCATCTGAAAAGTTAACTGAGATCTTAACATAATAGCATATTATTTTTATAGCACTTTATTTCTGATTCCTTCATGCACCCTGCAGTCTTTCAATGAATTCTCCTGCCTGATTTTTTGTATTTTTTATTAAATTTTTTTCATTAAATGTAAAGCATTTTTATAGATACGCATAAAGAAATGTTTCAAAGTGACTAGCCCATGTAATAACTGCTGATGCCCCAGGAAGAAGATGCAACACCCTAACATATAACTTGATATAGCAAATAAGCTGAAAGAAGAAAAGAAATGCTCTCTTGGTACCACGAGAGATTGTTCCAGCACCCTGAAGATGAATGAGTCTAGATACTCATACAGTGGATAAAATGAAGCAGTGCTGATATAAAAGCCTGCATGCATAACTATCCCCTGAGTACCTAAATTATTTCTTTATTACTTAAAATATCTAATATGATGCAAATGATATACAAATCATTGTCATGCTATATCATTTAGGGCATGAAACAGCCAAAACTCTGCATGTCTTATCACTAAGAACTTTTGTGCTTCCAATGTGCCATAGGTTGGCTTTTCGGATGCAGAGACCAGAAGCTCAGAGGAAAGACTGTCAGTCAAACTGGTTTTTCTGACACTGAAAATAGCTATCAAGTTTCTGCCAATAGAGGCATCCCTTGCCTAAACCCATTCCCACCACAGTGCTTGAGCACCACAGTGTCTAGGATATATACAATTCAAACTGTCCCTTCTTGCTGTTGTACTTCGATCTTCGAATATCACTTTGTTTTACTGAACTCTTCTTGGGCCTTCCAGCCCCAGTGGCTCGGTTCCCTCCCTGCTCTCCCACGGCCTGACTTAAATAACCTAAAACAATCATCTGATGACAAACATTACTCAAGAGTCCATGGAGAAAACAGAAAACACTGTAGAAATGAAAATAGAAAAGAATCACATCAAACATAGAATGTGCTTAACAAAAAAGCACCAGAAGTCATAGGCCCGGGAAGTACTCCTGAGGGGATGAAGTACACGGATACATTCACAATGGTTGCCTGAACACCCAAGTGGCTAGAGGCCAGCTCAGAGACTCCTGGTACCTCCAGGTAGCTAGGCAGCCAGGGGTAGCCTTTACATCATGTTTCTGCACAAAAGCCCTTCATTTTGAAGACCATGTCCCTGCCATCACAGAATAGTTTAGAGAACAGGAATATCATCTCTTAGGTTCATTTCCACACACCAAGCATCAAAGGCCTGAAACTCAGCTGCAAACAGGGAATCCCAGTTAGGATTGCCTAAGCTTTGCACATCCCAGCACTGCTGGGGATGCAGGGAAGCGAAGTGGATCTATGGGAACCCTCCAGCACTGGGCAGTCTTCCTCAGCAATTTAATCAATAACCTTGTTTAATGTTTATAAAACCTGTCAAGCTAATGAATGCTCACATAGGAAAAACAAGGAATCTAAGAGTCAAGGAAATGGAATAAGAAAATATGTCTGTAAACGCCTACATAGGACTATGTTTTCTCATTTCCCATAATACTTTAGAAATATTTTGATATCATGCATGTATAGATGATTTGGGGGCTTAGAGAGGCCATATATATTTATCTACAGAATTCAAATGCTTGTTTGTCTGCAGCAAACCCCGTGAACTCCCCCTTGAAATGCCGTTTCAAAATTCTCAAAAATACTATTTCTTTCCCTAGCATGCTGAGGCTGTTGTGTGTGGTGATGTGATGTATCGTTTATTAATAATAACTCTAGAATTGCTAAGTCTGTATCACAATGACTCACAATTCTCTCTTTGCAAAAGGTCATCTCCTCCCCAGGCTGCCAAACACACTATTCTCATAAAGTAAAATATGCAGCTTTCCACACAATACCATCTTTCTCAAATATCTATATATAGGATGCTATATTTTCCTAAATGATAGCCCACTAATGTATGTGATACAGATATGTGCACAATGCATATGTTATCGCATTTGTTTTTTGCAATTTTATTTTCTATTTAAAATACTTTTTCTGCTTGAGAAATGTATACATGTATACAATGAAACATGGTCATAACCACCTCCAGTTAACAATCCATCTCTCTCCAACATGTCAGCCTCCTCCAAAGTTCCTATCTTTATTTACCTCCTTGTTTATTTATTTAGTGGTAACCTTTTGTGCTGAATAGTGCTTTGTCAACTTGACACAAGCTGGAGTCCCTTGGGAAGAGGAAATCTCAATTGAGAAAGTTCCCCCATTACATTGACCTGTAGAAAAACCTGCCATGTGTTTTCTTGATTAATGATGCGGGAGAAACTATTCCACAAGGCGGGTGGTCCTGGATAGTATACGAAAGTAGGCTGAGGATGCCTAGGGGAGCAAGTCAGTATGCAACATTCCTCTATGGTGTGGATCAGGTCATGCCTCCGGGTTGCTGCCCTCTCTGGGCCCCTGCCATGATGTCCTTTCAGTGATAGACTGTGTTATAGACCTGTATGCTCCGTAATAAACCCCCTCCTCCCCAGATTGCTTTTATCCATGGTGTTTTGTTGCATTAATGGAAACCATAGCTAGGACAACCCACTAAGTCTATTTAGTGCTTCCCATATGCTTATGGGTGTGGGGTTGTCCGCTTAAAGCACAGGAATCATTGTAGTGGCCACATCCTCAAAAAAGTATGATTCTTCCTCCCCAGGTCTTTCTTCTGTTTTATGGCACAACATGAAAATCTTAAAGATACTGTGTTTATATAACCTTCAAATTGTTATGCTAACTAGACAAAATTCAATTATTTAGGAGCCAGGAAGTAAATGTTGGTATAGATGTAGGCTGATTTTCCTAAAGGATGCAGTGTTGATATAAAACTTGCATCACCCCCATCCCCTGAATACATTAAATCATCTCTATATTACTTAGCATGATACAAATGAGGAAGCTCCTTTCCTATGGTGAGAACAGGCTCTTGCACATGACATTATCTCCAGAAGCACCTACTTGACCCATGATGGAAACAGCACAGACACCCTTTTAGCCAAACAACCTCTGACCTCAAAAACAATCACACAAAAACAAGAAAAAATAAACAATCCAACAAAACCCTCACCAGTTTCCTCACTACTGGATACTGACTAACTTCTTTAGTTCTAAAAAGAGCTATGCATACTACCAGAGGAGATTAAATCATCAGTATTTCCTAGCTGGAAACCATGGTACTGTGAGCTTCAACAACTGGCCAGGCAAGACACAGGTCCTGGTGCAGTTGTGGCAGGAATATCACGGGAGGAACCAATCACTTACAGCTTGGATTTAAGTTATGTTACACAAAATAAAACCATCCATGATAACATTACTGAGACAAGAACCTGTGACTAGTGTGTGCGTAGATCCTCAAAGGGAACCTGTTAGTATTCTGCTGTTAAATGGACATAGTATTAGTCTGACTCCAAATGACTTGTTGCTATACCCATAGATCAATACTTCACTCAACCCTCATTAGAGAAGATTCTACTTGCAATAGATGGTGATTTGCTCACATACTCACTACTGGCCAAGGTGCAGAGACTGTAAGAGTGCTAAATTGTCATCCCTAACTGGAATGCCTATGCTACATGCTTTCTATCCAATGCTTGGGTATCATGGTGAAAAATGGGGAAGAATGTAAGAGCTAGAGTGGCAGATAATTGCAAGGAAACCGTGTCCTTTAGAAACAATAGAACAGCTGCACCTATGAACTCACAGCAGTTATTACAGCACGTACAAAGCCCATGCAACCTCAAGCCAAACTAAATCCCAGCATGAACAGTGTCTAAATGGAGATGAAATTCCATCTCTAGCTTGGCATTTGATAGCTACTGGGAAAGAAAGCATCAGTTTTCTTCAGGAGTGTTGCCATTGGTAGGTTTATCCCTCTCCAGTGGAAGGACATACGTCCAGGAATATACGGTGCCACAAAGTGGGCTCTATGGGTGAAACAAACAGATCCAGAGGACACAGTTGGGGAAGCAGCATAGGTTGTGAGTTTGGGAAAAACTGGGCGAGAACATGTGTATGGTCAAAAATTTTAAATGTGAATCTCAAAGACCTAATAAAATATATTCATTTTTTAAAAAATTCAAATAAACTAGAAAAGCAAAAGGTTAACCTAGACTACTGACTTGGGATTTTAGTTTAAAGACCATGGCTTATAAGAGTAACAGTCTGACAGGACAGTATTTTATAAAGAACTGGGGGAGGACTCTCTCCCCCAGTATGTAGTATAGATTGGCAGTAGTGCAAAGACATGACAAAGAAGATATTAAATATGGCTTTTTCTAGGCAAGCTGCCAACTGGCTAACAGCAGCAAGTTTTTTATTTCATTATAGAATGGAGTTATTAACAAAATTGACATCTAGAAACAGCCCATGTTACTAGTGACTCTACTGTGTGTTAACAGTAGAATGCACATTCATGAAGACAGCTAGCCATATACTTACTTGAAGTTAAGCAAAAAGTGGGTCAGGAAACCAGCAGCCACACAGAATGGATTGGCTTATGCTTCTCTGTCTAGGGACAGGGGGTTGACTTCTGTCCTGACTTATTTTCATGCCACTCCACATTCACCCATCTCTATTCGTGTGTTGTTTCCTTTCCATGAATTTTTAAAAAATTGCAGCATTTTATCCAATCCACTGAAGAAGAGGAAGGAAGGGACGTGGGCTGAGGGAGAAGAGGGAAGGAGAGGGAGAGAGTTTAGGGCACCTATTCACATAGTTGTACAGTCCTCACAGTCAGCACTAAAAGGTGACTTTCAGACTGTAGTCTGAAAGCATGGTTACTGCAGGTCAGGTCCAGTTACAGGATATTAAAGAATATCACTGCATCTTCCAGTGATTCAATGAGACCCAGAGTAGGGAAGCCACAGATATGCATGCCAACTTTACCAAAGTTCTTCACTGACGTACTTATCATGGTGCTTGAACAATCTTGTATCTTTCCCTGTATCTCAGGCAAGGGAACCATCACACATCCTAAAATTACTATTTTAGTTAATCCTGATAGACTGGTATTAATATTAAAATAAATAAAATCTACAGCACCCCACAAAAACAAACTACTACCATATACTAAGGCAGAAATTTGTGGGAAAATGGCATATTCCTTAAGTGATAGAGCCAAGCTAGGCATGAAGCAAAGTGTACCCAACTAGTCTACTTCAGATAGAATCTGTTTACATGGGCATCACTGATCTGGGAAAATATCTATTCATCCCAGAAACTGACCAATGAAAGACAAAGAAATTATTGTAACTAAGTCAAACTTGAAGAATCAATATTCAACTGTGCTAGTTACAGAAACACGGGCAACTCCCAGACAGCTATTTCCCTAAAATGTCATTCCAGAGTGGGCAATGACTCATGAAAACAACATTCCTTTAGCTTCTGCTGAGCCTGTAGCCATTTTTTTTTTCTTTTTTTTTTTTTTTTTTTTTTTTTGTCTTTTTTTTTTATTTGATATAATTTATTTACATTTCAAATGATTTCCCCTTTTCTAGCCCCCCCCCCTCCCCGAAAGTCCCGTAAGCCCCCTTCTCTTCCCCTGTCCTCCCTCCCACCCCTTCCCAGTTCCCCGTTCTGGTTTTGCCAAATACTGTTTCACTGAGTCTTTCCAGAACCAGGGACCACTCCTGCTTTCTTCTTGTATCTCATTTGATGTGTGGATTATGTTTTGGGTATTCCAGTTTTCTAGGTTAATAACCACTTATTAGTGAGTGCATACCATGATTCACCTTTTGAGTCTGGGTTACCTCACTTACTATGATGTTCTCTAGCTCCATCCATTTGCCTAAGAATTTCATGAATTCATTGTTTCTAATGGCTGAATAGTACTCCATTGTGTAGATATACCACATTTTTTGCATCCACTCTTCTGTTGAGGGATACCTGGGTTCTTTCCAGCATCTGGCAATTATAAATAGGGCTGCTATGAACATAGTAGAGCATGTATCCTTATTACATGGTGGGGAATCCTCTGGGTATATGCCCAGGAGTGGTATAGCAGGATCTTCTGGAAGTGAGGTGCCCAGTTTTCGGAGGAACCGCCAGACTGCTTTCCAGAGTGGTTGTACCAATTTGCAACCCCACCAGCAGTGGAGGAGTGTTCCTCTTTCTCCGCACCCTCTCCAACACCTGCTGTCTCCTGAATTTTTAATCTTAGCCATTCTGACTGGTGTAAGATGAAATCTTAGGGTTGTTTTGATTTGCATTTCCCTAATGACTAATGAAGTGGAGCATTTTTTAAGATGCTTCTCCGCCATCCGAAGTTCTTCAGGTGAGAATTCTTTGTTTAACTCTGTACCCCATTTTTTAATAGGGTTGTTCGGTTTTCTGGAGTCTAACTTCTTGAGTTCTTTATATATATTGGATATTAGCCCTCTATCTGATGTAGGATTGGTGAAGATCTTTTCCCAATTTGTTGGTTGCCGATCTGTCCTCTTGACGGTGTCCTTTGCCTTACAGAAACTCTGTAACCTTATGAGGTCCCATTTGTCAATTCTTGCTCTTAGAGCATACGCTATTGGTGTTCTGTTCAGAAACTTTCTCCCTGTACCGATGTCCTCAAGGGTCTTCCCCAGTTTCTTTTCTATTAGCTTCAGAGTGTCTGGCTTTATGTGGAGGTCCTTGATCCATTTGGATTTGAGCTTAGTACAAGGAGACAAGGATGGATCAATTCGCATTCTTCTGCATGCTGACCTCCAGTTGAACCAGCACCATTTGTTGAAAAGGCTATCTTTTTTCCATTGGATGTTTTCAGCCTCTTTGTCGAGGATCAAGTGGCCATAGGTGTGTGGGTTCATTTCTGGATCTTCAATCCTGTTCCATTGATCCTCCTGCCTGTCACTGTACCAATACCATGCAGTTTTTAACACTATTGCTCTGTAGTATTGCTTGAGGTCAGGGATACTGATTCCCCCAGATTTTCTTTTGTTGCTGAGAATAGTTTTAGCTATCCTGGGTTTTTTGTTGTTCCAGATGAATTTGATAATTGCTCTTTCTAACTCTGTGAAGAATTGAGTTGGGATTTTGATGGGTATTGCATTGAATCTGTATAGTGCTTTAGGCAAAATGGCCATTTTAACTATATTGATTCTACCGATCCATGAGCATGGGAGGTTTTCCCATTTTTTGAGGTCTTCTTCCATTTCCTTCTTCAGAGTCTTGAAGTTCTTGCCATACAGATCTTTCGCATGTTTGGTAAGAGTCACCCCAAGATACTTTATACTGTTTGTGGCTATTGTGAAGGGGGTCATTTCCCTAATTTCTTTCTCAGCCTGCTTATCCTTTGAGTATAGGAAGGCCACTGATTTGCTTGAGTTGATTTTGTAACCTGCCACTTTGCTGAAGTTGTTTATCAGCTGTAGGAGCTCTCTAGTGGAGTTCTTTGGGTCACTTAGGTAGACGATCGCCTGTAGCCATTTTTACTGAAGGGTCTCTTCTGTCTCTGCAGATAGTAGTTTCTTGTACAACCTTGGATTGGGGCTTTATGAATCTAGAAACTCTAAGATTCCCAGGTAAGTTTTTTGAGTTTCCTGAGCATTGCAAGTTTCCTCAGCTGAGTCTTAGCAGCTTAATTTTCTCCCTTCAGAGGAAACATATTTCAATTTGGAGAAAAGGACAACATAACAAGATCATCAAAATGTTGACTGTCAAAGAAAGAAAAATAAGAAATGAAAAGGGAAATTGATTGTGTTGAAATGTGTTGAGCAAAAAATGTTTCATTCAGTCTGGAGGGAATAAACACTAGCTCTTACATAAAACAAACACTCCTGGATCCTTTTGTATTGTCTATGACTAAATCTACTTATATAGACTAATTCTTATAGATCCAGTATGAGAGAAACTCTATTATATAAATGCAAAAACACAGTAGCAGTGGTATCAAATTATTGAATGTTTACATTGGAACTTAAAGAATGAATAATTCCACCTCTGTTTTTTTCTAAATGAAGAAGCAGAGTGAAGAGAAAGAAAATGATGAATGTGGGATTAAAAAGCAAGTTACACGTCGATTCCACAGAGATCTATCCCATCCTTCTTCATCAAAAGGAGTTTTATATAGAAATCCCCAATTAAGACATTATTTGAAAAACATAATTCAGACACTCTGTTTATATCTCCAGCCATAACAGTTGACAAGGGGATCATTGGCCATCATACTGCAGATAGGATTCATAAATTATGATCATTTAATAGGACCACAAGTTTACAGTTTTGGAGCATTGTGACAAAGACATGCAGAGCTTTGGGTATCCTCATGCTGACCTCTAAGTATACTTCCTTGCCCTGACCACAAGAAACCATTCTTCAGGAAAGAATAAAGGTGAGCAGGGTGAACACTGGGATAATTGTCCTCCAGGATAAGCATAGGCAGTGAACTAAGTGATAAGTCAGAGCCCAGGCAAAGTAAGAGAAGAAGAGGAGAGGAGAAAGTACTCCTATTATTGACTGTACATTCAGTGCTTTAGAAGGTTGGTAGAAAATAAGTTACCAACCTTAAGAGGAGAATGATCAAGATCCTAGATAGTTTTTCACGGGCAGAGCACACAACTACAACTTTGAACCTGAAGTTGGAATTAGAAAAAAGGCATACTGAACACAATTGCAGGTGGAAAAATAGAACCCTGGTGTTCAAGAGTTGATGTTCAGCATGCTCAACTGTATTTGATACAAGCTCACGTCATCTGGCACATCCTTATTCTGAATTGATGACTATTTTGTGAGGTTTGTTGTTGTTGCATTCAACTGAAGCTTCCCTATAACTTCCCTATAACAACTGGTACATGGTGCTAAAACTACAAAATCCATTTTGTTCAATCCACAAAAATAAATATTCATGTGAAGCTGTGATATTTCAAACCTACAATGAGACCTCACTCTCCTCCTCTCTTGATCCGAGGAAACAGCCTCCATATTAACTCTATGAAGCTCTCCTGAGCATGACCAGCTCCACAGGGAAGATAACCTCATTCACATTGCAAGTCTGTGCTTTAACATATCCCTGCTCTCTGTGGGTTTTCTGGATCTTCTCCATGGGTGCCTGTTTTATGCCTTGGACACACTTATTTCCATAAACTTGAGAATCCTACCTCTACCAGCATCCAGCTTTATTTCTGTAGCTGTCTGCTTCTCTCTGCCTTCACAGAATTGAAGAGTTATAAACTGGCTCTGGAAAAGGCTTTGTCTGGTTCCATCTTCTCTTCAGTCTAGTAAAACCTTCTCCAGATAAGCAACCAGGTTGTTTCTCTTTCCCACCACTTGTGTGCTCAGTCCAGTAGCTCTTTCTATTTCCTTCAGGCTGCTTCTGATGTGTTCACAATCAGGATGTCACAGAGGCCTGCTTTGCCTTTCAACATGCCTTCTTTGCTATGCTAAGTCACTGCAAGCTGTTGGTGCCAAGTGAGAGGTCAGTACCTCTTTCTTTCTCTTGGACACTAAGAAGTCATTGTTGCTATTCATTTGCATGCTGTCAATATTGCTTTAACTGAGAGAACAGAGTGGCTAAAGGAGAAGGAAATGGATGAGGGGATTGATAGTCACCAAAGCAGATAGAACACGAAATGTTGACCAATTAAATCTGCCATCTTATGTGGTAGTATTTTACAGTGTTCCAGGATAATTAAAATAGTAGTATTAATTATAATTATGGATCACATGTCAGTGTAAAAGGCACAATAATAAGTGGATTTGAAATATTGTGGAAGTTAATGCCTGTGACAGAAATGAGAAGGGACCACACAAGTGTTAAAATGATGCCACTAGACTTTTGCAAAGTCGGGCTACCACACAGCATCAGTGTG
Organism: Apodemus sylvaticus; assembly: GCF_947179515.1. Classification (NCBI taxonomy): domain Eukaryota; kingdom Metazoa; phylum Chordata; class Mammalia; order Rodentia; family Muridae; genus Apodemus; species Apodemus sylvaticus. The sequence continues at coordinate 95,950,230 of NC_067477.1, read as the reverse complement.
TAAAAAGCATAGTATCTATGAAACACAAGATAGAATTGTGTACAAAGATAAAGTAGCACCACTTGATAGCTGTTTCAGAAATGGAAGCCTCTCAACAACTCTCATGAGGCTTTCCTAGCTGCTTAGAAACCAATACTCGGGCCTCAACCTGGGTCCGGTGGTAACTGTGTTATCAAGCACTAGAGCCCATTTTTTTATTCACTTTATATCCTGATCCCCATTCCTGTCCCTCCTCTCTTCCTAGTTTGACAAATCCATCCCTCCATTACCCCTACCCTATCCCCATAGATTAGAAGTCCCCCTTATGCACTGCCCTACCTTGGGACATCCAGGCCCTGTAGGTCTAAGTGCATCCTCTCCCACTGAGACCCTACCACAGTCCAGCCAGGAGAAGGGGATCTCCAATGGCATGAACAGAGCCAGAGACAGGCTCTGCTCCAACGGTTATGGGGACCCACATGAAGACCAAGCTTTACATGTGCTGCAGATAGGTAAAGGGCCTTGGACCAACCCCTGCAATGAACTTTGGTTGGTGGTTCAGTTTTTGTGAGGCCCCATGGTTTCACGTAAGTTGACTCTGTATGCCTTCTTGTAGTATTTTTCACCCCTTCCAATCTCCTAAATTCTATCTCTCATGCTTTCACACAATTCTCCAAAAGCCACCTGATGTTTTGCTGTGGGTCTCTGCATGTTTCCATCCACTGCTGAATGAAGCCTCTCAAGAGACGCTGATGCTAGCCTCCTGTCCATAAGCATAGCAGAGTGTCATTAATAGTGTAAAGGGATGGCTCTCTCCCATGGGATGTGTCTCAAGTTAGGCAAGTCATTAGCTGGCTGTTCTCTCTCTATTGCTGCACATATTGTAGACAGCAGGGTTGATGGGTTTTGTGGATGGTTTGATGTCTCCCCTCCCTTCACTGAAAGTTCCACATGGCTACAGGAGGTAGCCACTCTAGTCTTCATGTCCTCTGCTGTTTGTCTCAGCTAGGTCACCTCCACAGACTCCCCAGAACCTCTCCCGTCCCAGGGCTCTACTACTCCCAAGCATGCCTGTCCTCAACTGCTGTTCTCATTCCCAGCCCCCCAACACCCCTTCTCCCCATAGCTGATCCCCATGCCTGTTCCCCTCCTAATTTTTTCCATCCTTTCACCTCCAATGACGATTTTGTTTCCCCTTCTGAGTGAGGTTCACATATCTTCCTTATGGCTTAGAGATTTTGGGGAGCTGTGAATTATAGTATGGCTATCCTGTACTTTATGGCTAATATCCACTCTTAAGTGAGTGCTCTCATATGTATCTTTCTGAGTTTGGGTTACCTCACTCAAGATTATTTTCATAGCTCCATCCATTTGCTTGCAAATTTCATGATGTCTTTATTTTTAATAGCTGAAGACTATTTCATTGTGTAGATGTACTACATTTTCTTTATCCATTCTTCAGTTGAGGGACATCTAGGTGGTTTCCAGTTTCTGGCCATTAGGAAGAAAGCTGCTATGAACATAGTTGAGCAGATGTCTTTGTGTTCTAGTGGTGCATCATTTTGGATATATTACCATGAGTGGTATAGCTAGGTATTTGGGTAGAACAATCCCAATTTTCTAGGAAACCTCCAAATTGATTTCCAAAGTGATTGAATCAGTTTGCACTCCCACTAGCAATGGAGGAATGTTCCCTTCCTCCACATCCTCACCAACATAAGCTGTCACTTGAGTTTTCTCCTTAGCCATTCTGCTGAGTGTAAGACAGAATCTCAGAGTCATTTTGATTTGCATTTCCCTGATGACAAAAGATGTTTAACATGCCTTGTTTTTAATTTTTATTAAATTTATTCACTTTAGAACCTGATATCATCATGCTCTTTCCTCCCCTCATACAGATCCTCCTGCCATTTTCCCTACACTTCTTCTTGGAAAAGGAGGATCCCCCTTTTAGGTATCAGCCCCCTCCCATCAGGTTACTGTGGGATTAGATGCATCCTTTCTCTCACTGGGGCCAGACAAGACAGACCAGTTAGGGTGATATTTTCTAGTCCCATCCATTTGCCTGCAAAATTCATGATTACGTTGTTTTTAATATCTCAGTAGTATTCCATTTTGTAAATGAACCATATTTCTTTATACATTCTTCAGTTAAGGGACATCTAGGTTGTTTTTATAAATACAGCTGTTTATGAACATAGTTGAGCAAGTGTCCTTGTAGGATGGTGGAACATCTTTTGGATGTGTTCCCAAGAATGGTATAGCTAATGGTTGAGGTAGAACTGTTGCCAATTTTCTGAAAAAATCACTAAATAGATTTCCAGAGTGATTATACAAGTTTGGACTGCCATCAGCACTGGAGGAGTGTTCCCTTGTTCCACAACCTGGTCAGCATGTACTATTCCTTAAAGTTTCTGATCATAGCCATTCTGATGGGTGTAAGATAAAATTTCAGAGTCATTTTGATTTGCATTTCCCTAATGCATTAAACATTTCTTTAAGTGCTTCTTGGCTCTTTGAAATTCCTCTATTGGGAGTTTTCTGTGCCCCATTTTTCAATTGGGTTATTTAGCTTGTTGATCTCTAACTTTTTTAATTATTTGTATATTTTATATATTAACTTTCTGTCAGATGGAGGATTGGTGAGAATCTTTTTCCAATCTGTGTATTGCCGTTTTGTCCTGTTGACAGTGTCCTTTGACTTACAAAAGATTTTCAGTTTCATGAGGACTCATATTAATTTCTAATCTTGGGTATTCAGAGCTTCTGGGCTAATAGCCACTTATCAGTAACTGCAATCCATGTGTGTTCTTTTGTGATTAGGTTACCTCACTTAGGATGATATTTTCCAGATCCAAGCATTTGCCTAAGAATTTCATGAATTAATTGTTTTTAATTGCTGAGTAGTATTCCATTGTGTAAATATACCATATTTTCTGTATCCATTCCTCCATTAAGGGGCATCTGGGTTCTTTCCAGCTTCTGGCTATTATAAATAAGACTGCTATGAATAAAGTCCTTATTGCATGCCAGGGAATCCTCTGGGTATATGCCCAGGAATGGTATAGCAGGGTCCTCTGCAAGTGTCATGCCTACTTTTCTGAGGAATCACCAGACTGATTTCCAGAGTGGTTGGACCAGCTTGTATTCCCACCAGCAGTAAGGAAGGAGAGGGCCCTGGTCCTGGAAAGGCTCAGTGCAGCATTGTAGAGGATTACCAAGACAGAGAAGTAGGAGGGGGTTGATTGGAGAACAGGAGGAGGGAAGAGGGCTTATGGGACTTATGGGGAGGGGGGAACCAGAAAAAGGAAAAATCATTTGGAATGTAAACAAAGAATATAGAAAAAAATTTTTAAATCTGATATTAGTGTCTGAGCCGTTGATGTTCTCTTCAAGAAATTGTCTCTAATACCAATGAATTCAAGATTATTTCCTAATTTCTGTTCTATTATATTTAGTGTATCTGACTTTATGATGAGAACTTTTATCCACTTGGACTTGAGTTTTCTGCCAAGTGATAAATATGAGTCTAGTTTCATTCTTTTACATGCAACTATCCTGTTAGACCAGCACCATTTGTTGAAGATGCTTTCTTTTTCCATTGTATGGCTCTGGTTTCTTTATCAAAATCAAGTGTCTGTAGCTGTGTGGATTTATTGCTGGGTCTTTGATTCTATTCCATTTATCAACCTATCTGTTTTTATGCCAATACCATGTGATTGTTATTTCTATTATTCTATAGTATAGCTTGAAATCAGGGATGATGATGATACCTCCTGAAGTTCTTTTATTGGACAGGATTGTTTTGAAGTATCTTCCTGTGTTTTTTGTTTTTCCATATAAAGTTGAAAATTGTTTTCTCAAGGTCTATAATGGATTATGTTGGAATTTTGATGGGTACTGCATTTAATCTATAGATTAATTTTGGTAAGATATCCACTCTATGTTATTCCTACTAATCCATGAGCATAGAATATCTTTCTATCTTCTGATATCTTTCTCAATTTCTTTTTTCATAGATTTGAAGTTGTTGTCATATGGGTCTTTTACTTGCTTGATTACAATTACACCAATATATTTTCTATTATTTGTGGTATTGCAAAAGGTGTTGTTTCCCTGATTTTTTGGCCCATATAATGTTTGTATAAAGAAGGGTTATTGTTTTTTTTAGTTGATTTTTTTTATCCAGCTACTTTGCTGAAGGTGTTTATCATCTGTAGGAGTGATCTGGTAGAATTTGGGGGGGAGGGGTCACATGCATACTATCATACAGTCTTTGAATAGTGATACTTTGACTTTCCAGTTTTTATCCCCTTGATCTCCTTTATTTTATTGCTCTAGCTAGAAAGAACTTCAAAGTACTATGTTGAATAGATAGAAAGAGAGTGGGCAATCTTGTCTTGTTCCAGTTTTTAGTGGAATGGCTCTAAGTATTTTTGCATTTAATTTGATGTTGGTTATTGGCATGCTATATATTGCTTTTACTTTGTTTAGGTATGCATCTTGAATCCCTGATGTTCCTAAGACTGTTAACATGAAGAGGTGTTGGGTTTTGTTAAAGGCTTTTTAAGCATCTAATGAGATGATTGTGTGATTTATTTTCTTTCAGTTTGTTGATATGGTGGATTGCATTGACATATCTTTACATATTGAACTATCCCAACATTCTTGGGATGAAGTTTAGTTGATCATGGTGGATGATATTTTTGATATGTTCTTGGATTCAGTTAGTGAGTATTTTACTGAGTATTTTTGCATCAATGTTTATAAAAGAAATTGGTCTGAAATTTTCTTTCTTTGTTGAAATTTTATATGATTTAGGTATCAGGGGGACTATGGACTCATAGAATAAGTTTCTCAATTTTCCTTCTGTTTCAATTTTGTCAAATACTTTGAAAAGTATTGATATATGTCTGGTAGATGTTTGTGCTAAAATAATTTGGCCCAGAACTTTTTTTGGTTGGGAGAGTTTAAATGACTATTTTTATTTCCTTATGAGTTATAAGACTATTGAAATAGCTTCTCTGATTTAACTTTGGTAAGTGCAATCTATCTAGAAAATTATACATTTCATTTAGAGTTTCCAATTTTATGGTATAAAGGTTTTTGAAATAAGACCTAAAGATTCTTTGAATTTCCCCAGTGTCTGTTGTTATATCTCCCCTTTCATTTCTGTTTTTGTTAATTTGGATATCGTATCTCTGCCTTTTAGTTGGTTTCACTAAGCGTTTGTCTATCTTGTTGATTTTCTCAAAGAATCAGCAATTTGTTTTTGTTGCTTCTTTGTACTGTTCTCTCTATTTCTAATTATTTCTAACTATTTATTGATTTTAGCTATGAGTTTGATTATTTCCTGCCATTTACATGTCTTGGGTATATTTGCTTCTTTTCGTGCCTATCCTTCTCAAGTGTACAATTAAATTGCTAGCATTATAACTTGCTAGCTTCTTTATGAAGGCACTTAGCTATGAACTTTCCTCTTAGCACTGTTTTCATTGTCCCATAAGTTTGGGCATGTTGTGCCTTCCTTTTCATTGAATTCTAAAAAGTCTTTAAAATCTTTATTTTTCCCTGACCCAGTAATCACTGAGTAGAGAGTTGTTCAGTTTCCATGAGTTTGCAGGCTTTATATTGTCTCTGTTATTGTTGAAGTTCATCTTTCACCCATGGCGGCTTGGTAAGATCACAGAGTTATTTCAGCTTTCTTGTATCTGTTGAGACTTGCTTTGTGACTGACTCTATGGTCAATTTTGGAGAAGGTTCAGTGAGGTGCTGAAAAGAAGGTATAGTCTTTTGTGTTTGAGTGAAAGCTTCTGTAGATATCTGATTTGTAACATCTGTTAGTTTCATTATCTCTCTGTTTAGTTTGTGTCTCGATGACCTGTCCATTGGTGAGAGCATAGTGCTGAAATCTCCCACTATTAATGTGTGAGTTTTGATGGACATTTAAGCTTAAGGATGTGTCTTCTATGAATGTGGGTACCCTTGCATTTGGGGCATATATGTTTAGAATTGAGATGTCATCTTTCTCAAATTGAGAAAGTCACTTTCTCAAGTTCAGCTTCTGAAGCCATCAGAACCTTCCTTACTGGGTATACAAATCAGTGTTCTCAATAAGTATAGTTCACTGGTCTGCCATAACTTGCTAATCACCTTCACATTGCAAAGTAAAGTAGATGAATAGAGTACAGAGCTGAGACCAAGTCAAGGGTAGCAGATACACAGGCTTGAGTGAGCAGACTGATGCTGCAAACTTCACCAACCAAGCATCACAAACCACCTGCTGCTGTGACTCCCCTAAGTCATCTAATGAGGCCACAGAAGATCCATCCCCTTTCCAGTTTCCATTTCCTCTTGTGACTCCATTAAGAGTTTCAGAGGTCACAGGTTCCAGGTTAAACTCTTAAGAGTGTTCAACTTTTGTGCTTGTCTGGGCTTCAGTGTTGCCTATTAAGTTCAGGATCAAGAAGTATGCAATAAAAATCACAAGAAAAAAATCTCATAATATTGTAAGTTTTCTGTTGTGTGTTGGGCCACATTCATACCCATACCTGTCTTGGTGCCATCAGGATGATTCATGTAGCCTTCAGGAAGTATGTTGGGCACACCAATAAGTCTTACTACAAAGATTTCTATTTTAAAATGTCAACATAATGGACACAAATAGGCTAAAGTAGATTAGACTGTGAACTGATATTCAATAATATATTCAGGTGGAAAATGAGTGTCTGCAATAACCTTCTACTCTATCTAAACTTTTTACTGAAGAATTATGAGGTAGAGACTCCATTGCCTATCACAACAGCTCAAGAAGTTGACAATTTCACTTTCTTCTAGTTCATTTCATTCTAGGTAATTTGAAAGCAGACTCACTCAATACCCTAAATTGTTTGTGTAAATGGCTTCATTGATTTTAAGTGAAAGATAAATTGCATCTTGAAACTGTCTTAGCCCTGAACAACACATCAACTTGAGACATATTTAAATTTCTTTTGATAATTGCTTCTCTGAGTCAAGTGTTTAAGTACAAACGTTTATATGCATCTTTTGAGTTAGTGCATTGCTGTCAATTGTTGATGTTCTGCTTGCCTTAAAGAGTACACTCTAAAGAACTGTGCATTTATTATTTTCTAAAAACTCTTGGCCAACCCAAGGTCATGCACAATTTATCCCATAGTCCTTTAGACTCTTTACACATTTACATTGTACACTTAGCTGTTTGATTATGTGTAATTGACTTTCATATAAGATCTGAATTACAGGTTGACTTTTTGTACTTGTTTAACTTTTTTTTCATATGAGCATATGATTGAACTATAATTATCATTTAAAGGGTGATACTGCTACACTGAATTGTGTTATACCTTTCTCAAAATGCAGTTAACTATATTTGGATAGACCTGCCTTTCATGTGGCACTCCAGTAGAAAAATAAGTTTCCATTCTCTTATGGCTATACCTATCATTATGTCATTAGTGCTGTGTTTTCTTTAATGTGTTGAGTATATTTACTTGAAGGCTATGCATGTGTTTTAATAGTTGGAGCTGCCTCCCACTTAACGTCTTCACTTAACTGGTTCTTTCTCCATGCTACTCTTTATGTCTCTTTGGGTGACATTGGGATCCCCTTCCTTGGACACTAGAGATGAGGGGTTGTTTGTTCCAGGAACTATTAGTTCCTTGTTCCAATTCTTAGTTTGCATGGACTCACACATGGATTTTTGTCTTCTCTGTGGAAGTCGTCCTGTGACCCTGAAATTGCTTGCTCCCCCAGGAACCTGAGTAGAAGCTAAGCTCTCAGAGATTTCATCACAGCTTCTGATTTTAGAGTCCCAAACTCTTGTTTCTGCTAGCCATATCACCAGTAGTCTGTAGAGAAATCTATGGAACCAGAGTTGTCTCTGAGTGACTGCCTCTCCAGATTCCTTCAGCTGTGTTCCCAGGTTGTTCATCCCGTCCATGTTCCTTGCAATGCTACCATTTCTCCACTGGGTACTTAAGTTTCCTGATGTTTGTCCATCCTAGAACTGTGATCCTCCTTCTCTTCTGCTTACAATGTGGTAAAGTTAACACACATGCCCCAACACACACACACACACACACACACACACACACACACACACAATTCCACTTTGTCTGGGAGCCAGCAAGAGAGAGAACTAACTGGTTAGCACCCTAAGTCAAGAAAGTCAGGTGTTCACAAACCTCACCTTCTCCTTAATATTCTCAATACTATTGTTCCCTTCCTCTGGTCTTCCTGGAAGATCACACATCACTCTTGTGAGCTTGTGTTTTTCTAGATAGCATGTATCATATGTATCCCACCATTACAAGAAGCCAATTATCTCTCTAAATCTGAATTTCTAGCACAGAATTCAATGTGTCTGAACTGTGTACCTGTGTTTGTGTGACTGCATGCTGTGTAGCTGCTTTCTCCCCTGGACTGATCTTTTTAAGTTCCAAGGTTCTGCCAATGTTTGAGTCTATTTGGGAAGTTCTGAGCAACACCTTTCAATATTTTCCTAACCATTTCTTTTACTAGCTGGGAATCAACACTAAACTTGCTACTTCCAGCTTCAGTTTGTTTTAATTTGTTTCTCTTCTCTTCAGTTAGTATAAATTCTAGTGATCTCTCTTTGAATAACTAGTGCTTTCCCCTGTGGATCTACAATGTTATTAAGCACATCATTTTTTCCCTTTTCTTTTAACATCTGGGCTAGTTAGCAGCCGCTAATTTGTTGGCTTTTCTCTTGATGATAGACTTTCTTTCTCTTATCTACTTTTCTTAATCTTAACTATTACCTTTCTTCTTTATATTCTCATAGAAATCCCTACAAGTATTCTTGATTTATGTAATCTTCCTCTTTCAGGCATTTGCATAAGCCCCATGATATGTGGCTCCCTTTCTAATTCCCTGCGAGTTCCTACTGTGAGGAATTAGAAGTCCTCATTGGGAGTGCACAGGGTAGTTTGATGTGTCTCAGGACAGACTGCAAAGGACTTTGGGAATTTTATGATAATCATTTTTGCATCAAAATTCATTTTGCAATGCCAGCAATGGCCTACTTCTAAAATAATCATAATTCAAACCTCAGCCTGATGTATTAAAACAGCAAAAGCCTCCAGAAAAAACACAAAGCTGTGTACTTAAATCTGTTGTTCCAAAATTCAAAAGGTTTTTCTAGTAATGTAACTGTCAGAGTACTTCCTCCTTGACAGTTGTTCATGACAGTTTCTCATTAGAAATCAGATATGTCCCCAGACATGATTTATTTGCATAAAAAGTAAAAATGTGTGTTCTTCAAAGAAATTATTTAAATACCTCCAATCCATCTGGTTCATTAGCTTACTAACTTTCCCATGTTAGGTGTGGGAATGTGACTTATAATTTTCTTCAGAGGCCAAAAACTCAAATGTCCCAAAGCCACAGGGTCAGCTTTCATTATTGCAAAAGAGCATTCTGTGGGAACAAGAACCCAATGCAGGAGTGTGCATAGAACAGCATTTGGATTGAATCATTGCAGGCCTCTCGCTTAAACTCCCAAGTCTCACATTAGATTTTACAATCCTGTAATCCTGAAGACAGAATAAACCAGAGAGAAGAAAATTAAAGTGAGTAGATACATTCTGAGAACCTTTTCCATAATTAAATAGCTGTAAGGAATTTAATCTATTTCCTTTACCCTGCTGTACTCTTGTGTATACATAGTCAGGTCATCCTCCTATTAACATTGTGTACTGTAGAGCACACTGTCTTGTTTACCAGTCTGCTCTTGAAACAGCTGTCCAGTCTAAACTAAATCAACCTCATGCCTAGTGTTTCTGGAATGGATAGTATATCCATGATTTTTCTCTATGTTCATGAAACAGTTTATAGTATCTTAACATCAAAATTCCTATGAGTCATAATTAGTAGAGAGATAGTAATCTATGTAAAAAAAATAAATAAATCATGAAAACCCTTAATGTACCTGCATAGGAGCTAGAGAGGTGGCTTGGTGGAAATAAATTAACCTATAAGGTGAGGACTCAGTTTCCTTAGCACCTATATATGCTGGGTAAGAATGGCTGCCCACCTGTAATCTCAGCCTTCAGTAGATGTTGGCAGATGATCCAGGGAGCAAGTTGACTAGCTGGACTTGACAAATTAATAAGCTCTAGGTTCATGTGACAGACACTGCCTTCATGTATAAATGGACAGAGACCGAATCATACACTTAGAGTCAATCTCTGGCCCCTACATGTATGAAAAATGTGAATACATAAATACCCACCATACCCCCACGTGTATACACACAAAATTGTTTTAACCTATTCTTCTCGAATATTCTCTGCTCAAACCTGATGACAATGATTGTTTAAATATTATTGTAGGAGCAAGTCTACTAACTTATAAACTGATCAGCAGTTAGAATGCCAGGCATGTGGAGCACGATCCATGCATTTCCTGATTTCGAGGTCAGGTATGAAAAACACTATCTAATGGAAGTTCCAAGATTTCATTTTCTTAAACAAAATAACAACTTTTGAAGTCACTAGTTCAGTCTGTTCATGCAATTCCCCATGAGGAGCAATGAAGTCATGTTTGTTTCTAGAAGATAGAACAGGACCAAGTTTTACAAGATCCTGCCAGAATTTTGTGTGAAAATGTTCTGTGGTCCTCCACAGACAAGGATGTAAGTTTCAACAATCTGAGTTTCACGAGAGGCTTCCCATCTGGTTATCTCATGAGAACAGAAGGGAAACCTCATAAAATCCCTTGCCTGTCCCTGAACTGGGCACTGCACTTACACAAAATGAATGGATTTATTTGCATTTTCCCCTCTTGGATGAGTGGGACTCCTTCTTTGGCACTCCTTCTTCAGCCCTTTTCCTGTTAGTAGGCACTGTGTTCATGCCAATTTAAGTGCCCAGAGTGCAAGCTCAGAGCAAATAGGGATTGCAACCCCGTGCTTTGTGCTTATAAATGAGGGCTGTCATGCCAGCTCTGAGGAAGGGAAAAAGGGAAAGTACAGCACGGATTTTGCTGTACTTTATGCATGCAACTCTATGAAGAATAAATCTTCACATGGGAGGCATCTAAGGCAATTTTAGGTAAATACACAGTGAGAATTATTCCCGGGTTCCTCGGTTCTTTCCTAATAGTCTTATCTCTGGTTTTGCCATGAAAGTTTTTCTTTCTTGGAGAGCTGTCTGAACTTATTTCCTCTTGGCACTTTCTTTATAGGACACAGCAGCTGTATCAGCTTGATAAACTCTAAGCTGAAACAAACTCCAAGCAGTCTGACTTCCATCTAAGTGGACCAGAGCTGACATCCTCAACCAGCACCACACTGTTAGGAAGGCTACCTCTGTCTTACATTAGAATTTTGTATATGTAAACTATTTCACTTAGCTCAGGCTCCCTGCATTGCAACAGACTCTCCATTTAGTAACTTAAACTAAATTGCATAACAAAAGTTAGATCTCAAAAAGAATGCACAAATCAACTGTGAAGTTGGGTCTGGGGAATATTTACTCAAATATATCATTCAAAAAGTCTCTCCAGCCTCCTTCAGGCCAAACAAAGTGTGCCAAGCTTTTGCTAGGAAAGGCATAGCCAATAAGGCACAGAATAAGATAAAATAACACAAACTACTGAATGAATTCACAAATAAGTGGATTTCATACAGACGCCAAAAGTTAAACAAAAATCAAGTGTTTTAGTGGATATTCTTTCCATGCAGAAATATAACTAGGGAAATGTTAGCAACAAGAGTTGAGAGCGAAGACCTTCTGACAGATAGATGGCTTTTGAAAGACAAATATACCAATAGGAATACAAATACAATTAAATTACCAAAAAAGGTTATACTTGTGGCAGGAATGTACCTCAATAGTAAAGGAATTGTCTACAGTATGTAAGAACAGAATTTAATCTGGGTTTGGGAAGACTCATCTAACACATGCCCCAAGAGAGATCACTAGTTTTCATCACTATTCTGAGCTGAAAACCTCTGGCATGTCACATCATCTTAAGAGTTTACAATCTTCATCCAGAAATGCAACTAAAAGTCCAGACTAAGCAAATGTCCAGAGGAGCAAACATTTTAAGTAACTGTACTGTCACATCTATTCCTGACTATCCAAACAGGTAGGCAAGCATCTTAAATGTTCAAAAATGTGAACATTTCCACCTTTCTTTGTCACATCAATTAGACCAATCCAGGAAGCTATGCAGAGTCTGTAAGCCTGAACAGAACTGACAAGCTTCCTTAAGAGTAGACATCCTGAGTCCTACACCTTCAGAACCATGCGAGTCTTTTAGCTGTGCCAAGGGCATCTCCCCTACTACAAAAAACCTTTGTTCTCTCTCTCTCTCTCTCTCTCTCTCTCTCTCTCTCTCTCTCTCTCTCTCTCTCTCTCTCACACACACACACACATGCACACACACACACACACACACACACACCAATGCAGTGCTCCGGAATGCTAAGATGATAGTCACCTATGATTTGCTACTCTAGTTCTCTACTCCAACGATTAGGTAACTATCAAAACATCTGTCAAATAACACATGTGTCCATTTTAAATTTGGAGGATTACATCTCTTTTTCCCTAGCCTTATGAAGAGATACCATCTTTAGTTATTTTTTCTCAGTGCTTCTATCATGATGGGGCTTCAGAATATGGATGTGATATGTTTCCAGTGGATTAAAATCTATGTGATAAATGGACATATGGGTGGCTGTTTGCATAGATGGATAGATAAGTGGATGGATAGAAAGACAGACCATGGGTGGATGGATGGATGGATGGATGGATGGATGGATGAATGGATGGATGGATGAATGAATGAATGGATGGATGGATGCTTAGATACTGGGACAGAGAGATTGATAGCTAGATGGTGGGTGGGTAGATGGATGAGTAGATGGACAGACACATTGATAAATATGTGGGTTGATGGGTAGGCGAGTGAGTGGGTGGGTGGGTAGGTGAGAGGATGGGTGGGTATGTGAGTGGGTGAATGGGTAGGTGAGTGGGTAGATGGGTAGGTGAACAGGTAGATGAGTAGGTGAGAGGGTGGATGGGTAGATGGGTGGGTAGATGGTAGGTGGATCAATGCACGAGTAACTTTATACAATGCAGGTGGCACTAGGGACTGAATGGAGAAAAGCAGCCTGGCATTCACAATTCCACATAAGCAAACTCCCCAAAATATATTTTTAAACATTTTGCAATGCATGATTTAGGAACAGAATGTATGCAATTTTCTTGCCTAAAAGATAAATTTATCCCATTCCCGCTCCAAAAAAAGAGCAATGTCATATTTTACTCATCATGAGATCAATGTGTATCTTTACAATGAAGCGTGTTTTCTGCCAAGTCGGCACCTTCTGTAAGCCCAGCCAGAGAGGCCTGAGGCAGGAGGATACCTAGTTTGAAGCCAGCAAGATAAAGTTACACATAAGACCCTTTTCTTTCCTTATTTAAAGAAAAAAAATCATCAAATATATTTTTACCAAATTATATCACCGAGGTTTTATTTTTTTAGATTTAAAAGGTGAAATGTATTCTTTAATGGCAGTAAACAGGCAAATCAGAAAATGTGCACATTTCAAATCGCTGCACACTGCTGCCTGTCAATGCTTAGACTGAGAACGGCTCTAGTGTGCTGGGTTAGGCTCTCATTCCAAGATCATACTTCCATCAGTGATCAGGACCACTAAGTGAGATCCCTGAATTCATTGTCTCTGTTGTGTATGTTTCCAAGCCCATGGTCCATCTCACAGCAAATCACCAGCAAGGCCCCTCTCCACCTCTACCTGTGGGCAAAGAAGTCTCAGAGGACAGTGGCCTGGTCCCTGGCTCAGTGAGCTAAAAGGCTTTCTCAAGGCAGCTCACGACGTCCAGAAAAAAAAATTATCTGCTCCTTGTGACTCTTGTAAAATCATCTGACCCCATGACCTCTTTGTCTTCTCATTTTTTAAGACTTAGGATGCTAATCCTTTCCTTTCCAAGCTCCCCATTCATTTTTGTTTTCTTTCTCTGGGAGTCAGACTGGCTGAAGTTATTCTTCCGGATGTCCCGACCCGCCCATGTGAAGCCCTTTCAGGTGTGGGCACATACTCAGACACTGCCATCATCTGTTTACCAGACACTGGTGTCCTTTGCCCTCACCTTTATATCAGATGCTTTATTATATCGTCAGCTCTGTTTACTTTGCTTGGAAAGGGCCTGCCTGCTAGAGGCCTGCTAATACGATTCTTTCTAAGTCTGGGCTGGTCAGAACTTCATAGTAAGCTGACCCACAATTCCGGGCTGTGGTCCCTCAGTTTGGACTTTAATTTCTTTTCCTTTTCTTTTCAAAATTTTACTTTATTGTAGGAATGTATTACCCACTTGTATGCCTATGTACCAGGTGTGTGTCTGGTGAACAGAGAGGATAAAGAAGTTGTCAGCTCCCCCTAGAACTAGAATGACAAATGGTTGGGAACCATTTGGAATAACCACTAAGCCATCTCATCAGCCCCTTCGTCACTGTTTGTGTCTGTCTAGAATGCTCATGCTCTACTCTGGCCATGCACAGCCAGCTCTGCTTACCATCCTGACCCTGGCCTCAGAAAGACTTTGCTCTCTGTCTTTGTAGCATCCACACAGATATGCCTGGCCAAAGTTCAAAATAAGGCACAGGAGCTAAACAGAGATCTCTGACAGCGATGGAAACGTAAGACGAAGGGATTGAGGACTGACATAAGAAACCATCCAGCATGGAGAGGAAGAGAGCATGTGCATGTGACTGAGGCTCAACAGAGGACAAAATAACAGTGTTCTCTCCAGATACTTTGAAAACAACGCTAAGGATAACTCAGGGAAAGATTGACATATGATCTACAAAGAAATAAATGAGAGAAAGCTGAGTTTTAGCACCTCACCTGCAGTGACAGATACTACAACATGGATATGTAAAGGCTAAATTCATCAATAATATTGTGGATTTCATTGTTGGTGCTTTACTGTGTTGCCCTTAACTCAATAGTTAGTATGGTGTGTATTTGGGACATATAGTAGGAAATAATTTTGAAATTCTGATAATTTCCTGGATACTGATTTGTTGTTCCCTGAATATCAAAAAGCAACATGCCAAAAGTTTAAACACTAAGAGACATGCCTTTTCCCCCACTGTATATTGTAATTCTAAAATGTATCATTGTTAGTGAATAAATATACTTAACAGCAAAGTTATAATGATTTGCAAAACATAATTTAATTTTTCTTTCACAACAAGCCACACACATGTCAATACATACATGCACTAACACACACACATGGACACACACTCACACATACACACACACACAAATGCTATTTTGTTTTAATATTGTCCTTTTAAAATATATGCTACATAATAATTTAGCCTGTTTCTTTTCAATTTGTATGAGTGGGACAACATGGTGTTTCAGCCTAGATCAAGAGTAGACAGCCTAAGAGACACAAACACCAAAAGTGAAGTAATAAAAGCAATTTTCAAATTCATTGCTGCATCCATGACTCACAAATTAAGGAATAGTCAGAATTATCCAGCCAACATACAGTGAATATGAGTACAAGAAAATAAAGTCAAACACAGTGGCAAATGTTCTGAGTGAGCGATTAATGAGAGTTGATTACAGTAGGTGACTCTTGGTAGTCCTCACAGAAATACTAGTTATAACCTCACTTACTTAGTTTAGTTTTAACTAGCACAGGACTGATGCCAGTTAGGCAGCTGCTGCTAGGAAGCACATTGTCACATCTTTGTCTGAACTGTATTTGATGATAATTATCAGAGATTTTTAAAAAATATTTGAATCATTGCCCCAGGAGATCTACTTGTTACTGTCATGATTCAAGTGGGAACACTTACAAATGACAGGTGTGAGCAGCATGCAGTGGCTCACATCTGCCAATCAGAAGCTGAGGAAGAAAAACTGCTTCTTGTTTGAGGCCAGATAGCAATAAACATTGAGGTCCTGCCTCAAAATAAAAAGAAAAGAAGGGAAAAAGGAAGGAGTAGAGAAGAGGAGAGGAAAGAAAAGGAAGGGAGAGGAGAGGAGAGGAGAAGAGAGGGGAGGAGAGGAGAGGTGAGGGGACGGGAGGGGAGAAGAGAGGAGAGGAGAGGAGAGAGGAGAGGAGAGGGAAGGGGAGGGGAGAGGAGGGGAGGGGAGGGAAAAGGAGAGGGGAGGGGAGGGGAGGGAAGAGGAGAGGAGAAGGGAGGGGAAGGGAAGAGGAGAGGAGAAGGGAGGGGAGAGGAGAAGAGAGGAGAGGGGAGGAGAGGGGAGGGAAGGAGAGAGCAGAGGAGAGGGGAGGAGAGGAGAGGAGAGGGGAGGAGAGGAGAGGAGAGGAGAGGAGAGGGGAGGGGAGGAGACGGGAGGGAAGGGGAGAGGAGAGGAGAGGAGAGGGGAGGGGAGAGGAGGGGAGAGGAGAGGAGAGGGGAGGGGAGGAGAGGGGAGGGGAGAGGAGAGGGGAGGAGAGGGGAGAGGAGAGGGGAGGAGAGGGGAGAGGAGAGGGGAGGGGAGAGGAGAGGAGAGGAGAGGGGAGGGGAGAGGAGAGGAGAGGAGAGGGAAGGGGAGGGAGAGGGGAGGGGAGGTAAGGAGAGAGGAGGTAAGAAGAGAGGAGGTAAGGAGAAGGGGAGGAAATGAGAGAGGAAGGGTGGAGAGAAAGAGATGGGGCGAGGGATGGCCAGCATGACCGTTCAAACCAGACATGTTGAGCATACAATGCACTTCACAGAAGATATTGCTGTGAGTGGCTGTGAATGATGCTCTCTGATATGAATAGTAATTTCAGTGTGGCATGAACACAACACTATCCCCACACAGAGAGTACCATTCTCAGAACAAGACATCTTAGTGGAAACTGTGAGCCTTGTCATTCCTTAGAGTAGATTTTCTGTTTCCTTACCTTTTGCTTTCTGTTTTTGAGAATGTGGAGGGGAAAGGCAAGGCTAAATAATGTCAATATCACCACAGTCATTCTCCATCATAAATCCCATTCCTCAGGCAAGGCTAAGGCTGACATTGTATACAATAACAATAAGGAAAGGTAAGGAGAGAAAAGTCACAAGGATGAAGTTTCTTCTCTCCAGCTGTTCACAAATGTTTGCCTGAAAGCAATGCAGATGTTTATGCTCCCATTTCCTGTTAAAACGGGTCTTAGTCCTTCAGTCATGGACTTGGTTCATTCAGTCAGCTAAATTAGCATCATGGGGGAGAGCTCATGGGCTCTGGGCCATGATGCTCCACTTAACAGTCGCTTGCTCTACCTGATTCCAACTTTTCAAGCAGGTGCACCCTGCTTTTTGGAACAGTGGCAAGGTCTTTATAGCAATCACCACATAGCTCTTAGGCCAACACAAATGCTTCACAACTCTGTTGAATGAAGAATGAACAATAAGAGAAACCATGCTGCAAATGAGGCATGGGGTGGAAAGGCAATGTTTACTCAGCTTTACTTGAGACTCCAAAGCTATTTCCATTGCTACAAGGAACCTCAAGTTCTTGCTTACACAGATTCAAGGTCTGAACAATGGCCTGAACTAAGTCCCTGGGGAAGACAAGAGCCTGGCTGGGGTAGAAGTTAGGAGATGCTTAAGAGTTGAAAAGCACTAGCTGAAGTTTCATGCTTCCACAGGAAGCAACTATAGGGTCATCTTCATAGAGTGGCAGGGCAGGGGCAAAGTGGATTACTAATGGAGCAAGTTCAAGTTTCAGGTGTTGAGGTATCACAGACACAGTGGATGAGACTGCAGCCAAAGGCTGTTCTGGTATTCCATGTTCAACCATGATTGAAAGGCTCTTTGGTGTGTGTAGGGTTGAGGGCATCTTTCTTCCAATGCTTTGGTTCAGTCAAGGGGACTGTGTAATCAGTGGCTTTTGATGAATGCCTTTTGTACTTGAACTGCACTAAAACACTTTATCAAGGGGAAGAAAATTAAATATGAAGACATTGAATGAACCCTCTGAGTTTATAGATATTTCTCCCCAGAAATATTAGTGTAATGGGGTTGTTTCCCTCATTCCCACCTGGTATATTAAAAGCATCCATCCAGAAGTCAGGGAAAAGCAAACGACATGCTCTCTCTATTGTCTATCTACTTCTGTGTGTGTCTTTGTCTATCTGTGTGTGTGTGTGGGGGGGGGTCTGTCTCTCTGATACTGTCTCTCTGTGTTTTTCTATCTATATCTATCTCTGTCTTTCTCTATAACACACAGACAAACACACACACACACACACACTAACTGAGGGGTCCACTAACAGAAAAGTAAACTTCAGAAGCTAGCTGAGCACAGGAGACATAGCTTTGAGAACAGTCTCCCTCCCAGAATCAGTGTCTGCACTCTTCCCAGTGTCATAGGCATTCCTGTTAGAGGATTTATTAGGAGGAACCCTGGATATTAACTAAATCCTGATCCAAGTAAGAGAACTTCTTGAGTATTGTGCTGCAGCAAGTCACAAAGCTGTAAGAACAAGCAGACAGTGGCAGAAACTGGGCATAATGTATCCAGTCTCTTGGGAATTAACACAGCTGGCTTGTTGCTTGATGAACTATTGGAAGATCACTCATGTGAGGTGCCAGGGTCTAAAAGCCAAAACTGCCTATATTTTAAATCATACATACATTCTTTGATGAGAAGGTTTATTTAATGAATTTCTATAATTAGAGCTTGAGTTCAAATAGGAGATACCTTAAAGTCCCAATCTTCCATCCTTCCTAGCCATTTTGCCTTCAATCTTATAAGCCTCAGTTTTTGCATTCCTGAAATGTGGACTGTGGACCCACTCACTCCGGCATGAAGACAAATGGGATGATAAATGGCCAACAGCCAGCCGTAAGAGGTCAATAGCTGTCCATGGTGGTAAAGTCACAGATAACTGAAATGTTTAAGCTGCTTCACAGATAGCAATAGCTTGCCTAATATGTTCAGAGTGCTCATTGCTTAAGAAAGTAGTTTCTAGATGGGACGGATAGGCATGAGTTTTGGCATGTGAGAGCATATGAAGTTTTTCAGGAAGTAATGTGTTTAAAGGAGGGACAGAATCAGACTAAAGTGAACTCACCAGCTGGAGGGAGGAAGGGAGAAGCAGTGGGGTCCCTGCCTCTGTCATTCCAAGACTAATGAAGAGCTGAAGCTCTCCAGAGGGAAGCTGGAGAAAATGAGAGATGCAAATGAGAATATTTAAGTAGTATAGAATAGCAAATGAAGGTTGCCTGCTGCCAAATAGGTCAGTGCACACTCGGTTATTTACTGCTGGGTGATCCCTTGAGTGCAACAGAAGCCAAGATTTCTACTGCAGGTTTTCCTCTCTCTTAAGTCATGCAACGCTGTAGTGCAGAAACCAATGGCCATCGAGCCTCTACATCTGCAAAACACATTTAGGAATGTCTGATGCTTTACTGTATTTTTAAATAAAGTCGGTCCTTTAATTATAGCAACAATCCAGAGACTGGATGGAAAGCAGGGTCTCCTACTCTCCCACCCACCTTGGCATATTTTTGATTTAAAGAATGTGAAATGAAAATAATAAAACTCCTTAGGTAATTTGAGGGCAAGAAAAACTCGATGGAATAGGACCAAGAGGTTAAGAAGAAGGGGGATGAGCAACTGAGAACTATTGGCGAGACTCCCTGACCCCTCTGCCATCCAGTGGGCTTGTTCACACTGCAAAAGGGACTGTTCTTACATATTCTGTGCACAAAAGTGCAAAAAGGACTGATTTCCATGAGGATTGTTTGGTACAAGAAACTGTGTTTGTGTCTTGTTTAAGTATCTATTTTGCTTCTCTGCATGTGAAAGCATTTCTGATTAGTTCTCAGGAACCCGGTTTTTGTTTGTTTGTTTGTTTGTTTGTTTTGTTTTGTTTTTTGTTTTTTGTTTTGGAATTGCATCTGTAGAAGTACAAGAATTGAGTAATTAATGAGCTTTGAAAGACTGACCAGTAAACCACCACATGTGCTTTACCCAAAGGGCCACTAGAAAGCTTCTCTGGGGTTCCAGTGTCACAGGGCACAGTGGCCATTGCCTGCAGATAAGCCTGCATAAATCACACTTTCTCTTTCCCTACATATAGCTAGCCCTGTACTTGCTAGATGTGATCAAGTCTTCTCAACCTACTTGAGTCAGATTTCATTTCAAATGTGCTTGGTTTTTCCAGCATTGTTTTGTCTGTAATCCATTCACTTCTGCCCTCAATGCAGACACTACAGTAGACTCCTTTGGTGTACTGGGGCTTTTATTTAAATCTAGTTCCTGATTCTGAAGAGACAATGATATCCATATATTAGTGCAGTGTGATGTGATGCATTTGGCAGTAAATGGTTAGCATAAAACTTTAATTCCAGTAATTGAGTCTTTTTCTGGGTAGGAAGTATGCTGGGCCTAGGAGGAGAGAGGAAACTCACCTGCAGGACCATACTCCTGGACTGCACAGGGAGAAGCCTGTCTCGCGCTACTCGCTCCCTAAATATCCATCTAACATATTAGAATGTGTTGATTAAGTACTTTAGCATTTTCTAAACCAATGTTCTAGCACAGCACAAAGAAGCTGAACTCTGAAAAGCTAAGGTATCATTCATTGAGCCTTGCTGCCAATATCTTTTCCAACAATCACACTGAACTGCTTGGCCAAGCCAACACCTCAAGTAATGTTATAAAATTGTCATTCCCATGTCCCCTGACCTTGAGTTTAGTGGGCTCAATAGTTGCTTCAGATTTTCTTGTTTTTAACAACCCTGACTCAGACACAGGATTGGAGAGGCTGTGTGTACATTCTGTAGGCTCTCTTTCTGATCTAGAAACATCATTGGAGGAAGATACCTAGTGGTGATGTAGGACATAGGATCACAAGAGCTGAAACTCATGCTTAAATAAATGAGTAAAACTCATGCACATTCCCTGCCAAGCACACTGTTCTTTTCTTCTTTCTGGCTTGAATATTAATTAACACAGTGCCAAAATTGGCTGCACCATCATGCAACCCGTTGGATAAAGGGTAGGCAGGAATGGGTGGATGGGTAGAGGAACACCCTCTTAAAGATAGGGGAGGGGAATAGAATAAGGGGCTTCTGGAGAGGAGAACTAGATAAGGGATAACACTTGAAATGCAAATAAAGAAAATAGCAAATAAAAGAAAGACAGAGGTGACTCAGAAACCTTGAAGCTAGGAGCTGAATGTGTGCTCATATAAGGGTTCCTGTTTGCAAAGACACAGGTTCGTATTTTTATTGAAGCCTCCTGAGGCGAAGTTCTCCATCTTTTGAATCCGAATGCCTGTACTTGATGTTTGACACTGCTGATACACAGGACACAATGTTATAATGACCCTTCAAGAGGAAGAAAGATGTGTTTCAGCACTGGACAGGGCAGCTTCCTTTGACCCAGTGCATACTCAGTCCTGAGCCTGCCTTCTCTCAAGGCTCTGCCTGGTTGTCCATTGTTGGATAGAGTATTTTACAGTCTGCATTCACTTTTGCTTCTGCCTTTGCTTTTATTTACATATGTATGTATGTATGTATGTATGAATGTATGTATGTATGTATTTTCTTTTTTATGTTTTGTATGTTTGTATTTTCACAGTCAAAATATAATTTTAGCACATATTCCGCCTCTTACCTTATCAGTGTTTCGACTCATGAACGTAAGATACCAAAACTTATATTACTGAACATAAGCACATTTTTAAAATCAGCACATATATTAGTATCAAATCCATAGTCCCTTTAAAATGTGACCTTTATATATAAATGACTCACCTATTAAGACTAATGTTATTTTGAATCTTTGCAAATAGATTCTAATATTAAATTGATTTATCAGAAATCTAATGCAATGTTTACTGCATTTGTTCTCAAGATATCTAATAAAAGCACTATATGGTCAGCTGTGTTTCACTTTAGAAGACCATATAGAGGAGAGGGAGGTAAAGCCTGCTGCCCTCAAGTCAACAGTCTTCAGGGAGCTGTAATCAGGAGGGGCAGCATACATGCCTGAGAGGATAACACTCATCTTTGTCCTAACATGCGGTCTAATGTCTAATTTAAACCAGTAAGTTTCTGCAGCACAATGTCTTGGGCACATAATTTAATCTGATCAAAAGACAAACAGTGAGAAGAACTGGCTTTAGAAAGGAGGTCTGGTTTTGTAACAAGTTACTCATTCACTGGGCTACCCAGAACTTTGGTAGGTTTCCATGAAGGTTTCCATGTTTTCTGGAAGCAAACAATCCTAAGGATGCTATGTTTACAGTATTAGCATATAGTTCTCCTGAACAACCTTGAGGAATAATCTGTGTTGCTTAGGCCAGCCCTGGGCCCTCGACAACCAAAAGTTCCTGGGAAATATCCCACACTGGAAATTGTAGCCATGCAAGATGTCTCACTTCAAATCTTTTTAAAATTCTATTTCTATAAGGTTATAAGATAGTCAATTCTACACTAGCATTTTGTGTTAATTTCTTTTTAGTTAACCCTTACCCTAACCCTCTTCTCCTTGGTCTTTCTGTTTCCTCCCTGTTTAAGCTTTCCCAGCCCAGGATCCATGTCAGCACTCTTATTTTACAGTGTTACTACCCTCTCTCCCAATGGCTACTTTCTAGTTCCCTGGTACCCACACTTACTCAAACTTAAATATGAAATGCAAAGCTGGGATGCTCATATAAGAAATATGTTTCTGTCTTTTGGGGCCTGATTTACTTTGCTTGGATAAGATTTTTCTGGCTAAAGAAGTTGAACACTTTTGAAAGTGTTTCATGGCCATTTGTATTTCTTCTTTTGCAGACTCCCTGCTTAGTTCCACCGTCATTTTTAATGGGTTATTTAATTCTTGGGTGTTAAATTTTTTAACAGAAACTTCAGGTTTATGAGAGTACCACCTTGCCTCTGTCAAGTTTCAAGTTTTCTTTCTATTCAGAGAGGAGAGGCTGCCCCGTTGTGTAAACAGACCAATTCTCAATTAGACCATGCATGGGCCACTAAGGATGGTTCTCCATGAAGGTGCTATTCCTTTCAGAGCTCATAGGAGTGTAAGCCAAGGGAATCCCTATCCATGACCAGAGAAAGAGCAGGTGGAGGAGAAAGGATGCTCACAGAGTTCTTGCAAAGGTTGAGATGGTATATCCCCTGGAAGCAGATCTCCTGTCATTTGCAGACTTCTGAGACCGGGAGGCCAGGTGAGGTGTGAAACCATGAGAGAGTGCCTCTGGAAGGTGGTGACAGTCCCCCCCCTTCAATACAGCACAAGCTTCTGAGTTTCCCTTTCATAAGCACAGTCCCCAACTCCTCAGAGGATGGGAATACTCACTCTAAGCAAGGCAATGAGTGATCCATTTCATCTCTATGGCCATCATCAGACTTAGCAGAAACCAAGTTCCTGGTGGCTACTGCCCACAGAGGCCACACACTCTTTCTGTGGGAATCACTTGGAGGATTAGCACAGACAAGGCTGACAGCAGCTCCCCTTCTCTTTCTGCACATCAGCATGCACATGTTTCCTTCCCATTCCACTGGACCCTTCTGAAGCAGCAGGGTAGTGCCACCAAGTAAAGTCCCTTTCCCATCTCCAAGGCACATCAATCAGAGAGACCTGTTAAACTCATAGAATAAGCTCAGACATGAAATCAAAGCTTTGAAGTTTTCAAAAATGAAAATGCAACTTATGGATTGTTTCTAATGCTACTTATTAAAGATTGGAGTGACCCATGCAATAGTGATTGATATGCAATCTTATTGGGGAAAAAAGAAGAAATAGAAAAACACAAATCCATTCTTTGCACATTAGTACACAGGATACTCTGTGTTCTCAGCACATGCTGACACTGACGATTCCAACCCTCTTGGGTTCTTATCTTCTGAAGTGCATAGATTTGGGGTGTAGATAGACAACTATGGAGTATCTGGAGAGGCACCAAGATGTTCTAGGGAGCTCACAATGGTACAAAGTTCCAGGAAGAGGTGGGAAGATATATCCTTGGTGTGGTAGTCACAAAAGATGTGGCCCCCACAGATTCATATGATTAAATGTGTGGCCCATGGGTGGTGTCACTATTTGAAGGTGTGGCCTTGTTGGAGTAGGTGTAGCCTTGTTAGAGGAAATCTGTCACTGTGGAGGTGGGTTTTGTTGTCTCATATATCTGCTCAAATTCCACCCAGTGCATAAATTCCTCCTTGCTGCCTTCCAATCAAGATGTAGAGACTTCTTGGCTCCCCCAGCACCATGTCTGACTGCACAATGCTATGCTTCCTGCCTTCATAATAATGGAATAAACCTCTGAAACTGTAAGCCAGCACAAAAGTTGTCTTGGTCATGGTGTCTTTTCACAGCAATAAAATCCTACCTACAACACTTGACATGAATTAGTGGGACTGGAGTAAATGCTAAAGAATTATAAATATATGAGAAGATTTCTACAAATAGATAGATGCAAGTACAGGTTTGATAATAGCATGGTGTTGCAGTGCTTCGTGATACAGAACAAAGGTCAGAGGTATACATAAATGAAGATGTAATAGTGCAAAATCAGAGATACTCAAGAAACTCTTCAGAGCTCTTCTGTTTTCTCCATGGTAATAGATCAGGCTGGTCCATGAATCCTGATAGATTTTGCAAGCTGCCATTTCATTTTGCCATCTCTGAAAGTGTTTTATGTGATGCACATCCTGAAGATATGATGCTAAAGTGGTGAGTACACTGTGGTAGGAGCTGGATTCTGTGCATATTCTGAGCTTTTCTGTGCCTTTGCACAATTGGTAATTTTGATTCATGGAAGATTAGCTCCTAAAGCAATAGGTACCCATTCTTGATGGTGATCTGTCAGTTAAATGCAAAGATGCTGACTACCAGAGACCAGCTAACAAGACAGCTCAGAGTGATGTTGAAGCCACAGAGTAAAAGAAATACATAATTAGAATGATAAATGTGCAATGAATATATCCCAACTCCCTTCTCTAATATACACACACTCCTTCAGAACATCAACAGGAATAGGAGGAAAGTGACTCATAAGAGCAGTGATCTTCAGCTGAACAGTTGGGGAGGCAAATCCTTCTGATACTATCAAGGACCATAGGCTCAATGTGTGTGTTGAAAAGCAGAGTCCAATGTCACATTTGTCTTTCAAATGAGTTGCCTTCCTTTCCAGTTACAAAATTCCACTCATGGTAGATCCTGAAAGCAACCTATGATTAAAATAAAGACCATAAATTCAGTTTGCTGGTAAATTTATCTTCACTCCACATCAACAGAACAATAGTGTCTTCATGCAGACACAGCTGATTTTAATTAATTTTTTCATAATTTTTATGATCTACTTGTTCTGAAAGTTTCCCTTACAAATTATGTAAATCCTCAGTGATCAAAATGAATAGGAACAGAGGCAAATTATTTTAGAATTATTATTATTTCCTCAAATAAAGTGATGTTAATATTTGAATAAATAGAACACATGTGGTACTCAATACTTTCAAACAGCATTCTTTCACAGCAACATGTCAACAGATAGATCTAGCTAGAGGTAGCATTATGAGGTAGATTAATATAATTAAGTTTGTCATAAGTGATACAGGAAGCAGCCTGAAGCTTCCAAATGGTAAGGTGCTTGGTGCAGGGATTCTTTCAGAATTTGAAATTAAGAGTGTGGTGGTTAAGATGGGAAATTGACACTCAAGACAAAACTCCAGGAGAGGTGGTGCTGGTGGCTAAGCCGGCAATCTGATCCTAGCTAGGCAGTTTTCCACATGTGACTTTACCCAGACTTTGCACACACTCTGACTTATAATATGTACTTATGCTACAAAGGCACAGCAGCTTAGGAGATGATACATGCACTGCCATGCAGAAGCACAGTGATTGGAAGCAGCCTGATCTCAGGAAGTAATGACTTTTACTGTTAATGCCAGAGAATTCCCTTCATATCACATGGACTAGTTTAGCAGAGGTTATCCAGGTATCTGGAATCTGTGATCGGTGTGGAGGGATTCCAGTACAACTTAAATACCACAGGGTGTTGGTTCTGACATTAAGTTTTGACATTGATTTCTAATAGATTGCTAGTGGCTTTTCTGTAATATGATACCTAGTTTTATGTTTTTAACATTTGTTTATTTTTATTTATGTTTGTGAGTGGATGGATGTATCTGAACCAGAGGACTGCAGTGCCCGTAGATCTCCTGGAACTTAAGTGTTTGGGAACTACTATCTGAGTGTTAGGAACAGAACTCATGTCTTCTGCATGAGGAGCTGGTGTCCTTAATCACAGAACCCTCTCTCTAGCTACAGGGCATTTTCTTGACTTCTTACTGGTAGAAAAGAGCACAGCCCATTGTGGGCGGTGCCTGCCATCCCTGGGCAGGTGGGAAGGTAGCTGGGAATTAGCCAGAAGCAGCAAGGCAGTAAGCAGCAGAAGCAGCATAAGCAGCATTCATCCGTAGTCTCTGTTTCAGCGAGTGGGTCTGGATTCTCACCTCCAACTCTTGCTCTGAATTCCCTTAGTGATAAACTATGACCCGAAAGTGTAAACTGAAAGAAACTCTTCCACGTTCACTTTTGGGCATAGCTTTTATTGCAGCAACAGAAAGTGAACTGGAACACCTTCCCACAACCATATGCACTAAGCTTATGTTATTATACACATGAGCAAACACACACACACACACACATACACACACACACTTATTGAAAAGGCACTGCAGGTATTAATGGTGTGATATTATAATGGCTGTTGCCTGAGACCTTCCATAAGGACAAACTGCCCTGGGTTAGGAGTCAATATCATTGGAATCTGAATATAGAGTTGATACACCATTAAATTAGTACATTGCCACACCAGCACCCAGAGCAACAACATAACTTACCCCTGAGGAGGTATCCAGGTAAAAGAGCTGCAAGCTCAGCAGAGTGCTCAGCTCAAGTCCTCTCTGTTCATGGCTCCCTGTAAACACCCCCTCACACACTGGGCGCCATCATTGTGAGCAAATGCCAACGCCACCTGGGTGCCATCCTTTGATTCCCTCTGCTGGGTGAAGCTATGCTCAAAACACTTTGGCAGAAGACTCCACTCTTGGGGCCCATCAAACAACACTGGTAGAGTTTGCTGGATTTAAATATTCCTTTCCTCAGGTAAAGGAGAATAGGGTGTAATTTGTAATGGTAACTAAGATAATGAATGCGCGCTGCAGTCAGCTGTTACCAGCAGTAATTGCTGCACCTTTCATCTTCTGTCAAGCAGCGCAGTTAGGATTAGAACCAAAAGGCTGCTATCATCTCTCTCATTTCCTGACTCAGACAAAAGGCACAAAAGGAAAAAAAAAGGAAAAAATAAAAGTGCCTCTCTCTGCTCTGATAGGTGTCTGATCAAAGCCGCTGAGAGCTGTCAGAAGCCAGCCAGCCTCTGCAACCTGACTACTCTTCATGGCAACTCTGCCTTTGATCTGCTGGCAGCCAAACTGGGCTTCTATTTATGTGAAAAAAATAATAATCATGGTTGTAAGAGAACAGAAAAAGTGCCATTTTTTTTTATTTGAATGTTGCTTTTGCGGTCTGATTAGGCTAAGAATGTGGCTGGTTGTCCGTGGTGAAGGACATGTGTGTGTGTGTGTCCACACATGCACAGCTCTACCCATAAAACATCTTTGAACTTCATCAGAGACATTTGGCAGTGGGAAGGAATCAGATTGATACTTGAAAGTAATGACCCTTCTTAGAAGATAAGCAAAAAGCTTAAGAGAAGCAGCAAGAATGTAACTCTCTCTATTTTGCATTTCACCAAATCTGCAGGATTTAGGTATATAGACACAGGAAAGGTACTAGATCTGCTATGTGACACATGGGTGTGTTCCTTTGCCTGGGTTGCTGGGAGCAGAATAAAAATAGTAGGGCATGGTAGTTATAAGGAGTCTGTCCAACACTTTTATCCCCTATCTCTATCAGGAATGTAGCAATGAGTGAAATGCACTGTTATAATGCATTGAACACTGTAATTCTAACAGGTGTGGCACTATACGTGGCCATTTTTTCCTGTGGGTGCTAGAGATTCCAAAGCACTCTGCAGTAATATACTTCCATTAGCCAGACCACACTTCCTGAACCTACCCAAACAGTGGCATCAATTGTAGACCAACTATCCAAATAGCAGAGCCTGTCTGGGACAGTATACCCAAAACATAATCCACACATCAAATGATGTACAAGAAGAATGGAGGAGTGGCCTAGTTCTGGAAAGACTCAGTGTAGCAATATGGGGCAAAACCAGAACAGGATGGGAGAACAGGGGGAGGAAAGAGAGCTTATGGGACTTTCAGGAGTGGGGGGCCAGGAAAAGGGGAAATCATTTGAAATGTAAATAAAAAATATATCCAATAAAAATATGCCATCAAAAAAAAAAAGTTGAGTTCCCCCTCCTCTGGAGATAGGCCTTAATGTGACAGTTGTCTTTTGCACTAGTATCTGAAGACAATATGAAGCAGCCAGGCAGGCTAAGATTTACTCATTATGAAAGGACTTGTGTTGTTTTTCAAATTCTGCAGTGCAAAGAGACCTATTGCTCTAATCTTCATGACATAAACATCCTTCTTGCTAAAAGCTAATGGATGTTAGTAAATCTACATTTTCTCCTTTGTAAGAATTCTGGTGATCATGTGTCTTAGTCTTCTGTCTGCTGCTTACTCTGAAACATTATTTTCAGCAACAGAAGTTTCCGAAGGCTACAAAATCCAAAATAAAGCTGCCCAAGGACTCAGAGCATCCTGAGTCTTCCTTAAGGTCCACAGATGATATTTTCTTCCTGCACATTTGAATGGTGGAAGGAGAGTACCTCTCTTGAGACTTTTTCTTCAAGGGTAAACTGGAGATTTTAATGATGTCATCATCTCAAGGCTCTGTGTCAACCTAGTAGATGCATTGTGGAGATTAAGTTCCCATGCCATTTGTGGGCCAAACAGCATGCAGAACACAGCATCTTAGAAATGGGCTTTCTAACATCGTCTGTGATGGGAGATGCCCAATAACATGATCTTCAAGGAGACTAGACTATGGGGGCAGTGCAAGCGCAGATGAACTAGTCTTACTGGAGGTATCTAGTGGGTCCATCAGGTACTTTCTGCTGAACGAATGCCAGCATCAGTCCAACTTCCACATTCCCCTGGATCTATTTGGAATCTGTCTTGCTTCTATGATCTCCTGCACCTTCTTCTGACAATGGCTTGTTCTAACATGGTTATTGTTTAAGAAGTACTAGCTTATCTCAACTTCATACAAAAATATTTGCCACATAACTCATTCATTGAGAAAATTGCTTTCTAAACAAAAAATGTGGGGTGATAACCTTCCAACCTGGTTCCCAAGTGAATATAATTTATAAAACCATTAACTACAATAATCAATTCTGATATGAAAACAAAAGTGATAGCCCACACATCATACAATAGTTTTTACTGATTCTTAAATGCCAGGCAGGTTTTTATTTGATGTTTGATGTTCAGCCAATATAATGTCCTCACCCTCTGAGTCACTAAAGGAAGCATTGCCCTACTAGGTAGACAGTTAGAAGGATAGAACCTGTCTGCCCGTCTCTGGGGACCACCCAAAATAATAAAGGCAATTCCTATGCCTTGATAAGTGAATGCAGTCTATAAGTAAGCTGTGGTAAAGCCGGCCATGGAACTGGGGATGGAGCCAACTGTCCTCCGTTCTGAGTGTTCCTTTCCTGACAGTACATCAGGTCCGAGCGGGAGGCAGAAGCTGTACATTGCCATTTCAACAATTCTGTTAAGCATTTTCTGGGACAAAGTGATAAAAGTGGCTGATTTATGTGCATGTGAATAAAAGTACATATATTTCAGAGCAAGTTACAATATTAAATCTAAATCATGGTGGATATACTAAAAGTCAACAATATTTAGAATATAAGGGTATTTTCATATATATAACAACATATATTGTACAATATATACTTACAATAACCTTCAAAATACACATATTTCTAAGAATTATTGTGAGTGTTTATTGTGCATTTTTAAAAATTTAAGCAAAAAAGTGATACCTTTATCTTGGGTGAAATAACCCAAGGTGCACATTTAATCTAAAGTGTCCCAAGGCTTAAGCAGCAAAATCAAACCATAAATATAAATTCATTTTTATTAAAATTACTTATATATTTCAATAATTTCATAAATGAGCACTCATATTTATATATTTTCCATCACTCCCTCTAATTCCTCCAGTTCTTTGTGCTTCCCCCACTCCTCAACTCCATAGCTTCTTCTTCCTTAGTTACTATGCTTACACACACACACACACACACACACACACACACACAGACCAATTAAATGTTCAAAATCATGAATGAATAATAAGGAAGAATATCAAGCCACCTAGATTTGACTCCTCTAAAATTAAGGTACAAGTTTATTACAGTAATGACTGGGCTCTGGATATAGACAAGATGGATCTAGTTCTCCACCTGTAGGTGTGACCCCTTTGAGAGTCACATATCACATATGTACATTAAAATTCATAAAAGCAGAAAAAAACAGTTATGACATATCAACAAAATAATTTTATGGCTGGGGGTCACCACAACATGAGGAACTGTACTGAAGGGTCACAGAAGTAGAAAGATCTGGAGCCTTGGTGGCCCTGGGAGTTACACTGTGAGCACACTCACAGGGCTGGCTGGCTTTATTGTTTGGTGTTAGGCACTGGGATGGGCTCTCAGAATAAGCTTTTGCTGATCATTATCTTTTATGTTTGATTTTGCAAAGTTAGAATCCACTAAGATTCCACACTGTTCTCACACTGTGCTCAACCTCCATTAAAATTGAATATGCAAATATTTCAGTTGGATGGGAACCAGGGGCCATC
Organism: Apodemus sylvaticus; assembly: GCF_947179515.1. Taxonomy (NCBI): domain Eukaryota; kingdom Metazoa; phylum Chordata; class Mammalia; order Rodentia; family Muridae; genus Apodemus; species Apodemus sylvaticus. The sequence continues at coordinate 95,919,377 of NC_067477.1, read as the reverse complement.
TTCTATTAAATGAGCAAAACCTCTCTAAGAAGACCTTGTGTGGACATTTCCACATGACTTTGAATGTTTTCCTTCTTTTCTTAGCTTGCAGAAGTTTTACTACAAAATGTGTAGACATGTGTGTGGCTATATATACACATATGTATAAATACACACATATGTATATACAAAACACATAGGTGTGTATATCTGTATGTATACATGGAAACACATAAATATGTAACACATATATACATGCATACATAACACACATACATAAGGATACATATACAATGTGCACATGTATACCTATGCATATATTAAAATTTTATAAGGGTTTTAGAAAGTAAAAAGATTGTGGGGGTACATTGGCTTTAGGAATATTCTGAGGACACTTAGCCCCATCTTTTCTAGATGCTATTATATTACAACCACTCGTGATGCTTCCATGATTGCATTCCCAATTCTAGAAAATAAGTACTTACAAATTGTAGCATTTTTTTGTCATTTTTCCTTCTGTGGTAAATTCAAGTTAATTTAAGCCTGAAATCTCTTGAGCAATGAAAGATTTTCTTGTAAATCATCACTATTATGTGTCCACTATATTGAAAGTTCCATTAAGGCAGGCAAGTCTTCTGAGCCTATTGATGAGCAGTTCTGAGCACTGTCCATGCAAAGTCCTTTTAGACACTAAATTATGAGTTTTTAGAGAGAAAGAAAACGCATGAGCACAGGTGTATTCACACACACTAGAAAATTGAAATTCAATTCAGAAGGCAATATTGGAAGCAATTTCAGCCTGGATCCAATTTGGTCAGGGCTGAAATTGCACAAAAAAAATGACTGAAGATGATTCTGCCGTCTTTTCAGTTCATTTTCTGCGACTGGATCCATCAATATAGAATGTGCTAGAAAACCCGCACTGAATTCTTGTTCCTGCCATTTCAGTCTGCACAGAGGCTGGAAGTTGTTTCAACAATCCCATCAAACAAAATGTCACACAGTAAAGTTTAAGAATTAGGCAAGAAATGAAATTAAAATATTCTAACTCCCACAAATATGATTACAGATTATCCCATTTTTCGCTCTTCTTCTGATAATGAAGAATAATCCCCAATTTGAATATAGCTGCCACTGCTTCTCTTACATTGCTGCATGCTGCAATTTGCACACATATGCCTCACTTTGTACAAGGAGTTAATTCATGGAAATATTGCTCTCATCATTTTGTGGGTTGAAGTATTACTCCATGGAACATGATGTGTATTCTGAGTTGATTTAAGGCAGTAGCTCTCAATCTGTGGGTGGTGACCCATTCGTGGGTTAAACAACCCTTTCACAGAGATCACCTAAGACCATTAAAGCATATAGATATTTACATTATGATCCACAACAATAGCACAATTGCAATTTTAAAGTAGCAACAAAATGAACTTTATGGTTGGGCGTTGCCACAACATGAGGAACTGTATTAAAGGGTTGCAGCATTAAGAAGGGTAGGAATCACTGACGTAAGGAAACTTTATTTTGCTAAAGAATGCTTTTGCACTTAAATAACATTTTTGCAGGTTTTTTTTTTTCAATTTATCCTTACATAGAACCCTTGAAAGATCTTAGAGAATGGCTAATTTTTTTTTTCTGAAACTGAATTATCCAGAATCAGCTTGGGGCTTGGGAGCCCAGGGTTTTCCTGGGGGAGAGACTTAAGGGTAGTTCGCAAGCTTAGCAGATGCTCTCTAATGCTCTGGTGAACAAGGATTCAGTCTCTCCAGGACTTTGTGCTTTAACTATCCTGTGAAATGCTGTCTCCAGCAGCAACACCATGTTTTGATTTGTATTTCTTTTTTTAATACAACTGCCTTATAAAAAACTTGCAAATAACAAATCAAACAATGACATTAATTGACCTGAAGTCCATGTATTTCAGGGAACTCTACAGCAGAAAAGCCCTTTAAAGCTGTGGCCACCATATCAAACACTTAAACTTACCAAATGTAACTTTACCCTTGCACCATCCTTCCTCAGCACCCAACATCTTTCCCTTCTTGTTCTGCTTTTGACACGTTATACTGCATCCATTTATTTCCATCCTGTGTTTCTTGTCTTTGTTTCATTTTAGTGTTGTACGAATTACTACCTTCTAGGTCTCTCATATCCTTTAAGACACTCAATTAAAAGAAAATAGTGTGCAGAAAAGAAGGTTCAGTGGGTAAAGGTGCTGCTGCCAAGCTTGATGGTTTGAATTTAACCACTGGGAACCACATGCTAGGCAAGAACTGACTTCCACAAGTTGTCCTCTGACTTCCAACAGGCTCACCCTTGTATACATGTGTATGCACAGACACAGACACACATACAGTACACATGCACATTAAATAATACATACATACATACATGCATCCATACATACATATACATGCATATACATGTACACATACACATAAATGTAATATAAAATGAAGACATTGGTTTTACTGAAGGACTTTTGAGTAATTAAGTGAGAAGAGCTGTATGCATATAACAATTATGGTTTATCTGAAGAGGTACAGAAAAAAATTAATCTTGGGGAAAAAGAGACACAAACAGATAAGCATTTATCCCCCACAGGACAGAGCCCACAGAACACAACCTGGGATACCAGTCAACTTCAGGAAAAAATAAAATAAACAGGATCCCATGGAAGAGGCTTCTTCCCTGCCTTCTCCATTCTTGAAACAGAACTTTTCAGCACCATTTTATGACACTGAGGTCTTGAGGTCTGGGGATTTGAGAGTGTCGTTTGTGCTCATCTGTGCTTGTCACTGGATTGCCTTCATCTCACTGTAGAACACTGCCAAGGGTTCCATCCTCCAGAAGGCAACCCTGTATTGTCCTGTATCCTACTGGTTTCTAATGCTATATGCAGACTTATGGCTCCCACAACCCACTGTTTGCTGTGTTAATCCAAATTCATTAAATCACTGAAATTATTTAAATAAGTTGGTTGGCTTTCCTGGTGTCCTCATTAATCCCTCATCTCCCTTTTGACAAATAATAATTGATCATTCTTTTAAAACTCTCCCCTTAAGGCATAAAAAATGTCTTAGTGGTTAAAAGTGCTTGCCACTCAAGCCTGGAGACTTGATTTCAATGACACATAAGGGTTGAAGAATAGTACAGACTGTGTCAACATTTCCAGGTTTGGTGTGATATCTCCAATTGGGCTCTTGCTGTTATTGCCCTCAAAGCCATGCCTTAGCACCTAACCATATTTGGAATCCATTTGCCTATTGGAAAATACTCTTTATCCTTATTGACAATGCAATCTTTCCTTAAACAGAAACAAGAGCTAACAGCCAGTAGATAATACCTCAGGTTTGTGTCCTGACTTGGGAAATTTTCTATTCTTCAATCCAGACATTTTGATAATCCATTTAATTTTTAGCTTCTAGAAATTAGCTATCACCAAGATTTAAAAAAAAAAACAAATCCTTCTCTAATGATTTAAACTGGTGACAGCAAAAACGTGACACAAGATGGCAGGTGTCTGATCATTTTTGTACATAGGGCTGTTTCACACCCAACTTCCCTGATTCCTAGTGGCTAACACCTTGGACAGGCTGTGACATGTCAATTAATGTCAAAAGAGGCTTATTATATATGCTGACATTGGCATAGGGAGCCTATAATGCAGAACCACACCAGGATGGCATGGTTGCTATTACTGAAATGAAATTCAGCTCTTAAAAGGAATATTCAAGAAGTGAGGGAAATTTGTAATATAAATTAACATTCTGTTGCCTTTCTCTGTGTTTGGCCAGTGATGATCTAACTGGAAATTTCCTTTAATCTATTAAACCTTCCAGTTAAATGACTTAGAATATGTCTCTGTTACTGGATTTCTTGATTCTTCAAACAAATATCTAAAAGAAATTATTTATTGTTTTATTTTTATTGTTTATTTATTTACATTTTGAATGTTATCTTCCTTCCTGGTTTCCCTCCGCAAACCCCCTACCCTATCCCCTCCCCCTTCCCCCTCACCCCCCACCCCCGTTTCTATGAGGGTGCTTTCACTCTAGCCTTCCACCTTAGCATTCCCCTATTCTGGGACATCAAGCCTTCACAGAAACAAGGAGCTCCCCTCCCATTGATGCCAGACAGGGTCATCCTTTGCTACATATGCAGCTGGAGTCATGGGTCCCTCTTTGGTTGGTGGTTTAGTCCCTGGGAGCTTTGGTGGAGCTGATTGATTGATATTGTTCTTCCTATGGAGCTGCCAACCCCTTCATCTCCTTCAGTCTTTCCCCTAACTCCTCCATTGGGGTCCCTGTGCTCGGTCTGATGATTGGCTGCAAGCATCTGCACCTGTATTGGTCAGGCTCTGCCAGAGCCTCTCAGGAGACAGTTATATCAGGTTCCTGTCAGCAAGTTCTTCTTGGCATCAGTAATAGTGTCTGGATTTTGTGGCTTCATATGGGATGAATCCGCAGGAGGGGAAGTCTGTGGATGGCCTTTCCTTCAGTCTCTGCTCCACTTTTTCTCCGTGTATTTCCTTCAGACAAAAGTAATTCTGGGTTAATATTTTTGAGGTAGGTGGGTGGCCCCATCCCTCAACCAGGTGCCACGCCTAAACTCATTACCTTAAATAACCAAAAAAGGGGGAGAGAGAACCTGTAGAGATCATATCCAGAAGAAATAATTTTAAACCAAAGAGAATCCATTTTGTCTCAAAGACTCCACACCAGGTTAGCTGTATATATGGATTTGGGCCCGAGGTTAAGCTGAATGGCATATTGACAGGAACAAAAGAGGTGATGCAGCAACCTCAGAACATCCAGTGATCAGTGGGCAAAGAGAAGGGACTAGAATGATTCAAGGAAACACCACCCCAGTGTCCTACTTCTTCCAAACAGGTCACACCTCAGAGACTTTCCATTGCCCTACAATGCCATGGAAGTCAACCAGTAAATTAACACACATATCAGCCAGAGCCCTCATGATCCATAACCTGTCAATAATTGAATTCAACAACCAGAGCCAAACCACCAATACAGGCACCTTTTTAAAAAAAAAAAGTGTTTCATATCCCAGACATCACACTCCTTGGACTCTTCCTCAATAATTCTATACACTTCTGAGCAGACCAGAGACAATCTTATTTTTATACAAAATTCATCTAATCTGTTATATGCTGAGCCCATGGTCACTTATGAATGTAGCCATTGGCATCCAGGACACTGGAAATAACCTAAAAGTTTAATGCCCTTAAGATGGTACTAGAGAGACAACAGTTAATGCTCTGATAAATTTTCTAAGATGTAGAATGTTGTGGAATCTGGCAGAGAGTAGGAGCAGTGGAGAGCTGGGTCTGGATGAAGGGTGTCAATGTAAGGATTTTAAATTTTTGTTGGCATATATTGTATGCAATGATTGGTCTCATAAATATAATTTCTTTAAGTATATCATGTATTTTAATAATATCTACATCACATACCCTTCTTGCTCTCCCCTGCCCTGCTACCCACCTGCTATTCTCATCTTCTTCCCAATGTAACCTTCTGTTTTATGTATTATATATACATATAGTGTGTGTTTATATTTTTATTTTATGTGTACATGTATAGTATAGTATTCAAAAGTTATAGAAATAATAAAACTCGTCTTCCTATGTTTTATTTTGCTTAACATGATGATCTCACTGTGCCTGTTTGTCTAAAATCGATATAATTTTTTTTGTCCAGAACACGTTTTCTTCATCCACTCTTCTCTTGACAGCTACCTATGATTGCATAACTTGGCCTTAGTGAAAGGTGGTGACACAAACATGGATGTCCAGGTACCTCTGTCTAAGGTGTGCTACCTGAACATCCTGTATTCCCTCCCATAAGTCATATAGTTGACTTGTAGGGTAGTCCTAATTTTTAAGATTTTGATAATCCTTCCACCTAGTTTCTATAGGGAAGAAATTCATCTGTATTCCCACAGCAGTGTGTAAATGCCCCCCTTTTCTCATATCTCTCCCGATATTTGTTATCAATTTATTTTCTTGTTGATCTCGATTCTCTCTGGGTGGGGTGTAGTCTCAGTGTAATATTCGTTTGCATTTCCATGATGGCTGAAGATGATTTTTTTTATATGCTCAGTTAAATTTTACCTTTGACAACTCTGAATTTCCTTTGTTATTTTATTCACAGATTAAGTTGTTTGAGATTTGGGGAAATCTTTTTTGTTCTTTATATATGATAGATATTCATCTTTTGTCAACAATGTAACCAATAAAATTATTCTCCCATTCTGCAGTCTGTCTGTTCAGTTAGTTAACCATTTATTATGCAGATCCTTTTTAATTTTGTGAGATTCCCACATTTCAAATCTCAGAGTGATTTCTTCAGAGCACCTTTCACTGAACCTGTAGCTTAATGGTTTACCTGTTTTCCTCTAACAGCTTCAAAGGTTCTGGGGCTAGAATTAGGTGTCTGGTCTATTTTAGCTTTATTTTGGGTCATGGTGAGCAGTAAGGATTGGTTTCCCATGGGTGTGTGCTTTGCCCAGCACCAATTGTTGGTTGTGCTGTCTTTTCTCCAGTGTGCGGCTTTGAACCCTTTAAGGTGGCTGCAGCCGTGGCTTCCCACCAGTCCCTCTACTTTGTTCCATTGATCTTTACAACATGTTTTAAGCCAGTACTGCTTTCTGCACTATGGCTACATAGTATAAATCGAAGTCAGGTATTGTAGCGCCTGAGAATTGTTTCCTTCCTCTTGATCGTTTTGGCACCTATGTGAATTTAAGTTCTTTTCATTTGTCTATTTTGTTTTGTTTTGTTTCCTCTAATTCTTTGAGAATGCATCACTTGAATTTTGTGAGAATTGCTTTGAATCCATAAATGGCTTGTGGTAACAGGGCTGTTTTGTTATATGAATTCTGCTGAACCGTGATCGTAGATGACTTTCTATCTTCTAGTGTCCTCTAAATTTCTTCCTTCAACATTTTGAAATTTTCACTGTGAAGGTCTTTAACCTACTTGGTTATGTTTTTATCCGTAGGTAGCTTTTTGAAGCCATTGAGAATGCAAGGGGTTTTTTTTTCTTAAGCTTATTCATCAATATGTTTGCTAATAGTATATCAAAAAGTAACTGATATTTGCATGTTGATTTTTAAGCTTGCTACTTTGTTGAAAGTATCAGTTCTACATCTTTTCTGGTATTGTTTTTAGGATTGCTTAGGTACAATAATATCATGTGAGAAAATAAGGATATTTTGATTGTTTTCTACTGAGTTACTAAACAAAAATTAAATATTAAATATGAGAAGAATAAAGGTGAAGGAGAGAGAATTGGTCAGGGATTTATGCAGTCTTTTGCCTGGGACCTGATTCCCAAGGCAGGCTCTATAGTTCATGTTAGACATAGTTTCAAACCATGCTAAAGCCAGGTAAGGCTCGGACTTCTCCCAATATTCGTGATGGCATTGGAGTTTTCCTATAGAAACAAGTGTCAGGACTCATGTCTAGTTAGTGCCCAGTTAGGGTAGAGGAAAACTCTAGGTAACAATGAAGGTGGGATCACAGTACACAGTTTGTTTCTATACTGTGATAGATATAGTCTTTTGACCTATTTTATTGAGACATTGTCCTACAGAGGCTGTAACAGAATAAACATATGCACATTAATTTTAGGTTCTTGGTAAAGAAATAATAGAAGACAAACTAAAATACCACTGTCCTTAGGGATACAGTGCAAAATTCATCTACTTCAAAAAAAAAAGGTAAATTGGAAAACATGGAAATAAATAAGCACAGGCAGACTGTATTGTGAAAGCAACAAACAGTATGCTTCCTCTACTTGATAACATTTACACCAAGCTATAGATATAAATTGTGATGTTTCCTAAATGGGGAACAACATGCAGATGAACCAGATGGGAGTGGAAATCTTTCATGATCCTCAGCCACCGTGAAAAGCAATAAATATAAGATGGAAATGTCTGTGTCCTCAACTCAACAGACTTGGGTTATTTAATTCCTGAGTAGATATTTACTCCCACTAGTTTTAGGAAGCAAAAGTTCTGTGCAGTCCTACTCAGGAGTATAACAGAATAGTAGAGGAAAACATGAATTCCCCAGTGATCTAAAGCAAAGAAGCAAGCAGTCCTCAGATCAAGATTCCAAGAGAACAAGCCCTGAAGTGCATTGAGAGAGAAGAAGGAATCCAGTCCACAGACCTAAACTGTGTTCATGAGCTTGGGCTTATGGGACTGCCTGTGGGCCAGTAGAAGCTGAATTTTATTCACTGCTATAAAGGCAGCATTGGCATTTTGTCAGGCTTAGTACTTTGGAAAAAGGGCACTTACCAAAAGGCAAGTTACTCAGGCAAGAAGGGCTGTGTTGCCTTCTTGGTGCCTCAATGGACACCCACACTACCCTGTGAGCAGCTAAGCTCCTGCTCCAGTCTGCATGGGTTTCCAAAGCCAATGCTTCCTGCAATCTATCATGCAAGTTTTCATTGCCTTCATCAAAGCTAAGGTGGGTCTAGGACAAGATTGGTTTTCTGGCACATTCTTGTTCTTTCTCTGTTGTTGTAGTTGTTTATGATGATGATGATGTTTTGTTGATTTTTGGTTTCTTTTGGTTACTCATGATAGAGACCTCTCTTGTGCTGGGCTTCACACAGTTACAAGATAATGAAGGCACTAATACTGAATTCACAGAACTAAAGAAGAGGTACTATTGGGGTTTACAGGGCAGCAACTGGGATTCCTGTGAAAGTCAGAACTAATTTTAGTCTGGGCACTTTTATGTCCTGGCATAGACAGGTTTTTCTCCCCCCCTGACCCAACATAATTTTGGGTCCTTTATATGACCTTGCATGAGGTCATGGGACATTGATTAAACAAAGACAGAATTCTGTGAGTGCCACTTTCAGATTCATCTCCCTTTAGCCATTCAGTTTCAAAAAGGGAGAGAAAATGCATCTGACATAGATTAGAAAACATGGACAGAGGATGGGGCTTACGTAGAGCAGATAGATCTCTTGGACAAGATCAAGTAAAGAATTCATCTGGGTGGGTGGTGCTGCTTTTGTGTCTCTTGGGTTCAACAGAGCTGTTCTAGAGAACAACTAAGGAACTATCAGAGCATCCTCACTTGTGTTTGTAACCATCAACAACTGCTCTGTTGGTCACCTGCTTTGATGATTACAGTCCTTCACTTTACCCTTTCTCATTTTCCAGTCTTCTCCAAAAAGCTGTATTTCAAATATGTGGCAGAATAAAGTAAAGCATCAATTTCATTAAACATGAATATTTTGCCTCAACTCTCTAATATTAAATCTATACACACACACACACACACACACACACACAGGCACGCACGCACACACGCACACTCATATAAGTTGCTTACCATCATGAATGTTTGCTATGTTCTAAACAACGAGGCTAACTGCTTGATGGTGTCAGACATGCAAGGTGATATGAGTTTGTTGTGCTTATCTTGTCCCTAACTCACAGAGCTCCCATATGACTCCAAGTGGCTGCCATTATGGAGGCTTTGGGGCTGGCTCATGCCCTTGGGGATAGTGTTTAACAGGTTGGAATACACACTGCTGTTAGGATTCAGGGCTGGGCTCATTTTATGAATGCTTAAATCCCAGATGGGGGCATAATTTTTGAGGTTGTAGAAACGGTGGGAGGGAAGATGAATTGGAACTAGGTCCTTTCTTTCTTATCCACAATGAAGTGAATAATATCTCCCATACCCTGATGTCATCATGATGCTTAGCCTCACCATAGATCAGAACCAATAGAGCCAAGTGGTAAAATCCATGGAAACATGAGACAAAAATAACTCCTTCCTACCTTAAGTTTCCAGGTCTTGCATTGTGACTATGAGAAATGTGACAAACAAAACTTCCAGGAACAAGGCTCGGTCTTAACCACTCTAGGTCTTGCTTAGGCACAGTGATCTGCTGTACCCAGGTTATGTGACTGTTGCAGTATAATCTTAGCTCTAGAATTAAAAAGCTGTTTTAATTTTTCTGCAGGGATATTGTCTTCGTCCTGAATGTTGATGTTTGTAGAGAATATGAGCTCCTGTGTCCTCCCACATGCTGATTTTACCCTTTAAGCCCCAAAGTTCTCAGAAAGGCTCTTTATTGCTGTATTCTCTTGCTCTGGTTCTCATGGAACTGAGTGAGGTCTCAGCATGAACAACAATGATTGCTCTGTTAAATCCATCTCCACCCTTGGCTTCTTCTTCTATTACATGTCACACATCACACCACAAACACACACACACACACATTCGCACACATACACATGTTCAGTCACACTAGTTTGAAGACTAATCCCACCCAAAGCCTCCTTGCCCCGACAAGATGATATATTTCAAAGGACCGACAGCCCTTTAGATAGAAGCACGTCTCCAAATTTATGTTCATTTACATTTAAGGTATTTTTATTTTCTAACTACATTTGGGCTCTTTTCAGGAGCAACTGTTATTTATCTTTATAGAAAGTACTTGGAAAATATATAGAACATGAAAGGTGCCTGAAAAGAAGTGTGTTCTCAATTATTTTTGAAATGCTCAAGCAGGGAAATAATACTTGATTTAAATGTATTGGTAATTAGCATGACGTGTTTTTAATTAAATCTTCATTTTGAGAGCAAGTTTTAGAGAAAGGGGAGTCCCATCTGGATTGTGGATAGAGTAGGAAGATCCACCACTAGAGATAAACGTGTACCAGAATTAAACACATTTCAAAATCAATGCCGAGCATGCTCACTGCAGGTTCTGCAGACCCCTCCCCCACCCGCTGAAGTGCCATAAGAATTGAAGCCGTGGGGATTTTCCTGAGACTAAATTCCTTAAGGGAGAGAGCAAGCTGCTTTAATCCATATGTTGAACACTCATGGGCTTTAATGGAATTGACAGTTGGTAATTTTACCACGCTTTTCCCTTCTGCATCAGTGACTTATTGGAATGACATTTATAATAAAAAATGCAAGAAGTTATTCTTCCTGCTTTTCTCACTTCAATTAACTCTATAGGTAAGCACACCAACCACACGGAATCTCTGGTACATTAACCAGAAGGAAATCATTTGAATTCAGAAAGATTTATGGTTTGACTGTTAGTTTTGCACAGACGACTACAGTAATCCTAATGTAATTGATGGATTTGGGCCATTTCAGATTCCAATTTCAATAAGACTTGGCACTGAAGTATTGGATTTAGTCCATTTGAGCAGCATCCTCCGTGGGCAGTGCCATTGCAGGAAATACCTAGCTATTCCATTCTTCTTCAAATTTATCCAAATTTTATTCTCTCTCTCTCTCTCTCTCTCTCTCTCTCTCTCTCTCTCTCTCTCTCTCTCTCTTAAAATTATTACTTCTCCATAAATCACCTTTAATGTGTGTTTCCACTAAAGGGGTAGCAAAAGCAGTGACTGGTATTGTGCCATTGAAGGTACGTACACTCGTGAACTATGCTGAACATAACTCTCACAGTGTGCCCATGAGCTTCAGTGGGTGTCACAGTGGGTGTCACTAACACTGCACCCATGAGTTATGATGGGCTTAATACTCGCAGTGCACCTATGTGTTTGATGGGCATAGGAGCACCAATGGTATACCCATGAAATTTGATGGCAGCATTGTTACACCACAAGGGTGCACTATGGGCTTTCATGGGGATGAGTTACTCCTAGACATCTAACTCTGTTCTTGCTGTTGCTTATTTGTTTTTTTTTTTCCAGAGCAGAGTTTCCGAAGCACTTTTTCTTGCCTGCTTGCTGCTTTTACCCACCAAGATCTTCACCCAACACAGTGCAGGTAGCACTGTATTCAGATGCATTAATCAGAGGAAATACAGTCTTCGGGACAAGCTTTTATTGATGGTTTACTATTAGGCAATCAATGAGCACTCTGTGTGGAGAAAATACTGCCTCCAACAGAAGAAAATATCTCTAGCTGTCTCAGTCAGCACATACAAAAGCTATGACTAAGGATTACTTCAATTATTTTCTATTCATAAATGAACCCTGTGTTGTTAGTCATATTTTGATATGATGAAAATCTATAATTTTAAATAATAATTGCAAAGTATAGATCAACATCAATTAGAAGTGTTCAGGGCACAGTGGCTGACATTCATACAGAAATAAATGTGAAAGAATGATTTGAGGGTTATATACTCAGTAGACTTATAAATTTTGTTTTCTTTTTAGCATACATTTAAATAGCCAACTTAAGTCATACATGTACACAAAGGTATTTTCAACCCATTTGTTGTAAATATGGGGAATTTAAATTTGTCCTGATATATGCAACTTATGATCAATAGCAAGGATAAATCTGTGTATCAAAAGACTTAGTAAGTGATTACACTTTTAATTTTGTTGTTGTTGTTGTGGATAACTTATTGAAAACAAACAAAAATCTGGCCAAATCTACATCCTCAGAATCATTACAAAGAGGGGAAAATATAAAAAACAGAGTCTCATTGATTCATAGTTAACAGACAATGTAAGCGGGTAGATTATTTGATCATCATCCAAATTTTGTGCACAAAAGGAAAGAAAAGTCTGAGCAGGAATCTTTTAAAATGCTCAAATACCATGTTCTTCATTGGGTGAGCATGTCACATAAGAAACACTCATAGTCAAACTAAAGGCCAGATGATTCAATGTTGTGAATGTAGTGTCAGTCATTAATGCCAAGGACATAGACATGCTGGGGACACCAGACATCATTGTCAAACCTCATTGCAGACCACCTTGCAAGTACAAATGCAGATGCAATCTGTCTTCTCTCCCTGTTCTGTATTTCATAGTGGCTCCACGGCAGGAGATTTAACTCCTCTTCAGACTCCTAGTCCAGCCATGCCTCTACTATCTCTAGGTGTTGGATGTCAAGGCAACCACTAGCAGTCATCTTGCTCATCCTCAAGCTACCTACAATGTTCTATCTGACCTGAAGCCTCTCTGCCAGTGGCTGTTTAATGTACTTTGCTGTCCTGCTTTATAAGTCTGTGATATTTTAAGGGCATGCTGATATTTATATAAAAATGTGAACTGATTAGTCTTGTCTTGAAGATACTGCAGAACCTTAATGTAAACCATCAACATGCAGCTGTGACATGTGCCCACTGATGTCACCACCTCCCCACACCTCTTTTCTAAGCTGTATGGTCTGAGTCTGGAATTATGAAAACAGAACTTACCACATACTCAACAGAAAGGAGTGGAGTCATTCTCCCCAACTCAGAGAAGATCAAGACACACACTTGCAAATAGAAGGATAAATATCTTGGCCAGCATAGAGACTCTGCTGAAGGCATGCAGATCATTGAAGGTTTGATTGTTGGTTCTTTGGACAGTCTTGGTTTCCCTTTTGCCAGCTTTCTTAGTTCCTCTTTCCCCAACATTGATGCAATAGAAATACCTTTATCATTATAAGGATAGATAGATAGATAGATAGATAGATAGATAGATAGATAGATAGATAGATAGATAGATATCATATGCATATATATATATATCATAATTGTATATTCCTTTTATCATCCATTATGTTCTATGGCTGCTTTGCAAGCACATATGTGCATATACAAGCATGAATGTGGTCTTATATTTTGAGACTGAAAGTATTGCATCTAGCACAGATCCATGAGCAGAGGGAATCAGGGCAGATTCACAGGGGTTAGAGAAACCAACGGGCTTTGGGATTTAATGTGTGATGGCCTCAGCCTTGCATAGGGATCCTCAGAATATACTGCAGAAGGAACAGAAGCTCAAAAATTAAACATGTTTTTAAATAGTTCGTTTTTTCCTAATCTGACATGTAATTTGGTAATACTTCACTTGACTAAGAAGCATGCCAGCAGTGTATTAATTATTCAGTCTTCCCAGGGCTTCTACAAGCTTTAATTAGTGAAAGAAGTCTGCAGGACAAGTTATAATTTGCATGTCAACAAATTTGTTTAGAAATTACACAGTAAAGGTAAAATTTTGGTAGTGCTTCAACTCCATCAAACTAGAATCACTGAAGCCCATACCTGAGCAAGCTTCTAACAATCCAGGGTGGTTTTTTTTTCATTTCTTTTGTCCCAGACATACGATTATAATTTCATTTTGATATTGTTGTACTGTAATCCCTTTTTAAAAAAATTAATAATAGTACCTCAATTTAAAAACCTAAATAAGTCGGTTCAGAAATCTTTAGCCCATAAGAGGAAGTGGCTTTGACAACACCCAGGAAATAACAACTGAGCATCTCATTTATAGGTGGAGTCTGACAATGTTACATTAGGAGACAAGAAGAGTGGACACCTGGGGTTGACTCCCCCCCCCATTCACTGTCCTATGGATCACAGATGGTCAAATGTGTTTGCATTTACTTATTTAACATTAGTATTTTTCCCACAAGGCACTCTGACTTACTTAGGCTAAATAAAAGATGACTTAAATTCTCATACTGAACACAGTATTTGGGCTACAAATTCCTCTTGGCATCTTAGCACCTTAGGAGAACATTGCTGAGTGGTGCCCCATGTTCTTAATTTCTATTATACTTAATAAAATAAACCTGCGGAGGGAAGATGCCTTTAAAGTTAAGAGAGCTTTCTGTTTTCCAAGAACCCAGTTCCCAGACAACCACCTATCATGCCAGCTCCAGGGAATTTGATGCCTTCTTGAAGAGGGCATCTTGCACAAGGTATGTACAAAGAGAAGGCAGGAAGAATTCCAGCATGTATGGGGACAGCTCATGAAGCTCCACCCCCAGCCGAGGATCTACTGCTACAGGTGGCCAGTGTGGGAGGAAGAGTCAGTTTTCCTCAAGCATTTGGCATTTCAAAGGTCACCTATGTCCCATTAGATAATCGTATACCCGTGTAATATAGGCAGCTTTCAATGGACTCAGGTCTGTTGTTGGTTTTGTTTTAAATTGAACATGTAATTGGGAAGAAAATTTTTGAATAGACAGGGAGGGAGAATCCAGGAGGAGGAGGGAAATGGGAGGTAGATTTGATCAAAATTCATTATATGTATACATGAAATTATAAATTACTGGCAAATACAGAATTCTTTGAATGGCTCTACTGGAAGGGGAACCAGAAAATACAAGTGGCGATTATAACAAAATACTGAAGCATTCCTGTTCTGGATCAACTTAGAGCTGAGAAAAAAGATTTTAGTGCAGAGTCTCGGGCCATGTAACCTCTTGCTTTAGGGCTGTGAAGCCTCAGCTCCTTGTGGCATTAGCATTTGGCAAAGGCACCTTTGAAAGGACAGGAACATGAGGGCTGAGATTGCAATGTCAGACCCAATGGCGACAGTGGTCTCACATTCACCTACTTTGCTCTGCTCCTCAAAGGTTTAACTGCCCTCTTAGACCCACAGGTTGGAGACATCTCCCCTTGAGCCCCATGCAAACCACATATTGTAGCTCTTCAGGAAAAGGACATTTCCAGGGCTAAAGAAAGAGCCTTAGCATTTCCATGTGTATGCACACAGAATCTATTCATTAGCTCAATGAAACTGAAAGGAAGAAATAAGGAAAGGACTTGCTTTTCAAGTAAAACACACACTGAGTAGATAACTTACTGTAGAAAGAATTTTCCTCAGTATTATTTTAAAATAATAAACACAGCCAAGTGCTACAGACCATTGACTGGGCTAGCCTCCAATTATTAGAACTTGATGCAAGGATTACTTTACATTTAGGTGAATATCAGTCTAATTAAACATGTGCTCAGCTGGAAGAGGCGTTGAGTATGTGGTGAGTTAATTAATAATCAGCTTTTGAACATTATAAAATATTTACAACAGCAAATTTCTCACCATTTTGCTTGTCTCAAACTCCTAAAATCATGAGATGAGGTGTCATGGGTCTTATCCTGCTACCATCTTTTCTTCTTGGTGGTGGTGGTTTGTGGTGGCCAACAGGCCAGAGCCATTGGACATTGCCTCCTCACCTATCACCAATGTGGCCGGTATGCTAACATCACTGTGCTATTTTTCTTGAAATTCCATAAATCTAAATCTGTCATTTAAAGAATTAGTAATCATGGGTATTAGCAGATCATTTTGGATCCAAAGCCATTTTAGAAATGAGTAACTCTGAGTAACCAAGATGAAGCCTCCCTCTTCTGCACTAGAGATTTCTCTATTCAGCTTCCAGTTTGGGTAACCTCTAAAAATAAGGGCTGTGCTACAGCATAGTGACAATGATAAACACTAAGAAAATGCATGACAGTGTGTCCTGACAATGACACATAATGAATAGTGCTGGGGTCAGTCTGTTTGAACCGTAGGGAAGGTGACCAGGCATGACTACAAGCTAGGGCAAAACAGCAGCAATACGCATATGCATATATGTATGTTCACACTCAGACAACCATGCACACACGAAGACATGACTTTAATCTCTGATGAACAATACTGGGGCAGCTTGATTTTTCAAACTCTGTACTGGGCTGTGGAGTCTTCCTGGAGTGTTATCTTTTGAAATCAACACATCTGCCTTGGATGAAAGTAAATTAAAGGACTGAAGACGATACTCCAGGAGCAGAAAGAGATTGAATTCCATCTCGAAACAGGTATTTTGCCATGTGGCTGCCTCTGCTTCAAGGCCATCTGTGACTTTCTGGGCATCTTGCTCACACTTCAATTCTTTAACAACACACTGTTGAACATGCCTCGGGGACTTACTTTGAAACACATCATGCTGAAAATGGCAAAGCAGAAGCCATTTCCCAGAGGGCAGGCCTTCAAAGAACTCCAGAAATCACAGATCTTTGAGCCCTCCCTGATGGCAGAGACTCGCTGCCCAGCTCAGTGTATCTGAGAATCCTTAAAGAGTCTCTCCAAACTTCTCAGCTCTAATGGCAGGTTTATATTTCTACCTGTAAATGGGATCACAGGACAAAGCAGAAAAAAATTGTTAAGTGTTGCCCTTTTCTTAGACTTTTAAGAATTTAAACTGAGTGTGAAGAAAAGGAAAAGAAAAAAATTATTCTCCAAACTCTTTCTAGAACACTCCACTCTAACAACAGAGAAGGGTACCATAGTTTATATTGTTTTCAAAGTTCACTTATCCAATTGTCTGTTAATCCACCTACTGGTTTCAATACTTGCAGTCATAGGTTTCCCTCATTGTAATGCATTTCCATTTCCAAAATCTTTTTAAAGCACAGCCCCTGTGTACATTCATGAATTTAGCCTTCATATGTAAAGACAAAAAGGACTTCATATGAGCTGTGTGGTTCTAGACAAAATGTGATAAAAAAGAATATACTCCAGAAAAGGAATTTGAGGAGCATTCATTATTAACCACCTGATAAGCATGATGCATAAGCTCCCATGGTGTGGCTCACTCTAATGCTAAAGCAAAGGTAACTATAGTAATCTGGGTCACCATTGGATTGGTTATAAATGATAGAATACAAATCACTCCTTGCCTAAAGACAGTGCTGGATTCAGTAGTCCAGCAGGAAGGCTATATGGTCAAACACTTGTGTTTGCCAGTAGTAGGTCAAGTTCATGAGCCTCTTCTGCCTCAGTTTTCACTTCTGTAGATGGAGACAATTTCAAGGTAGTATGTCTGAACTAGAGCATGGTTAGGAGATTCAAAGGGTCAGAGTGAGGAAGAATGTATGCTGTCAGAGGAACAGGCCTCCCACACTGCCATCTCTATACAAACAACACAGTTACAGGACTTGTAACTAGAGTTTGGCTACATGTAAGTGTGTAGATCTCATACACACAGTATTCAAGGAGGTCAGAAGAGGGTGTTGGATCCCTTGGAACTAAAGGGAATGATGTGTGTTGACACGTTGGTTCTGAAAATGAAACCCAGGTCGTCTCGAAGCTTAACCAGTGCACTTAACTAGCAGTCCATCTCTTCAGTCTCTCAATTTCCTTTTATTTTTTAAAATCTTAGACTTTTGAAAAAGTTTCATTTTATATAAGGCTATGATTGTGTGCCTTTGCATCTATGTGTGTGCCACATGTATGCCTGATGGCTGAAGTGGTCAGGTGAGACTTCAGACCCTCTTGGATTAGGATAATGGGAGATTGAGAGTTACCACATGGATGCTGGCAATCAAGCCCATGTCCTCTGCCAAAGCAGCCAGTGCACTTAACTGCTAAGCCATCTCTACATCCCTGTGGCTTCCCTGTACACTGCTCTCATCCTAACTTCACTAATGAGTTGATTTTAATGGTGATACTCCTGCATTTGTAGCTCTTAGGTTGAGCAGTGTTTAGAAAGTGTGCTTGTCGATTCTATAGAAGAATTATCCCAAAGGTTTGCTTGCAGGTTTCTAAATTAGATGTGCATCCTTCGGTAGCAAATAATCAACCCCAAGTAGAAGTCTGTGAAATGAACAAGGCACCTCCTGCTGGTATGTGACAGAGTTTCTAATGAGGAAACAACAGTCCCAGAAATGCCTGCCACTATGTACTAGGGGAGGGCTGGCTCCTCCAAACACCAGGTTAAGAGTGATGCTTATAGGCATTCCTGGTCTGCGTGCATCTCACTAGGTTGCAGAAACAGACACTTTCTTTTTCCAAAGTATCAGATTATAGCTGGGATTTCTATGTGTGTCCTAATTTTAAACAATACTATATTATATTGCACTGCTATATTAAGTAGCCAGTGGCCAGATTGAGGGCAAAGTGGCATCGGGGTGATGGACTAACTAACCTAATTAAGAGTTAATGCTGAAGGGAATCATTGAGCATCTGCATACTATAAAATAATCCTCTTAATGACAACAATTATTTAAGCCTTTTAATTAACCAAACATTTTCTGTACAATATTTATAAACTGAGTTTAAGAACAAGTCACAAACTAATTAAAATTTATAAACTATCCCAAACCCTTCTTGGAATAATCACAAGTTCAATCTACACCTTTATGTTTTCCATAAAATGATACCCTAAGTTCTAGTTTTAAGCACCAACTATGACAAAATAATATGTGCTATTTTCTTTAAACCTTTATTTTATTTTTGTAATTTATTGAAACTAATTTTTAAAAAGTAAAATCATTAAAATGCTAAAAGAAGTGTAAAAGATTTAGAGCAGAACATGGTAGCCTTGGGTGTCACGAATTATCTAGTATTCCCCTAAACTAGGGACACTTGGATACAATTTTCTCTGTCAAATAATCATTGGACTAAGATTCAAGTGATGGTTAATGCAGTAGAAAAATCTTTAGGATTTAACTGCAAAGAAAATGATTCTGTAATCAAGGCATGTGGCTCATTTCAACCCAGTTTCTGAGGAGAATGAGGGAGGACAGCTAGAGTGAGCTCCAGACTGAATTTCAGATTGGGACTCCCAGTCTAAAAAATACAGATCAAGACCTAGGCAAAGGGGTCATCAGCAAAATGTTCTCTACCCAAGCATAAGGACATGGGGTCAAGATTGTGGGTCAGGGCACCATGGTGGTAAAAATCTGCAATTTCAGCCATGAGGAAGGAGGGAGATAGGCAGATTCCTGAAGCTCATTGGCCAATTATCCTAGATGACTCAAAGAGCTTCAGGCCCAGTGAGAGGCCCTATCTCCATAAAGGGTTCTAAGAGAAGATGGAGGGAAAGGAAAATATTGGTGTGATCAAGACCTGTATAGATGCACAGAATTTTCAAAGAATAAAAAAGAAGTATGTTAAGAAAGTGGACCATAGCCCAGGTCTAGTGTATCATAGACCTGGGTTTGGATCCCAGAAGGAATAATATAGAATAATATATAAATAAGACAATGAACTGAAACTTTCTTTAAATTTTTAATGAAAGAGAAAAGTAGAGAGGACCCTATAAACGGTACCAGACATTTAACTTCAAGCCTCTTCCCACACTCACAAGTATATGTGTACCTCCACACATAGATGCTTGCACCATATATACAACAACACAGACACAGTTTCCTAGAGGAAACATAATGCAGATGCTGACCTGAGATCAGTATGAATCACCACTGGTAATAAGCAAAAGTAAAAGAGAAGTGAAAGCTTAAACAAATGTCAATAAAAATTATCTGCTCAGTTTAGACTCAGCTGGGATTTTGTTGCTGTGAGCACAAGAACACCATCCTCCACATAGTGTTTGTGATGGTTTGTATATGCTCAGCCCAGGAAGTGGCACTAATAGAAGTTGTGGCCCTGTTAGAGTATGTGATTCACTGTGGATGTGGGCTATAAGACCTCATCCTAGCTGCCTGAAATTCAGTTTTCCACTGGCAGCCTTCAAATGAAGATACAGAACTCTCAGTTCTGCCTGCATCATGACTGCCTAGATGCTGCTCTGTTCCCACCTTGATGATGATGATGGAGTGAAACTGTATGTCAGCCCATTTAAATATTGTCCTTTGTAAGACTTGTCTTGGTCATGGTGTCTGTTCACAGCAGTAAATCTAAGACAGAAGTTGGTACCAGGAGTGGGGTATTACTGTGATAAGCCTGACCATGCTTTTGTCTGGGAGAATGTGGATTTGGGGACTTTGGATTTAGAAAGCAGTAGAATGCTTTAAGTGGGACTAATTAGTAGGCTATCCTAGTAAGAGTATGAAAGACTTTCTTGCTGAGATTGATTTGAACTGTGCAGATCTGGTCCATGAGAATTCAGTGGAGAATTTCTGTTTGTGGCCCTAAGAATGAGTTTGTAGAATTTTGGTGAAGATTGTGACTGTGTTTTGCCCATGTCTAAAGAGTCTACTTGAATCTAAGGTCAAAAGACTTATATTAATTGGATTGACAAAGGAAGACTCCAAAAAGTCCAGTAGAAACTTTGTTCTCTGGTTAAGTCTCATGAAGAGCATTTTAAATAAGTGTACCAAGCGTAGAAAGGAAAAACATAAAAGTATTAAAAGGGCACCAGGAAGTGAAATGAAGCTGAATCCTATGTTCTAGGACATAACAGATTAAGGGATTTTGGGGCAAGATCCTGTCCAGCTAAGCTTAGATCGAGGCATGGTGGCACATACCTTTAATCCCAGAATACAAAGCCAAACAGATCTCTGAGTTCAAGGCTAGATTGGGACAAAGCAGGTTCTAGATGAAGAATAACTTAAATCCAGACATAAAGGTACAAACATTTAATCCAAGCATTATAGGAGGCAGGGCCATGAAAATCTCTGAGTTCAAGATCAATCTACAGAACAAGTTCCAGAAAAACCAAGCTTAGCCAGTGAGGGAGTTGGAAAACAGAAAGATGGTAATAGAATAATGGGAACTCTGGTTCAGCCCTAGCAAGCAGTAGGACATGGCAGCTTTAACCATGTGGCTCTGGCTTTAGAATGAAAAATAGAAGGGACTACTGAGACAATTGATGCTGGTTAGCTGGACCTAAGAAATTAGCAGTGATTAAGAAGAGACCAGCATCACTAAAGTGAAATCTTTTGGAAAGTACTTTCTGAAAGCACAAAGAAGCTGTGTTCTAGAGATAGTCAAGATTGTACCTTGTGCTTCAGCTGTACTTGGTAATGGGTAAGAGTTACCCATGTGATACTGGCTTTGAAGGCATGAAGGGCTCACGAATAGCAGCTGAGGCTAGGCACTCAGAGGCTGTGGAAGACCATTGGTGAAGGTACAGCCTCAATTGTAGTTGATTTCCCAGGACTGAAGTGGTCACGCAAAGATATTGAGGCTTAGCACCATAAAGAGAGCCTATGAGAGCTATATTGGTGAAGCCTAGTTACAGCAGAAGATTCCAGTGTTTTGGAGACACTAGTGTCATGGGATGATCACCAAGAACAGCAGCAGCAGTGGAGTGGATCAACCTGAGTTTAGAGTTCTAGGGGTGGGGGCAGAGCTGGAGAAGTGACACCAGCCCTTGGAGGAGCCCAAAAGATCATGTATTAATACCAGACATTGAAACAAGAAGTTGTAACATTGAAGTTGCCTTGGAGGCCCCAAGATGCTTGAGATGCCAAAGGCATGGGCTATCTGTTGAGGAAAGCTACTAACAGGGAGTGGAAACAGCCCAGGAGAAAGAAGTTTGTTGCAATCAACAAAGATGAAAAAGGAGTTGGAGATCTGATCTGAAAACTGCTTTGACATCAGCCATGGAGATGCAGAGTTAGAAGTTTGCCCAGCTGATTCCCTGTCTTGCTTTGGGAATTACAGTTAAGTGATTAGGTGAATCTCAGAAGAGACTTTGAACTTTGGACTTTTGACATTGTTGAGACTGCTCTACACTATGGGGACTTTGGGAGTTGCTATACACTATGGGGACTTTGGGAGTTGGAGTAAATACACTTTTTTATTATGCTATGTTTTGGTATGGCCCCCATAGACTCATATGTTTTAAAAAAAATTCTATGGGGGCCAGGGAGTCAAATGTGATGGTTTGTATATGCTTGGCCCAGTCAGTGGCACTATTAGAAGGTGTGGCCCTGCTGGAGTGGGAGTGTCATTATGGGTGTGGGCTATAAGACCTCATCCTAGCTGCAGACTTCAGTCTTCCACTAGTAGCCTTCAGATGAAGATGTAGAACTCTCAGATCTGCCTACATCATGACTGCCCAAATGCTGCCCTGGTCCTACCTTGATGATGATGATGATGATGATGATGATGATGATGATGATGATGATGATGAACTGAACTTCTGAACCTGTAAGTCAGTCCATTTAATTTTTCTTTATAAAACATGCATTGGTCATGGTATATGTTCACAGCAATAAAACCCTAAGACAGTGTTGCTGTCCTGAATACTAAGCTGCCTGATGATGATGATGACGATGATGATGGCTGCCTGGTTCTCCTCTCTCACAGACACCAACCCCAAATATGCAATGGAGTATAGACTAAACATTCATGAATGTGACAGCCATAAGACATGGGAGTGGAGACATGCAGCAAAGAAATGTGTGCAGCCAGAAGCTACATTCTCCCAGTGAAAATAAGTTAGAGAGTTGAATACAGGCTGTGTTAGTCAGCTTTGTGTCACTGTAACAAAATACCTGGGATAGTCAACTTAGAACATGAAAAGGTTTCAGAGAAGTACTAGTTCCACATGTTTCAATCCATGCCTCCTAGTTCTACTTGCTTCTAGCCTGTAACTATGTAGGTGGAACCACAAGGCTGTGAACATAGAGAAAGGACCATTCCAGAGACTCACACTCTCCTCAAGGACAAGATCCTGTGGCCTTCTATCTGGTAGACTTTCCCCTATAAGGATTCTACCACCGCTTAGTTGAGCCTCAGGCTGGAGAATGATACATAGATTCTTGGAGTAAACTTCTCCAAAGCACAGCCTTAGGGAAACTTTATTCTAAAAGTCATATAGGGTGACTTGTAAGCAGGACCATCCTCCATGTTCTCCAGTGCCCCAACATTCATCATATGTCTATGCTCTGATATCCTTCCCTTTACCCATCCCATCCTGATGACCATGTACCACCCCCTACACACACACACACACACACACACACACACACACACACACACACACATCCATGTCTCACAGGATAGTTTCTCCAGTGATGTTTTATAATGTGGCAGCATGATTCTGTGGGAGGGAGTGACTGAGCAGGCTCATGCTGAAGCATCCTCCTCCTCAGGTATCAACCACAAGACAGGTCTAGTATAAAATAAAGTTTATTTGAGGCATGGGAAAGAAAGGGAATAAAGAGGGACAGAAAGAGAGAGGAAAGAGAAAAAAGAGAAAGGACTGGCTAGGAGCACATGGTGGGGAAGAGAGAAACTGGGGAAAAGAGTGAGGACAGGGGAAGAGAAGAGCAGAGAGAGGGGTGAGTTGGGGGTAGAGGCCAAAACGAGGCTCTATCTGGCTATTGCTAGGTAACTGTTGGGCAGAGCCTAAAAGAAATGCTAACATCCAATGAGAACAATTCTCTTCCAAGGGGAACCCAGTGAAGGTTTTAAGGAGGAAAGTTCAGTGCATCACTTTGCACCGTTAGCTGAATGTCTACCACATGCTAAAGTCCAGCATGCACTGAATAAGTACAACTCATCCTTGCTGACAGGCAGAGGTAATTTTACACATCAAAACAGAGGTTGAGGAAATATACCTGAGGCCACTGTTGGGAAGCACTCAGATAGGATTTCAACCTAGGTCTCCTTGAAACATGTCACACACCTGAATACTACTGAAAATATCATGTACTACTTCTAGAATGGAGATAAATTGGCCTTCAGTTCATTAGGACCTACACTTTTTCTATCCCCACACTGACAATTGGGCTGTGACTTTGTGAATGACAGCAGCACATGGGTCTCTATGCAGATACAAAATGCATTCTGAACCCTGGAGCCACAGAAGGAACTTCTGCACATTATTACATCTAGCCTATATGAGCTTGACACTCATAACTGGAGTATCCAACCATGTCTAAGGTGCTTAATCAAAAGTTCAGATTATACATTCAGTGGAAGTTGTCTGCGAGGGAATATAGCCACAAAAATGGTCAGGCTTCTAGAAAATTCTCATGAGATCATCCTCTCAGATGGTCAGGCTTCTAGAGAACATGCATGATGTCATATTCAGGATGTGCACCTACGTTCTTGGTTGAGCTGATATATATTTTAAACTAGAGCTTGCTGGCTTGTCACGGTGGCTATGGTGATGTGCTGGGAGAACCACCCACAGTCATTGACAAACCTGCAAAGACAGGAGAGACCTGCCTGCCTCCACTTCCTGCCCATATGAGTCATGGCAGCTTCTGGGTTTTGGTTCCCCCTATACTGGAGCTAGAATTAGAGGGGTGCAGGTGTGGCCACCCCCTCCACTCCGCCTGCTCACCTACCTCAGCTCTGCCATGGCTCCCTTTCTATTTGGGAACAACTGAGTCAACCAACACTGAGTAATGCTACTGACCCAGCCAACTACCAGCATCTCTACATCCTCTTCACTTCCTGTCTGATACAGAGAAAAGAAAAACATTTCTTAAGAATGCTGTGGTTTTGGTGGGCTGCCGTGTGATCTACTGTCTGACAGCACATTTGCTTCCAAGGGAGAACTTGTTGGAATATAGATGCTGACCCTGGAGAGAGTCCACATTTCCTGCAGGTTCACAGGTAGGATAGTTCTCAGATTCCACCAAGACCCTTTACCTAGGTTGTTGACAAGTAAAATAGGAGCAGAGGTGGAGTCTGGAAAGGTGATGAGCAACTGAGTATCACACCCTGCCACTGTGTCTTACCTTGGCAATTGTATTCCCACAAGTTCATGCTGGAATAGTCTCAGGGAAAGAGATGAGGTTTGAGATAAGAAAATTCTTGGTATTCTTACTGCAACCACAAAGCAAAAGGGAAAGAGCCTCAAAAAACAGGCATTTGACAACAAGCAGGCAGACAGGAGGCCTGTGTGCTTTCCTGGATCAGCCAAAGCAGCTCTGCAGCAGACTGGACTGATGTGAAAACATACTCAAACCATAATTAGAAAATAAAAATAGGCTGTTAGATCTTGTATTGGTGTCAATTTCACATGAGCCACTGGGGCTGGCTATCCAGGAAGTCTGACATCTAAAATGTCAGGTGAACAAGGAACAAAGGGGACTGGGATGGATGAGTTCTATCTGTATGATTGTCCACTGGAGATTTGTTGACCTACCCCCATCTTCTCTCCAAGTTTCCATGAAGGTCTCAAACTTGTTTTCCCAGAGTCCCACCTCACTAGAAAGGCACATTTGTTATGATCAAGGGTGCATGGTCTTCAGCTGTCTCCACTGAATCCTTCATGGTGTTCTTGTTCCCAAGAAATCTTGTGAGGCAGCTTGTCATGGTCAAGCTTCACGTGCAAAACTCTGTGTGAAGCCACTGTTTTTATAAAAGCAAATGTATTCTTCCTCAGTCTTCCACACCTCCTGGCCATTTTTATCCCCCCTGTCTTAGTGAAGGGATGAAAATCTGGGTGTCCTACAGCACAGCAGCATGACACAATGTCTCAGATTCCAGAAAATGATTGACCTTGGGAGAGAGAACCTTAAGAGACGGGGGTTCATCATTTCCTTTCCAAAGACAAGAGTTCTGAGGGACACAGCTGGTTTTAACCTGATCTCAATGTCTCTCTGGTGTCCAGGACACAAATGTCCACCTGTGCTGTACATGAAAACTACCCAGGAAAGCAGAGCAGCATGCAAGTGTCCTGCACAGATGCAGTCTTACATATCTGATTCCTTGACATGTCCCACGAGTAAGTCCTACATTGAGCTTCTATAGGTAACAACTTGTGTCCATTTGTGGAACCAAATATGAGTCTCTTCTGCCTCAAGGGATGGTCTCAAAACTGCTGTGGTAACTATCAAGATAGTCAGGAGGTTTACGGTAAGTGTCATATAAAATGTCACTGTACTGGTTGTGTGAAGGAGACGAAGATGCAGAGCTTTACAAAGAGCATGGCCAATAGCTCAGCCTGGCAGTGTCCTATGCCTCATGCCCTGCGTGGGACAGACAGGAAAACATTCCTGCCTTAGCAGCAAAGATATTCCTGCCTTAGCAGCAGCTGCTGAACATGAAACTCGGGGCTTCAGACTCTTATATATTCAATCCAGTGCTGTTATTGTTGTTGTTGTTGCTGCTGCTGCTGTTTGTTTGTTTGTGTGTTTACACCATTCCATGTTCACTTCTAGGTGGCCTCCTCAGAGAATCATGCTGTTTTTGAAATGAGAAAATTCTTGACTTAAATGGGCCCATGTTATTTATTACCTGGTCTATTATGAGAAGATTAATTCCATTGTGAGCCTGTCACCATGGGGGTGAGTCTCTTCATCTATGTGCTGAATTTCTGTGGTTCAGAACATGACAGCTAAACTCCACTTGCCATGGGATGTGCCTTCTGCCTCACAGGCTTGTTTTAAATATCATATATTAAGCTTTCTGGGGCACATGTCTCAGTGGTGAAGTACCTCACTAGTATGTGTGAGGATCTACATTCTATTCCTAGTCTGGCAAATAATAGATACATATGATAGGTAGATAGATAGATAGATAGATAGATAGATAGATAGATAGATAGATAGATAGATAGATGGATGGATGGAAGGATGGACGGACGGATGGATGGATGGATGGATGGATGGATAGATACATAGATAGATAGATAGATAGATAGATAGATAGATAGATAGATAGATAGATAGATAGATAGATAGATAGATCAAATAGATGGATGGGTGGATGGATGGATGGATGGATGGATGGATGGATGGATGGATGGATGGATGGGTGGATGGATGGGTGGATGGATGGGTGGGTGGATGGAGGGATGAGAGGATGGATGGGCATATGGAGTATCTTATCGCCACATGCTTATGGTGATGTGCATTCTTATATGTATAATGTCCTCCCCGTACCCTGCAAACAGACATATACACAATAAATTTTAAAAAAGGAAAGCTACATTGACTTTTACAATGACTATTAAGACATCAATTCCAACTCCTTGGGCTGTTTTCTAGGGTTGTTCACCTGTCTGGAATCTAAAGGTGTGAAAACTGGAACTATGTGACTTCTCTGCTCTCCCCAGCTCCTCATTTAGCCATTTCCCACTGGTAGCCAATGTACCTAAACTTGGAATTTTCCATAGAAACTGACCCAAATGCAAAGAGAAACACTTTCTTCTGGAGAGATGAATGCTACTGTACAATTGTCCTGTGGCCATGTGAGCTACAGTACAGTCACCTTTGAGTCCTCTTACACTCACTGCAAAGAATAAAGCGGCATCTGTCAATCAGAGACATTAGCCTGATGTAGCTGTGTGCTGTCTACCTGCATGCTCTCTTGGTCACTACTCCCACCCTCTACTTCTCATTTTCTCTCTCTGTGTTATTATGCCTCATGTAGGAAAAACCTACAGCCCACAGTCTTTTCCTCACTGATCCTAAGATCTTGCTAGGTTCGTCTTTTCTACTGTACCTTGTAAGTTTAGATTTGTGTCTTAAGACTCAGGTCAGCCATCACTCCATCACTTTCCCTATTTGTATATGTTTTTTTGTATGTGTTTTTGTTTTTTAATGGAACTCTATGCTCACTCTGAGTTTCACAGATCTGAGCTACAATTTCAGTGAGTCTTACCCTAAAATCCTTATTTTAAATTGTTACCTTCTACAACCCCTTCTCTGCCTCCACTATGCCTCTTATGTTGGTTTATAACACAGCACTTATTGCCACATGAAATTTAATTCTTATATTTTATATTTATATGTATAAAAGCATGCCCATGAATTCAAAATGGGGGCATCATCAGACCCCTCAGAGTGGAAGATAGAGGAATTTATGAGAATGTGTGAAGCACCAGGTGCTAATGCTGTATCTGAACACAAGTCCTCTAATAGAGCAATGGGCACTCCTAGGTTTAACCATTGCTCTATCTCTCCAGATTTTAAAATTGCACTTAAAAGAAATTGTTTCTAAATTCTTTAGGGTCCAGGAATCCTATCCTGTATGAGTCTTTTATATTATGGTCATGCCTAGAACATAGTATGTAATTAGCAAATAGTAAAATGAATGAATTGCATAACAAAGGTTAAAGCTCATGGCATGACCAGGTATGTAGATTCTCTGGGACTATTCCATAAGGTATTTAAGACTCAGAAATAACTTGTGATAAAATAGCCTAACAAGGAGTGAATACACGGACCTTAGCATCTTGCACTTAGGTGACTGCATCTTCCACCCACATAGCAAGCCCTTCAAAAGCCACACAAGACTTGCTTCATGGCAACCTATTGGCCAATCAGCAAGCTGCCTCTCCCTTTAAACCATCCAGGATCAGACTTAGCTCTGCAGTGGACTTTGGGGAGAGCTGGACTTGGTTGGCCAGAACCACCTTTGAAGAGAATGTAGGTTCCAGCAGCCAAATATGATGGGATCTCTTGCTGCTTCATATCAACAATAAATGCCAGCTCCTGAGCCTCGAGATTTCACCCATGAATGAACAGACAGATGCTTGGAGGTTTGGCTTTAGATTATTAAACATGAAACCCCAACACCAGGAACACATGTTAAACTATTCAAAAGCAACCCTTGGGGAGTCAAGGCTTTGAAATCTTTTCTGGGCTGCATTCTTCACTAACGCAGGATGCCTGATGCAGGTGGTGCATGTCAGGGGAGGTGTATGTTGGAAGCATTTGGGGACAGCCTCCCAGGCTGTTTTGACAGCAAATAATGAAGTAGAGTTTTTGCAAGTGACTCATTCCCACTTGTGGTTCCTCTGCAGAGTTTTTCTGTTCTGCTCACATTCATTCAAGACAAATTTAAATGCATGTTTTTTAAGTCTGCTCCTACCTAATGATATCATGGTATTGTGTTTGTTTAATGACTATGACAGACATCCAAGCCCAATAAGAATGATATTTCCTCATATAGGTACATGGGAGACTTGATGATCCCCCTGCCTCTTCTGACAGAGTAGAGGAATTGCCAAGAGAAAATGTTCTAGGATTTCATGCATGTATGCTTTCTAAGTTACTATCTTATGAACAAGAATTGCTCTAAAGATACTGAGGAATTTGGCAAGCCTTGGGGCAAGCTTAGTTAATGACTCACAGGGGATGTGTGTAAGTAACTGTTTCCAGTGTATCCTAAGACAACATGAAGTCATTTCATGCTATCTCTCCTTCATTAGAACAATAGAAACCACTGGAAATTGAACTTAGATATGTTTTGTTTTCTGCAGTTCTCACATGCAGCCAAGGCAGTTCCTGAGGCTGAGATCAAACCCATCATCTGAGGTAGATGTCAAGAACATTGAAAAAAGATGGACAGTCATGAGTTTTACGCACACAGTCAGAAGACAGAAAGTCACTGGCAAGTGTTTCAATGCATTGGACTTCCTGTTATTGGGAGCACTATCCTTAGGGAATATCATTGTCCTCAGTCTGTAGCATCCATTATTTGTCTCTACTCTGGAAACCAATGATCATGGTTCCATTTTTTGGAACCTAAGATGTTTCCTAGCTGTAAACATTGGACCAAGTGACAATGGGTAGAACTAAGAAATATGTTTAATTATACACATTCTAAGAGAATGTGGATCACTGCAGTAGTTTGAATAAAAATGGCTCCCAGTTGCCGCCATTTGCACCAGGGAGCCTGGAAACTCTGTAGCCTTCTGGACATAGCCCTACAGGAAAGAGAGAGATCTCTGAGCAGTGCTTTCACTTCTCAGCTCAGAGGAGTAAGGACACAGGTTTACAGGCCCACAGGAGGGACAAATTCCAGCCAGAGACCACAAAACCAACTAGCAGCAGAGATAACCAGATGGCAAAAGGCAAGCACAAGAACCCTACCAACAGAAACCAAGGCCACATGGCAACATCAGAACCCAGTTCTCCCACCACAGCAAGTCCCATATACCAACTCACCAGAAAAGCAAGAGTTGGATTTAAAATCATAGCTCATAATGCTGATAGAGGGCTTCAAGAAAGACTTAAATAGCTCCCTTAAAGAAATACAGGAGAACATTTGTCAAAAGTTAAAAGCCCTAAAAGAGGAAACACAAAAATCCCTTAAAGAAATACAGGAGATCATGGGTCACCAGGCAGAAACCCTTAAAGAAGAAACACAAAAATCCCTTAAAGAATTACAGGAAAACACAAACAATCAAGTGAAGGAACTGAACAAAACCATCCAGGATCTAAAAGTGGAAGGAGAAACAATAAAGAAATCATAAAGGGAGACATCTCTAGGAATAGAAAACCTTGGAAAGAATTTAGGAGTCATAGATGCAAACATCAACAATAGAATACAAGAGATAGAAGAAAGAACCTCAGGTGCTCAAGATACCTTAGAAAACATTGACTCAATAGTCAAAGAAAATGCAAAATGCATAAAACTAGTAACCCAAAACATCCGGGAACTCTAGGACATAATGAGAAGACCAAACCTAAGGATTATAGGGATAGACGAGAGTGAGGATTTACATCTTAAAGGCCCAGTAAATATCTTCAACAAAATTGTTGAAGAAAACTTCCCTAACCTAGAGAAAAAGATGCCCATGAACATACAAGAAGCCTTCAGAACACCAAACAGACTGGACCAAAACAGAAAGTCCTCCCTGCACATAATAATCAAAACATGAAATTCACTAAACAAGAAAGAATGTTAAAAGCAGTAAGGGAAAAAGGGCAAATAACTTATAAAGGCAGACCTATCAGAATTAAGCCAGACTTCTCACCAGAGACGATGAAAGCTAGAAGATCCTGGGCAGACCTCATACAGACTCTAGGAGAACACAAATGCCAGCCCAGGCTACTATACCCAGCAAAACTCTCAATCATCATAGATAGAAAAACCAAGATAATCCATGATAAAACCAAATTTACACAATATCTGTCCACAAATCCAATCCTACAAAGCATAATTGATGGAAAATGCCAACACAAGGAGGGAAACTACACCCTAGAAAACACAAGAAAGTAATCTTCTTCCAACAAACCCAAAAGAAGATACCCACACAAACATAAAAATAGCATCAAAAATAACAAGAAGCAACAATCACTATTCCTTAATATCTCTTAACAACAACGGACTGAACTCCCCAATAAAAAGACATAGACTAACGAAATATTTCTGATGTAAATCTTCAATTTTATCATAAAATGTTTGTAATTCCCCTTTTAATTAATTTAGTGATTTTTATATCTACCATTTATCTGCATTATTTTTCATGATAATCTTCAATTTTAATGTCTTTCTATATATTTCCTCTATTTTATCAGAAATTTTTTCAATGTAAATCTTTGATTTTATCACAAATGTTTCTAATTCCACCTTCAATTAATTTAGAAAGAGTTTTTATATCTACCTTTTTATATGTAAGATTTTACATGAAATAGTCAATTTTAGCATGCTTGTCTATATATTTCTTGAATATACCAGAAATAATTTGCATGTAAATCTTCAATTTTATCTGAAAATGTTTATAATTCCACCTTCAATCAACTAAGAATTATCTTTATGCCTATCATTTTCTCTGTATAATTTCCATGATAATCTTTAATTTTAACATGTTTTTCTACATATTTCTTCAATTTTATCAAAAATATTTTCCATGTAAATCTTCAAGTTTATCAGAAAATGTTTATAATTCCACTTTCAGTCAACTTAGGAATATTTTATGCCTACCATTATTATACCTATATAAAATTTAAAACAAAAGAAAAAAGAAAAAAAGAAAATGGCTCCCAAAAGTTCATAGGGAGTTACTATTAGGAGGTGTGGCCCAGTGTCACACTTCTTCCAACAAGACATGAAGGTTTCACAAGCTCAAGCCAGGGCCAGTTTCATATTCTTTCTTCTGCCTTTCAATCTTGATGTAGAACTCTCATCTCCCTCTCCAGCACCATGTCTGTCTGCATGCTACCATGTTTCCCGCAGTGATGGTAATGGACTGTAAACCTCTCTCAGTTAAATGTTTTTCCTTATAAGAGTTGCCACAAGCATTGCTGTGTCTCTTCAAAGCAATTGAAACCCCAACCAAGTAAATCAATAGAATAATAGATGACTAATAAACATATAGTTTATAAGTGATAACAGGTAGATAGAAAAATGAAAGGTAGATAATAGATGATGTATACATAGGTAGATCATAGATGAATTAGAAATAGATTTATAGATTACAACTAGGAAATGACAGACAAATGATAATATATGATTAATATGCAATAGACATATTATAGGAAGATGATAGGTGACTAATAGTTATGGAGTTGATAACATGATAGGTAGATGGTAGGAAGAGTACAGGTGACAACTAAAAGGTACGTAACTGATAGCAGATGATAGGAAAGTCATACATTTTAGACATATACAATAACAGAAGTTAAAATACGAACACTAGAAATGTAATTTTGGTAGCAGAGAGAAAGCATAAGTATTAATAGGAAGATAGACAATTACCAGGAGTTAGTTGCTCATGGCTTTCGGTCACTGCTGACAGAATGCCAGGTTTCTATCTCCCCCATCCATTCACTAGGAGCAAGTCTTTAACACCTAGAGTCCATCACTCCCTATCATTTGCTTGGACCTGTTTGTGTAGTCCTTGTAAGAGACAAAGCTTTACAACTGGTGAGGGATATTGTGAACAAATACTCACTAATTGGAGTATAATATTTACACACTTTTTGTTTTGTCACAATATCTACTACAAAATACATTTCCAAAATTACCCAGATGAGCTGTTTTCCTTATTAACCTTTGCAGCATAATTAATTATATTATGCATTTCCATTAGAGTTTAAATGGAAATGTTATCATTTGCATCTGATGATGTGTCTCTACATTTCCTTTGTCTTGGTTCCTGGGGCTGCTGTGACCAAGCAAGGCAATCTGAGTGACTTTCCACAGATTCAAGGACGCCTCACAGCCCCAGAGCTAAGAGTCTGAAGTCAAGATGATACCCAGCAAGCACTTCATAGGGTATAGAGGAACACCTTTTCAGGCAGCCCTCCTTGGGATTGATTGTCAATCTTGAGTGCACACAGGCTTGGAGACCCTGGTTTCTCTTCTACCATTGAACAGTCTCCTTCTGTGCAGCAATGCCAGCACTGACTGCTTTTGTGTATCAACTTGACACAAGCTGGGATTATCCCAGAGAAATGAGCTTCAGGTGAGGAAGTGCCTCCTTGAGATATAGCTGTAAGGCATTTTCTCAATTAGTGATCAAGGGGGAAAGAACAGGAATTCAAGGCCCATACCTAAACATAGTAAAAGCAATATACAGCAAACCGGTAGCCAGCTTCAAACTAAATGGAGAGAAACTTGAAGCAATCCCACTGAAATCAGGGACCAGACAAGGCTGGCCCCTTTCTCCTTATCTTTTCAATATTGTACTTGAGGTACTAGCTCGGGCAATTTGACAACATAAGGAGGTCAAAGGGATACAAATTGGAAAGGAAGAAGTCAAACTATCATTTGCAGATGATAGGATAGTCTACCTAAGTGACCCAAAAAAACTCCACTAGAGAACTCCTACAGCTGATAAACAACTTCAGCAAAGTGGCAGGTTATAAAATCAACTCAAGCAAATCAGTAGCCTTCCTATACTCAAAGGATAAGCAGGCTGAGAAAGAAATTAGGGAAATGATCCCCTTCACAATAGCCACAAACAGTATAAAGTACCTTGGGGTGACTCTTACCAAACATGTGAAAGATCTGTATGACAAGAACTTCAAGACTATGAAGAAGGAAATGGAAGAAGACCTCAAAAAATGGAAAAACCTCCCATGCTCAGGGATTGGCAGGATTAATATAGTTAAAATGGCCATCTTGCCAAAAGCAATATACAGATTCAATGCAATATCCATCAAAATCTCAACTCAATTCTTCACAGAGTTAGAAAGAGCAATCCTCAAATTCATCTGGAATAACAAAAAACCCAGGATAGCTAAAACTATTCTCAACAATAAAAGAAATTCTGGGGATATCAGTATCCATGACCTCAAGCAATACTACAGAGCAATAGTGTTAAAAACTGCATGGTATTGGTACAGTGACAGGCAGGCAGATCAATGGAACAGGATTGAAGATCCAGAAATGAACCCACACACCTATGACCACTTGATCCTCAACAAAGGGGCAGAAAACATCCAATGGAAAAAAGATAGCCTTTTCAACAAATGGTGCTGGTTCAACTGGAGGTCAGCATGCAAATGGGAATTGATCCATCCTTGTCTCCTTGTACTAAGCTCAACTCCAAATGGATCAAGAACCTCCACATAAAGCCAGACACTCTGAAGCTAATAGAAAAGAAACTGGGGAAGACCCTGAGGACATCGGTACAGGGAGAAAGTTTCTGAACAGAACACCAATAGCGTATGCTCTAAGATCAAGAATTGACAAATGGGACCTCATAAAATTACAAAGTTTCTGTAAGGCAAAGGACACCATCAAAAGGGCAAATCGGCAACCAACAAATTGGGAAAAGATCTTCACCAACCCTACATCAGATAGAGGGCTAATATCCAATATATATAAAGAACTCAAGAAGTTAGACTTCAGAAAACCAAATAACCCTATGAAAAAATGGAGTACAGAGTTAAACAAAGAATTTTCACCTGAAGAACTTCGGATGGTGGAGAAGCATCTTAAAAAATGCTCAACTTCATTAGTCATTAGGGAAATGCAAATCAAAACAACCCTGAGATTTCACCTTATACCAGTCAGAATGGCTAAGATTAAAAATTCAGGAGACAGCTGCTATTGGCGAGGATGTGGAGAAAGAGGAACACTCCTCCACTGCTGGTGGGGTTGCAAATTGGTACAACCACTCTGGAAATCAGTCTGGCGGTTCCTCCGAAAACTGGGCACCTCTCTTCCAGAAGATCCTGCTATACCACTCCTGGGCATATACCCAGAGGATTCCCCAGCATGTAATAAGGATACATGCTCTACTATGTTCATAGCAGCCCTGTTTATAATTGCCAGAAGCTAGAAAGAACCCAGATATCCCTCAACAGAAGAGTGGATGCAAAAAATGTGGTATATCTACACAATGGAGTACTATTCAGCCATTAGAAACAATGAATTCATGAAATTCTTAGGCAAATGGATGGAGCTGGAGAACATCATACTAAGTGAGGTAACCCAGACGCAAAAGATGAATCATGGTATGCACTCACTAATAAGTGGGTGTTAACCTCAAAAACTGGAATACCCAAAACATAATCCCCTTGTTCTGGAAAGACTCAGTGAAGCAGTATAAGGCAAAACCAGAACAGGGAAGTGGGAAGGGTTGGGTGGGAAAACAGGAGGAGGGAAGGGGGGCTGATGGGACTTTCGGGAAGTGGGGGTCTAGAAAATGGGAAATCATTTGCAATGTAAATAAAAAAATTATCGAATAAAAAAAGGGGGGGTGAGGGCCCATTGAGGGTAGTGCCATCCCTGGGCTGATAGTCTTCGGTTCTATAAGAGAGCAAACTGAGTGAGCCAGGGAAAGCAAGCCAGTAAGTAACATCCTTCCATGGCCTCTGCATCAGCTCCTGCTTCCTAACCTGTTTGAGTTCCAGTCCTGACTTCCTTTGGTAATAAACAGTAGTGTGGAAGTGTAATCTGAATAAACCCCTTTCATCTCCAACTTACTTCTTGGTCATGATGTTTGTGCAGGAATAGAAATTCTGACTAAGAAATCCTGACTAAGACAATACCCCACTCCTGGGGTATTTATATGACATTCTGACCATGTTTTGGTGAGGACTGTGGAAGGACTTTAGAAGAAGAGCCATTTGAATGTTAAGAGCTCTGGGTGATGATCTGTAGGAGCTTCGAAGATATTGTTGAGAACAGTACAAAAGATGGAAGCCTGGCTTGTGAAATTTCAGAGGGAAGATTAAAGACTCTTATCAGGG
Organism: Apodemus sylvaticus; assembly: GCF_947179515.1. NCBI lineage: Eukaryota > Metazoa > Chordata > Mammalia > Rodentia > Muridae > Apodemus > Apodemus sylvaticus. The sequence goes on along the minus strand of NC_067477.1, from coordinate 95,883,108 downwards.
TTATTGCTATTTTGATTGTAAAGATTCTGTGGTTTTGGTTAGCTGAGACTGAAGAATCAGCTGTGATTAACAAGATACCAGAATTACTAAAGCAAAAACTTTGCATTACTCAGACTATTGATTCTGGTTAGCTGGACCTAAGAAATTAGCTGTGATTAAGAAGAGACCAGCATCACTGAGGTAAAATCTTCTGGGAAATGTTTTCTTAGAGCACAGAGGCTATGTTCCAGTGATAACCACAGTTGTACCTTGTGCTGTGGCTGGACTTGGTAATGTTTAAGAGTCACTCAGGTAGTAGTGGTTTTGAAGGCATGAAGGGGTTATGAAAAAAAACTGAGGCTTGGAACTGTGAGAGATTGAGGAAGACCACTGATGAAGGTACAGCCTCAGTTGCAATTGATGGCCCAGGACTGATGAGGTCATGCAAAGGAGTTGAGGCTTGGCACTGTGAAGAGTGCCTATGAGAGGCTATTGGTGAAGCCTAGTTACAACTAAAAAGAGCAGTGTTTTGGAGATGCCAGCACCATGAGATAACCACCAGGAAGAGCAGCAGCAGTAGGGTACAGGCAGCTGGAGCCTAGAAGACAAGGTGTGTGCTACAAAGGGCAGGGCTGGGGAAGTGACCCAAGCCCTTGGAGGAGCTCAGAAGATGGTGAGTGGATCCCAGACATTGGGTGGTTGGAGTTTGATTTTGCTTTTGAGTGTGACTGGGCCCTGAAATTTTTTCCTCTTGAAGTAAGAAGGTATTTTAGTGAAGCGCACAGTTAAGAGACTTTGAATTTTTAAAAGACTTTGAATTTTAAAAGATATTCTATATTTTAAAAGGATTGACTTTTAATGTGAAAAGACTGTGGGACTTTTAAAGTTATTTAGATCTTGGGGATAAATAAGAAAGTAATGGTTGAGGCTTAATAGTGATGTGTTTGTGTGTCAAGTTGACAATGAGTCAATTGTACTGGCTGGTTTTGTGTGTCAACTTGACACAGGCTGGAATTATCACAGAGAAAGGAGCTTCAGGTGAGGAAATTCCTCCATGAGATCCAGCTGTGAGGCATTTTCTCAATTAGTGATCAAGGGGGATGACCCATTGTGGGCGGTGCCATCCCTGGGCTGGTGTTCTTGGGTTCTATAAGAGAGCAAGCTGAGCGAGCCAGGGAAAGCAAGCCAGTAAGTAACATCCCTCCATGGCCTCTGCATCAGCTCCTGCTTCCTAACCTGTTTGAGTTCCAGTCCTGACTTCCTTTGATGATGAACAACAATGTGGAAATATAAGCTGAATAAACCCTTTCCTCCCCAACTTGCTTCTTTTTTTTTTTTTTTTTTTGTCTTTTTTTTTATTTGATATAATTTATTTACATTTCAAATGATTTCCCCTTTTCTAGCCCCCCCCCCCACTCCCCGACAGTCCCGTAAGCCCCCTTCTCTTCCCCTGTCCTCCCTCCCACCCCTTCCCAGTTCCCCGTTCTGGTTTTGCCAAATACTGTTTCACTGAGTCTTTCCAGAACCAGGGACCACTCCTGCTTTCTTCTTGTATCTCATTTGATGTGTGGATTATGTTTTGGGTATTCCAGTTTTCTAGGTTAATAACCACTTATTAGTGAGTGCATACCATGATTCACCTTTTGAGTCTGGGTTACCTCACTTAGTATGATGTTCTCTAGCTCCATCCATTTGCCTAAGAATTTCATGAATTCATTGTTTCTAATGGCTGAATAGTACTCCATTGTGTAGATATACCACATTTTTTGTATCCACTCTTCTGTTGAGGGATACCTGGGTTCTTTCCAGCATCTGGCAATTATAAATAGGGCTGCTATGAACATAGTAGAGCATGTATCCTTATTACATGGTGGGGAATCCTCTGGGTATATGCCCAGGAGTGGTATAGCAGGATCTTCTGGAAGTGAGGTGCCCAGTTTTCGGAGGAACCGCCAGACTGCTTTCCAGAGTGGTTGTACCAATTTGCAACCCCACCAGCAGTGGAGGAGTGTTCCTCTTTCTCCGCACCCTCTCCAACACCTGCTGTCTCCTGAATTTTTAATCTTAGCCATTCTGACTGGTGTAAGATGAAATCTTAGGGTTGTTTTGATTTGCATTTCCCTAATGACTAATGAAGTGGAGCATTTTTTAAGATGCTTCTCCGCCATCCGAAGTTCTTCAGGTGAGAATTCTTTGTTTAACTCTGTACCCCATTTTTTAATAGGGTTGTTCGGTTTTCTGGAGTCTAACTTCTTGAGTTCTTTATATATATTGGATATTAGCCCTCTATCTGATGTAGGATTGGTGAAGATCTTTTCCCAATTTGTTGGTTGCCGATCTGTCCTCTTGATGGTGTCCTTTGCCTTACAGAAACTCTGTAACCTTATGAGGTCCCATTTGTCAATTCTTGCTCTTAGAGCATACGCTATTGGTGTTCTGTTCAGAAAGTTTCTCCCTGTACCGATGTCCTCAAGGGTCTTCCCCAGTTTCTTTTCTATTAGCTTCAGAGTGTCTGGCTTTATGTGGAGGTCCTTGATCCATTTGGATTTGAGCTTAGTACAAGGAGACAAGGATGGATCAATTCGCATTCTTCTGCATGCTGACCTCCAGTTGAACCAGCACCATTTGTTGAAAAGGCTATCTTTTTTCCATTGGATGTTTTCAGCCTCTTTGTCGAGGATCAAGTGGCCATAGGTGTGTGGGTTCATTTCTGGATCTTCAATCCTGTTCCATTGATCCTCCTGCCTGTCACTGTACCAATACCATGCAGTTTTTAACACTATTGCTCTGTAGTATTGCTTGAGGTCAGGGATACTGATTCCCCCAGATTTTCTTTTGTTGCTGAGAATAGTTTTAGCTATCCTGGGTTTTTTGTTGTTCCAGATGAATTTGATAATTGCTCTTTCTAACTCTGTGAAGAATTGAGTTGGGATTTTGATGGGTATTGCATTGAATCTGTATAGTGCTTTAGGCAAAATGGCCATTTTAACTATATTGATTCTACCGATCCATGAGCATGGGAGGTTTTCCCATTTTTTGAGGTCTTCTTCCATTTCCTTCTTCAGAGTCTTGAAGTTCTTGCCATACAGATCTTTCGCATGTTTGGTAAGAGTCACCCCAAGATACTTTATACTGTTTGTGGCTATTGTGAAGGGGGTCATTTCCCTAATTTCTTTCTCAGCCTGCTTATCCTTTGAGTATAGGAAGGCCACTGATTTGCTTGAGTTGATTTTGTAACCTGCCACTTTGCTGAAGTTGTTTATCAGCTGTAGGAGCTCTCTAGTGGAGTTCTTTGGGTCACTTAGGTAGACGATCATGTCGTCTGCAAATAATGATAGTTTGACTTCCTCCTTTCCAATTTGTATCCCTTTGACCTCCTTATGTTGTCGAATTGCCCGAGCTAGTACCTCAAGTACAATATTGAAAAGATAAGGAGAAAGGGGGCAGCCTTGTCTGGTCCCTGATTTCAGTGGGATTGCTTCAAGTTTCTCTCCATTTAGTTTGATGCTGGCTACCGGTTTGCTGTATATTGCTTTTACTATGTTTAGGTATGGGCCTTGAATTCCTGTTCTCTCCAAGACTTTAAGCATGAAAGGATGCTGAATTTTGTCAAATGCTTTTTCAGCATCCAATGAAATGACCATGTGGTTTTGTTCTTTGAGTTTGTTTATGTAGTGGATTGTATTGATGGATTTCCGTATATTGAACCAACCCTGCATTCCCGGGATAAAGCCTACTTGATCATGGTGGATGATCGTTTTGATGTGTTCTTGGATTCGGTTGGCAAGAATTTTGTTGAGTATTTTTGCATCGATGTTCATAAGGGAAATTGGTCTGAAGTTCTCTTTCTTTGTTGGATCTTTGTGTGGCTTTGGTATCAGCGTAATTGTGGCTTCGTAGAAGGAATTGGGTAGTGTTCCTTCTGTTTCTATTTTGTGGAATAGTTTGAAGAGTATTGGTGTTAACTCTTCTTTGAAGGTCTGGTAGAATTCTGCACTGAAACCATCTGGTCCTGTGCTTTTTTTGGTTGGAAGACTTTCTATGACTCCTTCTATTTCTTTAGGCTTTATGGGACTGTTTAGATGGTCTAGTTGGTCCTGATTTAATTTTGGTATTTGGTATCTGTCAAGGAAATTGTCCATTTCCTCCAGATTCTCCAGTTGTGTTGAGTACAGGCTCTTGTAGTAGGATCTGATGATTTTTTGGATTTCCTCAGTTTCCGTTGTTATGTCTCCCTTTTCATTTCTAAGTTTGTTAATTTGGATACTTTCTCTGTGCCCTTTGGTCAGTCTGGCTAAGGGTTTATCTATCTTGTTGATTTTCTCAAAGAACCAGCTCCTAGTTTTGTTGATTTTTTGTATGGTTCTCTTTGTTTCTACTTGATTGATTTCGGCCCTGAGTTTGATGATTTCCTGCCTTCTACTCCTCCTGGGTGAAATAGCTTCTTTTTGTTCTAGGGCTTTCAGGTGTGTCATTAAGTTGGTAATGTATGCTCTCTCCATTTTCTTTTTGGAGGCACTCAGGGCTATGAGTTTTCCTCTTAGCACTGCTTTCATTGTGTCCCATATATTTGGGTATGTTGTGTTTTCATTTTCATTGTGTTCTAAAAAGTCTTTAATTTCTTTCTTTATTTCTTCCTTGACCAAGGTGTCATTGAGTAGAGTATTGTTCAATTTCCACGTGTATGTGGGTTTTCTGTTGTTTCTGTTGCTATTGAAGACCACTTTTATTCCATAGTGATCAGATAGGAGGCATGGGATTAGTTCTATCTTTTTATATTTGTTGAGGTCTGTCTTGTGACCAATTATATGGTCGATTTTGGAGAAGGTACCATGAGGTGCTGAAAAAAAGGTATATTCTTTTGTTTTAGGATAGAATGTTCTATATATATCAGTTAAGTCTAATTGGTCCAAAGCTTCAATTAGTTTCATTGTGTCCTTGTTTAGTTTCTGTTTTCCTGATCGGTCCATTGAGGAAAGTGCAGTGTTGAAGTCACCCACAATTATTGTGTTAGGTGTAATGTGTGCTTTGAGTTTTAATAAAGTTTCTTTTATGAAAGAGGGTGCCCTTGCATTTGGAGCATAGATGTTCAGGATTGAGAGTTCTTCTTGTTGTATTTTTCCTTTGACCAGCAAGAAGTGTCCCTCAAGTCTCTTTTGATGACTTTGGGTTGAAAGTCAATTTTATCTGATATTAAAATGGCTACTCCAGCTTGTTTCCTGAGACCATTTGCTTGTAAAATTGTCTTCCAGCCTTTTACTCTAAGGTAGTGTTTGTCTTTGACCCTGAGGTGTGTTTCCTGTAAGCAGCAAAATGTAGGGTCCTGTTTACGTATCCAGTCAGTTAGTCTGTGTCTTTTTATTGGGGCATTGAGTCCATTGATGTTAAGAGATATTAAGGAATAGTGATTGTTACTTCCTATCATTTTTGACGTTATTTTTTAAATTTGATTGCTTAACTTCTTTTGGGTTTGATGAAAGGTTACTATCTTGCTTTTTTCAGGGTGGAGTTTCCCTCCTTGTATTGGTGTTGTCCTCCTATTATCCTTTTTAGGGCTGGGCTTGTGGATAGATATTGGGTGAACTTGGTTTTGTCGTGAAATATCTTAGTTTCTCCATCTATGGTGATTGAGAGTTTTGCTGGATATAGTAGTTTTGGTTGGCATTTGTGTTCTCTTAGAGTCTGCATGAGATCTGCCCAGGACCTTCTAGCCTTCATAGTCTCAGGTGAAAAGTCTGCTGTGATTCTGATAGGTCTTCCTTTATATGTTACTTGGCCTTTTTCTCTTACTGCCTTTAGTATTCTTTCTTTGTTTAGAACATTTGGTGTTTTGATTATTATGTGACGGGAAGTATTTCTGTTCTGGTCCAGTCTGTTTGGAGTTCTGTAGGCTTCTTGTATATTCATGGGCATCTCTCTCTTTAGGTTAGGGAAGTTTTCTTCCATAATTTTATTGAAGATATTTGCTGGCCCTTTAAGTTGTAAATCTTCACTCTCATCTATGCCTATAATCCTTAGGTTTGGTCTTCTCATTGTGTCCTGGATTTCCTGGATATTTTGGGTTACAAGCTTTTTGCACTTTGCATTTTCTTTAACTGTTGAGTCCATGGTTTCTATGGAATCTTCAGCATCTGAGATTCTTTCTTCTATCTCTTGTATTCTGTTGTTGATATTTGCATCTCTGTCCCCTGATTTCTTCCCAAGGCTTTCTATCTCCAAAGTTGTCTCCCTTTGAGTTTTCTTAGTTGTTTCTACTTCTGATTTTAGATCCTGGATGGTTTTGCTTAGCTCCTTCCCTTGCATGTTTGTGTTTTCCTGTAATTCTTTAAGAGATTTTTGTGTTTCCTCTTTCATGAGCTCAGCCTGTTGACCAAAGTTCTCCTGTATTTCTTTAAGAGATTTTTGTGTTTCGTCTTTCATGACCTCAGCCTGTTGAGCAAAGGTCTCCTGTATTTCTTTAAGTGTTTTTTGCATTTCCTCCTTGTTGGCTTTTGTATTCTCCTGGATTTCTTTCAATGATTTTTGTGTTTCCCTTGCAAGGGCTTCTAACTTTTGATCCATTTTCTCCTCAATGTCCTTCATGTGTTCCTGTACCAGCATCATGACCAGTGATTTTAAATCCAAATCTTGTTTTACTGGTGTGATGGGGTATCCAGGACTTGCTGGTAGAGGAGAATTTGGTTCAGATGTTGCCATATTGCCTTGATTTCTGTTAGTGACGTTTCTGCGTTTGCCTTTTGCCATCTAGCTCTCACTGGTGTTACTTGGTCTTGTCAGTGCTGGACTCACCAGTGCAAGCTGCCCCTTCCCCGTTGGCCTCTGGTGCACAGCTTACACTCTGCACTGCCTATAGACAGGGTGCTGTTGTCCAGGCTGTTCAGATCCCGAAGCAGGCACCTGAAGGCTCCCGCTGGGGCCCGCAGGATTTATTGGAGCACACCGACTTCTCCCAGCTGGCCGCCCGGAAGCCCCCACTAGCCTCTTGAGGGACCTGGAGATGTGGCGGCCACCCAGGCTGATTTGAAGCGGAGAGAGTTGAGCTGGGGGCTTCTGCCTGAGGCCTTGCCCCAGATTGTGTCTGTGGACCAGGTGGAACCCGTGTGCACCCCCAGGGAGCTCCGAAGGTGAATGTTGCTGTGACCTCCCCTGTGCTCCGCTCACTCCGCTGGGCAGTCGATTTCCCCAACCGGACTGGCGCACACTAGGTTAGCCTTGTCGCCTGGGCCCTGAGTCCAGGCAAACGCCTGGGAGGCCAAGGTCCGAGCAAAGTTCCCCTAGGGCTATGTCTGTTATTTGGGTCCGCCAGGTGACCCGGATGGCGGGCGTGCGCGTCTGCGCTCCGCGAAAGCACCAGGAGAGTCTGTTGTGCTAATAACCTCCTGGGCTGGTTGACACACAGATGGCCCACCAAGCCGCCCAGTTCTTGGGGTCAGTCCTGTGCCTTTTGGGGCCTAGACCCCCGTTTTGTTAGCCTCAGGCTAAGCTTGTTAGCAGTCTCTGCCCTCCCGAGCACTCTGGCTCCTGTAGGCAAAATGGCGGCGCGTGCACCGGCCGGGGCAAAAAAAAAAAAAAACTCCTGGCTGGGTTGGCGCCCCGATGGCCACTCGAACAGCCCAGGGCCTGGGTGCAGGCCAACGCCCGTCTGGCTCAGACCCCTGCGGTGTTGGGCCTAGGATTATGTTTGTGTACCTCAGTCTGACAGATCTCTGGAGCCCGGGATCAAGATGGCGGTGAGTCTCTCCTGACTGGCGGGCAGCCCAGTTCTGAAGTGGCTTCCGTGCAGCGAAAGGCTCCGCAGAACCGCAGTTGCTTGCCGCCCGGCTGGTCAGCGAAGGTCAGTGGTCGTGGGCGCAGGGCCTAACTGGACCCTGTGTCGCCTTGGTTCCACCGCTGATGGCCCTTCAGCTGGAGCAGCCACTGCTACCGCCGCCGCCGCCGCCCCCAACTTGCTTCTTAGTCATGATGTTTGTGCAGGAATAGAAACCCTGACTAAGACAATACCCAAAAAAGAACAGCTGTCAGGACATAACCTAAGTTACCATGAAATCTTCTGAACTCACAGTATACCTACTGTGTGACAGAGTAACATTCTGAAGTGTGAGGTGAACACAAAAAATTTGGTTGGGACACAGTACAACATCTATAACAACCACTATTCTATAGAACTGATATGTAATTTGTGATGAATATAAAGTATCATTCCAGTCCTACATTTCAAAAGGGGTGAGTTAGTCAGTGTCATATTACTGAGATAAAACACTGAAGGAAGCTACTTTTTATTTAAAAGTTTTGAATAGCTCACCATTTGAGGAAACTGAAAACCTATGTTTAGTCCATCTCTTTGGCTTCTCTCTGATAAAGACCTTATGGCAGATGCCAGCAGAGATTGAAAATGGTGTGTGGAGACCAATGAGACCACATCTTTAGACATGATACCAGACAAGTCACTCTTTTTGCAACAATAGCTCAAATATAAAGCTCAAGTGATGAAAAAAAAAAAATATGTCCCTTAGCCTTTTCTGGATGGAGCACGCCAGAGGATCTAAAGCTTCCTACTGGTCTAAATTTTAAATCCTCCATGACAGGAACCTTGTAGAGTCAAAAAAGATGTGTTCAAACCAAAGTAGAATAATCATAGTATTCGTAACACAGTGCCAGGGTACAGGGCAGGACCTCAGGTCTCTGGCTTGTCTATGTGATCTCAGTCTTGCCTCTGCTTTCATAAGGACTTCATAAAACAAAGCCTGTAGATTTGCCAAAGCACCTGGCAAATAGCAAGTGCCCAGTGGATACTGTGGGGTTTTATCAAAAAGTCTGTGCATGGATCTTCCTTCTTTCTTAATTATGCCATTCATCTCCCTGGTTACATTTCAGAGGGCCAGGCAGAAATGAAACATTTCAAAGTTACAGTTAGCTTATTAATTGGTTTTGTTTAGTTGACATTCTGTGGGAGTCAAATTACTTGCCTTGAAAATGTGGGTTATTTTAACCACTATGAAAGACATTAAGTCACTGTTTTATGTTAACTTTCACCAAGTACAGAAATTCCAAAATAATATTAACAAGAATTTTTAAAGATTATATTTAATTTTCTGCAAAAAATAGTCAGGTTTCCATGATAACCATTTTTGAATTTTATTTAGGAACTTCATGCTTGGTGATATAAGTTAATTTCTCTTTGTAAACACTGAACAAGTTTTACATTTTACAGTAGGAAGTGGGTGCTTCCTCCTGTGAAGCACCATGTGGGGCTTTGGCTTGCTTCAGTGCATCCTGCTTGCTTGCTGTTTCCAGTGCCATCAGTCAGAAGGGTGCAAACAGAAGGATGCTCTATAAGGGTCTACATAGGTGTTGCCTCGCTGGGCGGACCCTGCTATCCCTTGACTCCTCAGTCTAAATAACTGTCTAAATTCACACACAGGATTTTTTAAAGGTGAGGTTGGGCTTTACCTGAAAAGAGAGTCATGTAGCTTTCGTGAAGGTGAAGCTTCTAGGTCTCATATTCTGAGAGCTCTGGGATCTTCTATGGATATAGCACCATGCACTGATCAATAGCTTGTTGTCAGCATCATAAATAAGCTTGGACAGCCTCTGCCTTGTGTGCTTCCCAATAGCCTTGCCCATAGATCTGAAAACTATGCAGAGAAGAGCTTCAGGGAAGGTAAGGAGATTTGTATTCACTGTTTCTATTTTCCCTTCCCACCGATCCATTCTTCATACCACACTTATGGATCCTGGGTTATAACAGGCACTGAGGACAGCAGCTTCTGTGTAGCTATTTCTTTCCAGTTCAAACATTCCCAACTGGATCCAGTTTGCTGATGTTAATGTTAGGATTCACATAATCACTCATACTGGCCTTTTCTTCTTCAAAGTATGGTTATTATGAAAAGAAACCATTGTTTTCAATTCTCCATCAAGTGTGCAGTCCTGCCACAAAAATTTGAGACATCTCCATTCCCCAGCAACCAATTCCCATAACCTCTCCACTTCTGTGTGGATCGTCACTTAAAATGTCTCATCTCTTACATTTCCAAAAATAGTTTTATCCATTATGTAAATTAGCCATGAAGTACAAGATAACCATGCGACAATCCATAGACCCAATAAACAAGGAGGCTTGAATCTCACTCAGATGGGAAAATAACCTAGATATTGGAGGTAGAGGAGAGGAGGGAACTGGATGGGAAATGGGGTAAGGAGGGGAACAGGGATGGGAATTAGATGTTGGGATGGAGATTGTGAGAGGGCTAGGAGAGAAAATGGAAATCTGTGAGAGCATTTCTGGTAGTTGCCCAAGACCTGGGTTGGGGGAGGTTCCTGGGAGTCTATGGGGTTGACCGTAGATGAGACTCCTAACAGCTGGGGATATGGATACTGAATTGGCCACCTCCTGTAGCCAGGTGGGCCTTCTGCAAGAGAGAGGAAAACATTAATCCACACACAAAATCTTCAACCCAAAATTTGTCCAGCCTACAAGATAGATAGACCTATGTGTGTGTGTCTGGGTGCACGCCCACATACACACATACATACAAACACACACACACACTACATGCATATACATTAGATTCTTCTAATGCTCTAGTATTGCCAACTAATATTCAAGTTAGCAGCTGTACTTTCTGTGATAAGACAACAACAGTGGGAAGCCCCTTTGTTTGTCTTCTTCATCCTGGTTTTCAGTATGTGTCTTGACTTGCCATCAGAGACTGGAGCTATATATCTTAGAATAGTTCTTCCCCGTTCACTATCAGCCCCCAGAACACAGAAGATCAACATTATGAGGACATTAACATACTGTATGGATAGTACTAAAGACTTGATTACCTTCCCTAGACAGAGGGGCTCAGTGTATGTGAGTCTATGAAAAAAAAAAAACCAATATTCTCTCTTACAGCAAAGTTTGTGTAGAAAGGAGCTGAAATGTTGATGCAAGTTGGGATGCTCAGAGCCTCAGCTACCAACACCAGGGTTCTGAACTGTATTCCATGGTTCTTATGCAAGTCCCACCGGCCTACATTAACCATATCCACCCAAAGACATTCACAGTCTTATAGAACAATCAAGCCAGGCAATATACATGCAAGCACACCACTACCAAAGTCCACACGAAGCAATTGTATGGAGGGGAAAAGACTATGTAGTCTTGAAGATGTCACAAAACAATGTCTGAGCTGCTGCAGTCTGGTATAATCGCTCCCCCCTTGTATGCTGTGGTAGGGAGAGCACCCTTGGCCCCCACCATCTATACCTAATCCCCCTCTTCAGACACTAGGTAACCAAACACTTCTCTGAATTGACTCAGTCAAGCGGCTGTTAGAGGTTTTATTGGCACAGTTATTGTTGGTAAGAGGGAATAAAGTGTGAACCTAGCTCAAATTTCATTTGCAACTATATTTTATTAAGACATTTAATAACTGAAGGTCAGTTTCATATAACATGCCATCATCCTAATGGCAGTGAAATTTCACACAAAGAATATCAATTAAAGTGGAAAAACAATATATTTTTAATGATGTACAGAACATCAATTTGTAGTGTGATAGGCAGAAAAAATGAATTTAGTGATTATGTAGCAGTGGGCAGGTATAAATCCATTCTTAGTGTACCAGTGACTAACATTCTAACAGGAAACATGAAAATGTCAACAGAAAAGTTACCTGTAGATGAAAAGCCAAATATAAAGAGAAATATGTTTAGAAATAACCATCTCTAGGGGCAAACATATACTGTATTGCGTATGTTAAATCTTATGAAAATAAAGAATACAACTATGATTGTTTTAGAGGTAGAAGCCCAGTAATTCCCAAGCACTTCATAAAGCATATTTGAACAAAGCACATCATCAAACGTCAAGTTTGGTATTGGTCACCGATGATATTACATGTTTGTTACATTTTCAGATCTGTATTTATGTGTCATTGTGCGTGTGCATGCAATGTGTGTGAGTGGGTAGGGGACACAAAAGTCATGGCATAGGTGTAGATGTCAAAAGACAACCTTTAAGAGTATGTTCTCTCTTTTTCACTTTATGAGGCTTCTGGAGATGAAACTCAATGGTCAGGCTCATATGGCAAGCATCTTTACATAAAGATCCATCTTGCTGGTCACATTGCAGTTGCATAAACAAAGCTTGGACACAGCAAGAATGTGGATTCCAAGAATGTTTATAAAAGATATGCTCTTCTTTCACTATAACAAAATTCCGTATTTACCTGAACTAAGTCATCTTGCACTAGTTGCCAGAAAATCCACACTAATGACCGCCATGTAGAGCACTCCCCAAACCTGTTTATAGATGTCTTCCAGAATGCTTCCCGAGGACATTTGTGACCATGAAAATTCCTTACATGGAAACAGTTACTTCACTAAGAACTAAGTAGTTAAGATGGCTGCCTGACTTTAATGTGTACTGATTGGTGTAATGGGTCACAGTGATTTAGAGGTCAGTGACTTGGACATTCTGAGTACCTAGTATGTCTTTCATTTTGTCACCAGCACCATCGATTGCAAATTGATAGCATTGTGACAGGAACTACATTCCACTTAGACCAGCTGGTAACAAGAAGGTAAGCAGATAAATCAAGTGTGTGCCCAGTCAAGGATATAATTAACTTAATGATACTTACACCTAATCCAAGTGATACTGAAAACAGCTGTTAAGATAACAACTTGAAAATAGATGTGGGATACAGGAAACCTCAAATACATGATTAAGTGAACATGTATTTAGTATCCCAAAGTGATCCATTGCATGTTCCAGTTCACTGCAACTTTATTACTAACATACAGGGCATGGAATCAACTCAAGACTCCATTGATGAATGAATGAAAAACAAGCATAAACTAATGAATTATCATGTTATTCAATCATAAAGAATGAAGTCTTGCCATTGGCAATTAGGGAGAAGTGGGAAAGACTGTGTTAAGTGAAATAAGCCAGGCACAGGCAGACAAGGACTTTATGTCCTGACCTGTGTGTGAAAGTTTAACAACCTCTGAGAAGGCAGAGGTCATGGCTGGAAGTAGGGACGGGTGGGAGTGAGGAGGTGGGAAGAAGACAGGCCAAGAGATGACTGGTGTGTGCTGTATGTGAGTACTGAAACACAAGACTGAGCCCCACAACTAGTTCATCTTAATCAAAACCTAAGAAAGAAGAACACATAACTATATTATGTATAAGTAAAAGAGAAGTCAGAATAAATTAGAGAAAAAGTATTGAATTATATAAATAAACAGAAATTAATGACTAGAAAGGAGCCATTTAAGAGTGAAGCATGGTTTTTTTTTTTAATTCGATATATTTTTTATTTACATTTCAAATGATTTCCCCTTTTCCATTCCCCAAAAGTCCCATAAGCCCTCTTCCCTCATCCACCCTTTCCCACTTCCCTGTTCTGGTATTGCCCTATACTGCTACACTGAGTTTTTCCAGAACCAGGGGCTACTCCTCAGTTCTTCTTGGACATTATTTGATATGTGGATTGTGTCTTGGGTATTCCAAGTTTCTAGGCTAATATCCACTTTTCAGTGAGTGTATACCATGATTGATCTTTTGAGACTGGGTTACCTCACTTAGTATGATGTTCTCCAGCTCCATCCATTTGTCTAAGAATTTCATGAATTCATTGTTTCTAATGGTGAATAGTACTCCATTGTGTGTGTGTGTGTGTGTGTGTGTGTGTGTGTGTGTGTATATATATATATATATATATATATATATATATATATATATATATATATATATATATCACATTTTTGGTATCCATTCCTCCATTGAGAGACGCCTGGGTTCTTTCCAGCTTCTGGCTATTATAAATAGGGCTGCTATGAACATAGTAGAGCATGTGTCCTTATTACATGCTGGGTAATCCTCTGGATATATGCACAGAAGTGGTATAGCAGGGGCCTCCAGAAGTGACATGCCCAGTTTTCTGAGGAACCGCCAGACTGATTTCCAGAGTGGTTGTACCAATTTGCATTCCCACCAGAAGTGGAGGAGTGTTCCTCTTTCTTCGCATCCTCGCCAACACCTCCAATCTCCTGAGTTTTTAATCTTAGTCATTCTGACTGATGCAAGGTGAAATCTCAGGGTTGTTTTGATTTGCATTTCCCTAATGACTAATTATGTTGAACATTTTTTAAGATGCTTCTCAGCCCTCCGAAGTTCTTCAGATGAAAAATCTTTGTTTAGCTCTGTATCCCATTTTTTAATAGGATTATTTCGTTCTCTGAGGTCTAACTTCCTGAGTTCTTTGTATATATTGGATATTAGCCCTCTGTCAGATGTAGGGTTGGTGAAGATCTTTCACCAATTTGTTGGTTGCCAATTTGTCCTTTTGATGGTGTCCTTTGCCTTACAGAAACTTTGTAATTTTATGAGGTCCCATTTCTTGATCTTAGAGCATAATCTAGTGGTGTTCTGTTCAGGAACTTTCCCCCTGTGCCAATGTCCTCAAGGATCTTCCCCAGTTTCTTTTCTATTAGCTTCAGTGTGTCTGGCTTTATGCAGAGGTCCTTGATCCATTTGGAATTGAGCTTAGTACAAGGAGATAAGGATGGATCAATTTGCATTCTTCTGCATGCTGCCCTCCTGTTGAACCAACACCATTTGTTGAAAAGGCTATCTTTTTTTTCCACTGGATGTTTTCAGCCCCTTTGTCGAAGATCAAGTAGCCATAGGTGTGTGGGCTCATTTCTGAATCTTCAATCCTATTCTATTGATCTGCCTGCCTGTCACTGTACCAATACCATGCAGTTTTTAACACTATTGCTCTGTAGTATTGCTTGAAGTCAGGGATACTGATTCCCCCAAAATTTCTTTTGTTATTGAGAATAGTTTTAGCTATCCTGGGTTTTTTGTTATTCCAGATGTATTTGAGAATTGCTCTTTCTAACTCTATGAAGAACTCAGTTGGGATTTTGATGGGGACTGCGTTGAATCTATATATTGCTTTTGGCAAGACGGCCTTTTTAACTATATTAATCATGCCAATACACGAGTATGGCAGATTTTTCCATTTTCCGAGCTCTTCTTTGATTTCCTTCTTCATAGACTTGAAGTTCTTGTCATACAGATTTTCACATGTTTGGTCAGAGTCAAACCCTACATTATATTGTTTGTGGCTATTGTGAAGGGGGTCATTTCCCTAATTTCTTTCTCAGCCTGCTTATCCTTTGAGTATATAGGAAGGCTACTGATTTGCTTGAGTTGGTTTTATAACCTGCCACTTTGTTGACGTTGTTTATCAGCTGTAGGAGTTCTCTGGTGGAGTTTTTTGGGTCACTTAAATAGACTATCATATCATCTACAAATAGTTTGACTTCTTCCTTTCCAATTTGTATCCCTTTGACCTCCTTATGTTGTCTAATTGCCCTAGCTAGTACCTCAAGTACAATATTGAAAAAAGGAGAGGGTGCAGCCTTGTCTAGTCCCTGATTTTAGTGGGATTGCTTCAAGTTTCTCTCCATTTAGTTTGATGTTGGCTACCAGCTTGCTGTATATTGCTTTTACTATGTTTAGGTATGGGCCTTGAATTCCTGTCCTTTCCAAGACTTTAAGCATAAAAGGATGCTGAATTTGGTCAAATGCTTTTTCAGCATCCAATTAAATGATCATGTGGTTTTTTTTCTTTGAGTTTGTTTATGTAGTGGATAGCATTGATGGATTTACTTATATTGAACCATCCCTGCATCCCTGGGATGAAGCCTACTTGATCATGGTGGATGATCAGTTTGATGTGTTCTTGGATTTGGTGGGCAAGAATTTTATTGAGTATTTTTGAATCGATGTTCATAAGGGAAATTGATCTGAAGTTCTCTTTCTTTGTTGGATCTTTGTGTGATTTTGGTATCAGCATAATTGTGGCTTCATAGAAGGAGTTTGGTAGTGTTCCTTCTCTTTCTATTTTGTGGAATAGTTTGGAGAGCATTGGTTAGGTCTTCTTTGAAGGTCTGATAGAACTCTGAGCTGAACCCATCTGGTTCTGTGTTTTGTTTTGTTTTTTTGTTTTTTTTTTTTTTTAATTGGTAGACTTTCTATGATTCCTTCTATTTCTTTAGCGGTTATGGGATTGTTTAGATGATCTATTTGATCCTGATTTAATTTTGGTATTTGGTATCTGTCTAGGAAATTGTCCATTTCCTCAAGATTCTCCAGGTCTGATGAGTACAGGCTTTTGTAGTAGGATCTGATGATTTTTTTGAATTTCCTCAGTTTCTGTTATATCCCCCTTTTCATTTTTAATTTTGTTAATTTTGATACTGTCTCTGTGCCCTTTGGTTAGTCTGGCTAAGGGTTTATCTATCTTGTTGATTTTCTCAAAGAACCAGCTCCTTCCTGGTTTTGTTGTTTCTTTGTATGGTTCTCTTTGTTTCCACTTGATTGATTTCAGCCCTGAATTTGATGATTTCTTGTCTTCTACTCCTCCTGGGTGAATTAGCTTCTTTTGGTTCTAGAGCTTTCATGTGTGCCATTAAGCTTCTAGTGTATGCTCTCTCCCATTTCTTTTTGGAGGCACTCAGGGCTATGAGTTTTCCTCTAAGCACTGCTTTCATTGTGTCCCAAAGATCTGGGTATGTTGTGCCTTCATTTTCGTTAAATTCTAAAAAGTCTTTGATTTCTTTCTTTATTTCTTCTTTGGCCAAGGTGACATTGAATAGAGTATTGTTCAGCCTCTATGTGTATGTGGGCTTTCTGTTGTTTTTGTTGCTATTAAAGACCACTCTTACTCCATAGTGATCTGATAAGAGGCGTGGGATTGGTTTGCTCTTCTTACATTTGTTGAGGTCTGTCTTGTGACCAATTATATGGTCGATTTTGGAGAAGGTACCATGAGGTGAAGAAAAAGGTATATTCTTTTGCTTTAAGGTGAAATGTTCTATAAATATCAGTTAAATCCAATTGGTCCAAAGCTTCAATTAGTTTTATTGTGTCCCTGTTTAGTTTCTGTTTTCCTGATTGGTGCATTGTGGAGAGTGGAGTGTTGAAGTCACCCACAATTATTGTGTTAGGTGCAATGTGTGCTTTGAGCTTTAGTAAAGTTTCTTTTATGAATGAGTGTGCCCTTGCATTTGGCGCATAGATGTTCAGAATTGAGAGTTCTTCTTGGTGGATTTTTCCTTTGGCCAGCAAGAAGTGTCCCTCAGAGTCTCTTTTGATGACTTCAGGTTAAAAGTCAGTTTTATCTGATATTAGAATGGCTACTCCGGCTCGTTTCCTGAGACCATTTGCTTGTAAAATTATCTTCCAGCCTTTTACTCTAAGGTAGGTTTTGTCTTTGACACTGAGGTGTATTTCCTGTATACAGCAAAATGTAGGATCCTGTTTACGTATCAAGTCTGTTAGTCTATGTCTCTTTATTGGGGTATTGAGAACATTGATGTTAAGAGATATTAAAGAATAGTGATTATTAATTCCTATCATTTTTGATGTTATTTTTATATTTGAGTGGTTATCTTCTTTTGGGTTTGATGAAAGAAGGTTACTATCTTGCTTTTTTCAGGGTATAGTTTCCCTCCTTGTATTGGAGTTTTCCTCCTGTTATTCTTTGTAGGGCTGGGTTTGTGGAAAGATATTGTGTAAATTTGGTTTTGTCATGGAATATCTTGGTTTCTCCATCTATGGTGATTGAGAGTTTTTCTGGGTATAGTAGTCTTGGCTGACATTTGTGTTCTCTTAGAATCTGCGTGAGATCCTCCAAGAATCTTCTAGCTTTCATGGTCTCTGGTGAGAAGTCTGGTGTAATTCTGATAGGTCTTCCTTTATATGTTACTTGGCCTTTTTCTCTTACTGCCTTTAATATTCTTTCCTTGTTTAGTACATTTGGGGTTTTGATTATTATGTGATGAGAGGTATTTCTGCTCTGGTCCAGTCTGTTTGGGGTTATGTACTCTTCTTTTATATTCATGGGCATCTGTCTCTTTTAGGTTAGGGAAGTTTTCTTCCATAATTTTGTTGAAGATATTTGCTGGCCCTTTCAGTTGTAAATCTTCTCTCTCATCTATACCTATAATCCTTAGGTTTGATCTTCTCATTGTATCCTTTTTGAATTTTGCATTTTTCTTTGACTGTTGGGTCAATGGTTTCCATGGTATCTTCAGCATCTGTGACTCTTTCTTCCATCTCTTGTATTCTGTTGTTGGTATTTGCATCTATGGCCCCTGATTTCTTCCCAAGGTTTTCTATCTCCAAAGTTGTCTCCCATTGTGATTTCTTAGTTGTTTCTCCTTCTGTTTTTTAGATCCAGGATGGTTTTGCTCAGTTCCTTCATTTGTTTGTTTGTGTTTTCCTGTAATTCTTTAAGAGATTTTTGTGTTTCCTCTTTCATGACTTCTACCTGTTAACTCAATTTCTCCTCTATTTCTTTAAGTTTTGTGTGTGTGTGTGTGTGTGTGTGTTCTTTATTGGCTTCTATCTCTTGACCCTTATTCTCCTGAATTTAAGTGATTTTTGTGTTTCCATTGTAAGGCCTTCTAACTTATTCATGTTTCCCTGTATTTCTTGAAGAGATTTATTTATGTCCTTTTTGTGTTCCTCTAGCAGCAGCATCATGAGCAGTGACTTTAAATCCAAATCTTGTTTTACTGGTGTGTTGGGGTATCCAGGACTTGCTGTTATTAGAGAACTTGGTTTAGACGCTGCCATATTGCCTAGATTTCTGTTAGTAATGTTCCTATGTTTGCCTTTTGCCATCTTGTTATCTCTGGTGTTAGTTGGTCTTGTTGTCACTGGCTGGTGTTTGAACCTCCTGTGAACCTGTAAGGCTATTTCTGCAACACTGGATGACTGGGTTTCCCCTGGCACAGATTTCTGATGTGCTGCCCTCCTCTTGGGTGCCCTTGGAATCCTAGTGTGCCCTGCCCCAAGTTGTCTCTGTGAACCTGGTGTTGCCCGTTTACTCCTTCAGGGAGTGATGATGGTGGATGTGCAGGGACATTTTCTGAGTGCTGATGCCTCTGCAGGGCAACAGATCACCCAACCGGGTTGGTGCACTCACACAGCTGGCCTAGCTGCCCAGGCCCTGAGTCCAGGTATAACCCTGACAGGCTTAGGCCTAAGCAATGTTCACTTCGGGCTATGTCTGCTAACTGGTTCTGTCAGGTAGCCAAGATGGTGGGGTGCCCCTGCAAGTGCAGGGCAGTCTGCTGGGCAAACGACCTCCTGGCTGGGTTGGCACACAGATGGCCCACTGATGAAGCATGGTTTAAAACATCTATTTCACATGTTCTTGTTTGATTTCTGAGAGAAAATGTGCATACCTTTCATAAAATCTAAACATGGCTCACAAACGTTTCATATGTGTGTGTGTGTGTGTATGTATATATATGTAAAAGCCTTTAGCTAATAATTGTTCTACACCTCTTCCACAGCAAAAGGACACACAGAGACACACAGAGACACACAGATACACAGATACACAAACACAGACACACAGATACACATACACACACATACACACAAACACACACACAGATACACACACACTGAATTGTTTACTATCCTTGGAGTCTAACTCTTTCTGCAATGTCATACTATGAACCTGTGTACATAGACATCACTGTCTCTGGCTTGGCTTAGATTAGTGTGTTTGGGGTTCCTTCATGGACATGAGAGAGTGAGTGTATGGGGTAGAGGGTGTACACATGTATGTGTACCTACATATGTGTGTCATTCACTTCTTTCTAATAAACACTCAAGTGTGTAGGTACACCACACATTGTTCTGTTCACCACATGGTGGACATTTAAGTTGTATTATTTGCTTTCTATAAATGAAGCTTTAAATGTCAGGTATGCTTATTTCTATTCCCATATATTTTAGTTTTTAGAGGTAAATATTCAAGGCTAGCATCATTGAATTAAAAGTAGGTTTTAGCTTCATAAAAACTTTCTTACAGGATTTTACAATTTTCATTGCCACCTACTGTGAGCTGGAAGTGCAGCCTCTTCACTGAGTACCCCTGTCTGCCTGTTCAGCAGGCACCAGTTAGCAGAGGTTATGAGGTGCCAGGAGTTTATCTTTCTCTAAACACTAGCAATGGCCAAAGCATTGTCACCCTCTACTCCCTAGCAATAGACAAAAAACACATTGTAACTTTATATCAATGGCCAATACATTGTAACTCTCTAGTCCCTAGCAATGGCCAACACACCAACTCTATAGTCACTAGCAATGGCCAACATACTAACTCGATAGTCACTAGCAATGGCCAACACACTAACTCTATAGTCACTATCAATAGCCAATACATTGTAACTCTATTGTCACTAGCAATGGCCAACACACTCTAGTCACTACCAATGGTCAACACATTGTAACATGTTTTCTTTTGTGCCATTTCTCCATCTTTGGAAATTTGCCCATTTGCCTACCCTATAATTACACTATCTTATTAAATTGTGTTTGAGCAGTTTGGTTAGTGATGAATACACTGGCTATACAATATGCAGCATACTAATTCAAAAGGCCAGACTGGCACATACTTACTTCCAGTATGTGGCTTCTGTTTTATTTATTTCAATAAGTACTAATGTATTTAGAGAACATGGGTCATATATATCCTGTTCAGTTTTCTTAGAAATACTTCATATGACTAGTGATGTTTTTATTGTTAGGTTGCCAATAACACTGAATAAAAGTGTCAACAGTGATATGATCATTAATCTTTGCTGTCATCTTGCATGGACTTAAAAGTACTTAGGACATAAGCAAACTCCTATTTGAGTGTGTCTCTATAGATGTTTCCAGAAAGTATTAAATGGTGAGAAAATTTATGATCTTTGGTATTGCTGGGATAAGAGATGGAAAGATGGAAAGAAGAAGACCAATATCTCAGCTCCCTGCTTCTTGGACACTGCATGAGCTCTGCACTGCTCCACTAACATTCTCCACCATGACGGACAGAAACTTCAAAAATATGAGCAAAATAAACCATCTCTCCAAGTTATTTACCTCTGAATTGTATTACTGTAAGGAACAGTAGAGTCACCAACACAGTAGATATACTCCTCACCCATGTTTCCTCATTTCTTGATAGTTAGAACAAATGTTGTGACTAATACAACATGATCATTTCAAAGGTTTCCAGTATACTCCATTAATTAATGTCTGCCTGTGTGTCTTCTGGGTACATGTGCACAACCTTCACCCTCTTCATGTGTGTTTTCTCTGTTGTCTTTGGTGGAATTGGCTATAATCTATGAACTCTAGTATAGAATCCTAAAATTTCTTTCACCTCAATATTGTGCTTATACCTTCTTTTGTTATCCATTTTTCTGATCTCTTTTCCTCTAGATAATTTTTCTGTGTATATTATCATTGACATTTAAAAATGTTTATTTCTCATTATTTTATAATCCAGTTTGATGATTCAGCTTTAATTTCATCAGTCCAGATACTAATATGCCATATAATTACTAATATATTTTAATTTGAATTGGAAATCTTGGTAGAATCTTCTATCTTTCCAATCTGTATGTTTCTGTGTTTTTTCCATTTCCTTAATTTGATATATATTTACCTCTACTTTAGACTAATTAGCCTGAATATTTAATTTTTTATTTTATTGGTTTCTTTAGAGTTTAATATATCACTCTTGATCTTATCATACCTTATTGATATCATGACACAAAATGAATAATGCACATGTATTAACACATGTCATGTGCAGCCCTCATAGCCCTTCATCCTTGTGTATTTATGCACTGTACCATTACTATGTATTTAATGTTTACATATGCCATCCAGCACAGAGTCCATTTTATTATTTCACTTAAAACATGAAGTATTTAATACTGATAAAATAGTAGACAGGCCCCAGTAAGTGGCACGTTGCATGTTGTATTTTTGGTACCTGACTTTACTTCCTTGGTGTATGTTCTCAGTGTTTGCCTGAGAAAGGCTTTATTGGCATTGGCCAATATAAGACATGTATAAGGGATATGTAAATGATCCCGCGGGAAGCATCATGCTTATTTATATTGGGAAGTTTACTTCCATGACTGTGTCTTGCTCTACCAACTGTGGAGGCAATGGGCTGAGACTTGCCCACTGTGTATTCTGTCGCTCTAAAACTTGCAGGGGGTTCTATATTAGTTACTTTTCTATTTCTATAATAAGAAAGCATGACATAAAGCTACTTATAAAGGGAAGAGTTTATTCTAGCTTACAATTCAAATGGGATAAAAGTCCATCATGTTGGGATTGGGTCATGGTTGATGGCAGGAGCAGGAAACTGAGCTCACATCTTCAAACACAAGCAGGAAGCATAGAGAGTGAACTGCAAATAGCAAGATTTAAGCTCAAATTCCACCTCCAGTGACATATTCCTCAAGCAATGCTGCACTTTCTAACCCTCCTGGAACAGCAACATCAACTGGGGACCAAATATTCAAACATCTGTGCCTATGGGCAATACTCTCATTCAAACAACCACAGGTGTAGTCCACATCTCCTATAGCTCAGCACTAAACAGTACCCACTCAGAGAATAAAGTTGGAGCGGGCACACACTAGAGGAGAGCCTTCAGTATCCCTTTCCTGCATCAAAGGTTGCAACCTCTGCAGGAGCTCCTGTAAAATGTTAAACTTTATAGAGAAGACCCTTTATAGAGGTAACCCAGTCACAAAAGAATGCACATGGTATGCACTCACTAATAAGCGGATGCTAGTTCAAAAGCACAAAATAAACAAGGTACAATTCACCCAGCACAGAAAGCTCAAGAAGAAGGAGGACTTAAGTGAGGGTGCTATGGTTCCTCTGAGAAAGGGAGCAAAATACTCACAGGAGCAACAAAGGAGGCAATATGTGGAGCAGAGTATGAAGTAAAGGCCACCCAGTAAGTGCCCTACCTGGGGATTCATCCTATAAACAGTCAACAAACCCCGACACTACGATAAGAAACAGAACCGTGTACCAAAAGGAGCATGCCATGGCTGTCTCCAGAGGGGGTCCTGCCAGAGCCTTACAATACAGAGGCAGAAACTAGCAACAAACTATTGGACTGACCTTGGGGTCCCCAACGGAGGATCTGGAGGGTGGTCCGGAGGAGCTGAAGGGGTATATAGCCCCATGGGAAGAACAGTGACTTCAGACACCCAGACACCCCAAGACTGCCAGGGACTGAACCATCAACCAAAGGGTATACATGGTTCCAGCCAAAAATGTGGCAGAGGAATGCCTTGTTGGGCATCAGTGGAAGAAGTGGTCTTTGGTCAGGTAAAGGCACAATAGAGGTCACAACAAAGGGAAACGGATGGGGGGGACGAAGTTGGGGGGGAATGTGACTGTGTAGGGTAGAGGGGTATATACATGGAGGCAGGAGGTGGGAGGAGGGGTAGGGAATCGTTGGGAAGGGGAGCTTTTGGGAGGGGGGAAATTAGGAAAGATCTTACCATTGGCAATATAAATGAAGAAGATACTCAATTAAAAATATAGGAAAAAAACTCAGGAGACAGCAGGTGTTGGTGAGAATGTGGAGAATGAGGAACATTCCTCCACTGCTGGTGGGAATGCAAGTTGGTACAACCAATATGGAAGTCAGTCTGGCAGTTCCTCAGAAAACTGGACATGACACTTCCGGAGGACCCTGCTATACCACTCCTGGGCATATACCCAGAGGATTCCCTGGCATGCAATAAGGACACATGCTCCACTATGTTCATAGCAGCCTTATTTATAATAGTCAAAAGCTGGAAAGAACCCAGATGTCCCTCAATGGAGGAATGGCTACAGAAAATGTGGTGTAGTATTCCATTACACAATTGAATATTACTCAGCAATTAAAAACAATGAATTCATGAAATTTGTAGGCAAATGGTTGGAACTGGAAAATATCATCCTAAGTGAGGTAACTCAATCACAAAAGAATACACATGGAATGCAATCACTGATAAGTGGATATTAATTAGCCCAGAAGCCCTGAATACTCAAGACACAATTAGCATATCAAATGATTCCCAAGAAGAAGGAAGGAGAGGGCGCTGGTCCTAGAAAGGCTTGATCTAGCATTGTAGAGGAGTACCACAATGGAGAAAAGGGAGGGGGTGATTGGAGAATGGGTGGAGAGAAGAGGGCTTATGGGACATATAGGGAGGGGGGACTGGGAGAAGGGAAAGTATTTGGAATGTAAACAAAGAATATAGAAAATAAAAAAGAAGACTTCCCATATGGTGTAAGGTGGTTGCTGATACTGTAAATCCTACTCCTCTGAGCTTTCATTGTTATTATGCCTTAAGATTTTTAATCACTTTATGAGAATACTATCATGAGATGATTCAGTGAGATGACTTTAACTCTGAAAAATCTTAGTTTTGAGTTATTTGATTCACTAGAAGCAAGTAGTGCTTTTACTTTTGCTGGAGTATTTACGACTTAGAGTGGGCTGGAATCAGTTTTTAAATAACATTTTATTTGTATGTGAAGCAAGTGTTGAATTTTCACACAGCACATATTGTGACCTTTTAGAAAACTTCATTTTCTTCTGTACCCTTTATTTTGAACAGAGAGAATTCACTTCACACTGCATTCTAGACTGAGCCCAGTTCAGAGGGATTTTGTCATTAACACCAATGTGCTGGTGTCGATATTCTATCAACATATTGTCTGCTTGATTTCACTCAAATGAGAGTAAGCATTAAGCTGTCAGAGGAAGGCTGAAGTCCAGTGGAAAATTATACTAGCATTTCAGAAAATGATTGTTGTTTCCTATCATCTCTGGAATCTCTACTGTGCTTTCTGATAAACCATAGATTTCAAAGCTCTCCCATGAGTCAACTTCCTCAACTTATGGCAGTTGGAAAGGTAGGATTTATATTACCATCCTCAACATTCAAAAACCCATAAGATTGTCTAGATGGTCAAAGATGTCCACAATTTTTATATAAATGTCTGTCTTTAGGAGATGGGGACCAATAAGAAATGCAGCCATGTACTTTTGTCTGAAGCTTTATCCATTCAAGCAAAGTAAACACTCGCCTACATGACAATGTTGGGAAAAACTGCCATGAAACAACTTTAAAAATAAATAATTAATTATAAATTTTTCTCAAGCATGTTCAGGTACACAAAAATGTGACATTTATTTTAAATTATGAAGTGTTTTTAGATTAATTTATATTATTTGAATGTATTTTACCTGCACGTATGTGAACAGCATGTGTGCTTGGTGTCTGCAGAGGCAAAAGAGTGTTCAGATCCCTTGAAATTGAATTTCAGATGGTTGTGAGCTAACATATTTGTGCTAGGAACTGGATCAGGGTCCTTTGAAAGAGTGGTCAATGCTCCTAACCACTGAGTCATCTCTACAAACCCCTTTTGTTTTTAAAGAAAACACAAAATAATATAAAAGAAAACCTTTCCCCTGGGAGGAGGAAGTCCAGGCCTCACTGGTACTGAGAAGGATCCTTCTCAACTGAGCTATAGAAAAAGGTATCAGCTGACAGTTTTCCTGTTCTGGTATGCCTTGCCAATGACCTGCTCATTTCTGCTTGGAGGTCAGGTAGCTCTGGAGGTACCTTGACCAAGACCCCATATTCAGATTTAGCATAGAATGCACTGGTCTAGCTGTTAGTAGCTTTCCTCAAGCTACCTAATTTTATCTACAGCAAGATGCAACTCTCTTTCTCTCTCTCTCTCTCTCTCTCTCTCTCTCTCTCTCTCTCTCTCTCTCTCTGTGTGTGTGTGTGTGTGTGTGTGTGTGTGTGTGTGTGTGTGTGTGTGTGGATGTGTGGATGTGTACATGTATAGAAGAGTGAATTGTATTCATTTGTTTCTATCACAGCATTTAAAAGATTCTGAGAATCTTAAAATCCTGATGTCTGATTCCTCTATCCACATCCTCCCTTCCTCCCTTTGATGTTCACCTTCACCACTGTTCTCACAGACAACTCCATGTTTTCTTCTGCAGTGGGAGCAGCACGCTGGCCCCAGCTATTCATATGAACTTTATTTCTATATATTGATGCATCACTGCCAATACCCACTTGGAGCTGACAGTGCTTATTCCTAGTTAGCTCTCAGAAATTCAATGATTTGATCCAACTTACACACCTAGTCAACTGCCACCTTTGGATCTGGGCCCTCACAGACTCAAATACTACTGTCTATGCTCATGGTTACAGTATATCAGCACTCTAAACCTCTCAAGTCTAAGATGTCCCAACAATTTTAAAGGAATGTCCATCAATGTTGGTTATTGACTGTTCCAGATCACTTTTTAAAAAAGGCAGTCAACATTCCTACCCAACTGTGGTATTTATGATTGCTGACAATGACCAGCATGCCAAAATGTTCCCAGAGGTAAAATACTGGCATTTTTATATTAAGGATAAGAAAATGCTTTCTAATTAGACTTAGGCCCACCCAATAGTAAAAAATTTATTCCTATTATTGTATACCTGTCCAAATATCTATGATTAGTAACAAGTCCCTAGTAGAGAACTTACTACTACCATTTTCCTAGACAAGAATAATTTCTATCTGTATTCTAAATATTTAACCCTATACACACAGACCAATGTAGTCCTCACACTTCATCAAACAGGCATCATTTTGCAACAGATGGAGACCATTACAGAAATCCACAACTTGTCAAATACAGAGAGTAAGTGACTATGTGCTATCCACCCCTAATTCATACATCCACAACAACCCCCACATCTCATACTCAGGCAAAGCCAATCCTCAAACAGGGGAAGAGATGCTGTAAGAACAAGAGGGTAGTTCCTGAGAGATACTGTCTTCTATTATAGGGCAGGGAAGTGATGCATGAAATCTCAACAACATGGTCACATAAAGAAGACCTGCAGAATCATGCATGATACAAGTTGACATGCCAACATGGATAGAGGAAATGTCACAATGTCCTACATCTTGATGAAGAACCATTGGTGTGTGTGTGTGTGTGTGTGTGTGTGTGTGTGTTCAACTTTGATTTGAGGTGGAATCTAGAGCTATTACAGGTGGATTTGGAGAGAGAAGGAAGTTAAGAATAATGTGAATACAGTACTCATGAATGAATTGTTAAATTAAATTGTAAAATAAAAATATGTGAACAAGGAAATGTTTAACAATTTGAACAATATTTAATTTTAAAAAATATATTACTCTCCCTAATTCCATGAAGGTAATGATGCTACAGAAGGAGTTCATCCATGAACACCTTTTCTTGTTACATCTATTTAGACTTCTGCTGACTGGACAATATTAACCTCTCACACCTCTACAAGGGACTTAATACCCTCGGTTCCATTCCTCACTGTCCCTCAGTTAGGCTTCACATTGTTTACTGACTCAGGAAACTATTGTCTTTATCTTAGAAAAGTCAAGTCTAATATAAAATGGATTCAGGCATTGTGTAGAGTATCCCCACATCTGCCAGGGTGCAGTAATCAGCACCATGCCCTAAACATCATGAGCACAGCCAATAAATGTCAAAGAGCACATGCAGAAAAAAAACAACACATTTCATTGGAGGGAATAGAACCTGCTGTCTACCATGGCATTGATTCAAAACAACACCATGAACAAAGTCACATATTCAGTCATAACTGCCCAAAATTTACTCTTGTTTGAGGAAAATTCTAAGATTTAATGCTCAGAGTTCATTACTGGAATAGAGACACTGACGCCTACCTGTTACTTACAGATGTCAACAGATGAGAAAGAAGTTCACTCTCTAAAGTTCTGAGGACAAACCACTCACCATGAGACTGTGATGACCAACATTCAGACCCCAGAACCAACACAAAAACTGAGTGAGTATGGTATCCTCACCATCATACTAGCCCTTGGGAGGCAGAAAAAGGACCTCTGGACAAGATGACTAGCCAGATTACTGAAACTATGGAGTTCTGATTTTTTTGAGATATTCTGCCTCAGTAAACAAAATGGTGTATGATCAAGAAAGACTTCTAACATCAATATCTGACCTCCACACTCATGCACATGCATACAAGTATATCACACACATGCTCATTCGTGCACACTCACATACATGCATGAACACACACACACATAAACACACACTCATATATATGCACATACACACATATGCAGGAAAACCCTTTGATTTATTCAGGTAGCCAATGATCTGAGAAGATGATGAATTGACATAGCTGTCTCTTGAGAGGCCCTGCCAGAGCCTAACAAATACAGAGTCGGATGCTTGTAGCCAACCATTGCACTGAGTGCGGAGTCCCCAATAGAGGAGTTAGAGAAAGGACTGAAGGAGCTGAAGGGGTTTGCAACCCCATAGGAAGAGCAACAATATCAACCAACCAGAGCACCCAGAGCTCCCAGGAACTAAGCCACCCACCAAGGAGTACACATGGCTCCAGCTGCATAAGTAGCAGAGGATGGCCTTGTCAGGCATCAGTGGGAGGAGAGGTCTTTGGTCCTATGAAGGTTCAATAGATGCCCCAGTATAGGGGAATCAAGGGCAGGGAGGTGGCAGTGTGTGGATAGGTGGAGAAACCCCCATAGAAGCAGGGGGAGGGAGGGAGGATAGGAGGTTTCTGGGAGAGGGAGAAACTTGGTAAGGGGAAAACACTTAAAATGTAAATACATTAACATAAATTGTAAAAAAAATATTTTGAAAATCAGGGGACCAGAGAAATGACAAAATTAGTAGGCAAGCTTCTGTATTGTGAATAACAAATCCCTTTCTTTTGAAAGCTGCTTATTCTGTGGCAGGAAAGAGGAGTCTGGGATCATCTTACTGTACATGGCAGTATCTGTCATTACTCTCTGGAGATGGGAAAGCCTGGTAGAGTTCTAAAGTAAATGAAACTTAATATCATAAGGATGGAGCCACAGAGATTCCCACAACTGTGCATATTTCCAAGAAACAGGTGAGTGGAAAATTTTATTCCTGGAAATAATTTGCAAAAATGATGATACCTAATAAAATTGCAGTGGATCACAAATGGAAAAAAAAGTCTGTCTTCCATCTCCTCTCCCGCCGGAAGATTATATAGATGGAGATGAGGACCAAACACTGCCAATCATCTAACAGTTCAGTTATGTCCTGCTGGTCAGGTAGTTTAATTTGGTTTTGAGTCTTGAGATGTGTGTGTCTCTCTTGCCATTTTCTGTGGCATTCTTCTGTGGGTATCTGGGCTTAGGGACTTCTTAAAACACTAAATACAGACAGGCTCTGCTGGTAGCAACCTTGTGCTCCTCCAGGGTCATCTGGCCTGGGAAATATTAACTCAGAATAAATAAGCCATAAACAATATATGTTTTCTGAGACCCTAATTCATTTCTACAATGAAAAGTATAAATGCACCTTTAAATACAAGGTATGGTTGTTCCCCTACCCACTCCTGTCTCCTGTCAATATCATAAGCCACTGCCTAAGGTCCTTACAGCTCCTAATGCCCAGCATCTGACAATTAGTGACATTTGTCCATGCTCTTCCTTTGAATTTCCAGAAGGATGTTTCTGCCAAACATGAAATAATAATAATAATAATAATAATAATAATAATAATAATAATAATAACAATAATAAATTTTGATGCTATAAAAAGCATCAGGTAAAAGCAATAATGTTGATGCTTTTTTTAAATTTCAAATCACTTCTCATTTGTGACATTGAGAATCTGAGGGAACACATTTCATGTGTTTGCTTAACACTGAAGTACAACCTCATTTCTCTAAGCTGAGGCAATGCCTCACTCCAAATGCAGGTGCCAGGAGCTGCACTCTGTCCTCTGGTTTGTTTGTGCTGTGGTGTTGAAATTAAGATCTCCTCAAGAGAGATGTCTTTTAGATAGACGCTCCATTAGTGGCTTCATTAGTGGCCTCAGACTGTCTCATTCTCCTGCTGATGGTTGGTAGTTTTTCTTTCTGTGTTATTACTTTCCTTTAGGGAATGAAATGCCATTTTCAAGGAAATGGTTGAGGCTTGCCCTTCTGGGAAGGTGAGAAGAGAATTCTAATGGAGAATGTTTCTCGGGGAACTGTTCTCATTCCATGATGGGATTTGTGTGGCATGCAGAGTCTCCACCAACCTCTGCTAAGCCACAGCCTCCAGGACTGTATTACAAAGCTATAGAGGTCATTTTGCTAAGTACAAAATTATGCTATTTAGCCATTAGAGTGTGGGGTGGTGAGCCTTGATAGGCAGTCTGGTCTCTGGTCAAGCTCAGGCTTAAAACCCCAGTGACCCAGCGGGAGACTGTCACCTGCAAGGGATGGTGGGCATTTGGCCACACCCCTTGAGCCTCTGGCTCCTGTAGCTATAGCCTCCCATAACCCCCCTGCAGAGAGGTCTGTAGCCACCAGCCAGGGTAGGAGCAGTAGGAGCAACACCAAGCCCTCCCACATGCAAATAAGGTATCTCTAAGCTCTCAGACCAAGCCAATGAGAAGTATCTGCTGTCAGACCCTGACCCACCCCCAAACTGTATATAAGAATCCTATCCAGAAGGAATAGAGGTGTGTGAGAACTGCTCAGGCTTCTGAGAGCTTCCTTCATAAGAGTTGTAACACTGCCTCTTGGGAAGAGGTCTCCTTTCCTGAAACACCATCTGAAGCTCCCCCACACTCCTCGCTGGCTAGTTGGCCTCTCATCAGCCCAGCCCAGCCCAGCCCGAATCAGTGCAGGGCAACATGGAGCAACCAAGTCAGCAGAGACTAAGGTGGAGCCAGCTGCAGCAGCAGAGGCATCAGAGAGGACTCTACCTTCCTGTTCCCACTCTCCCCCATGCCTGACGCCTCATACCTGGCCTAGTCAGAGACCTCCGGGGAAAGCCTCCAGTACACAGGACCACATTAAAGTTCATTTCTAATTTAATTAAGGCTCTACTGAGACCTTCACACTGACTAGGAAAGCCTTGGTTATAATGAAATAGAGTTTATTTGTGCCTTGGAATAGCTCAATGTTGGGCTGTGCATAATTAGGAGATGGAGCTAGCTGGCTCAGTACAACTGCACATTCACAAACACTAACCTTGTACATCCCCCTAGAATGTGCATGTCAGGATAGTGCAGATTTGTCTCTCCAATAGCATCTTCCCGCCCTATAGCCCCCAGAAAGCCCTTACTGGGTATTTCCCAAACACCATCATCAACACAAGGATATATCCATCAAGTTACTGAGGATGTAGTGACCAGTACCTAACAACACAGACCCTTGGTACATCCTGTGACCCATTACTTCTGAACAGGGACTACAGGAAGAAGGAAGTTATTGGTGTCTACCAATGTGACAAATATCATCACTCCCCACTCCTTGTGATGACTGGTTAAGCTGATATTGGAACCGCTGAGACATTGCTATCCCTCAAGGATTTTTGCAAAGAACTTAGCATCTAGATTCTCATTCTGATGGGCCAGTTATTCTAAACAGCTCAGTTTTTTTGCCACAACAAAATGTCTGAATCCTTCTTCTAGGACTCTTGAGCATACATAGCTCAACTGACCATACATATATTCAAGATTTAGTTTACATGGATAGCCCTGAGCTGGGTCCTCCCATGCCAATTAACTATCAAGAAAAATGTTTGCCCAGAGGCCAATCTGATGAGGGAATTTTCTCAACTGAAGTTTCCTCTTGCCAAATGAATCTAGCTTGTGTAAAGTTGACATAAAACTAGCTAGCATAATGTTTCATTTTCTATCTTAATATTTATTATATAGGCAAAAATTGAAGAATAGAGTATAAAGATAAGAGAAATGCAATTGAAATGTAAAAGAGTAGAATTCATGCTGCCAGGAAGGAGGAGTGGTGGGTGTCCATGGTGTACCTCTAACAAATGGAAGAAGGAAGATATGTTCTATTTTATGACAGAAAAGGATGTTATTAATTGACTCTAATGGCTAAAAAGTTCAGTTGTCTGCTTAGGAAGACTAATTCATGGATTTTTATACATGTAGAATATAAAAATTCAGTGAGACCCATGGCCTCAGGACAGATGCTAGATCCTCGATCCCAAGTTTCTGTAACAAAGGATTCCTAGTACAGTTATTATTTTTTTTGCATCTCCTGCTTTGTGGATATTGATGTGTTAGGATCCAGGAGTCACCTCACAAACCACAAGATGGATGGATCAGGGTGGCAAACTAGACCTTGAGTCAAGATCATAGAGAGCTTTTAGGCCTGAAATTCATAAACATCTGTGCTGAGTTATTTCACCAAACAAGATGGATAGGGAACTTCCTTAGGAATATGTCTTTGTTGCACATTCATCCTGTTCTCATTGTTTGTGTTATTCCACTGTAACAGAGAACTTGCCTTGTCTAACATTCATGCCTTAACTTGCCAACCAGGGTGTCAGTTACCCATTGTCTTTCTGCCAAGTAGGATGTCAGTTCCCAGGTAGTCTTGAGAACTTAGAACTTTACTCAACCCCTATTCAAAATGGAAGCCTTATTTCAAATGGCTTCTTATATTGGTGCAGGTGTCTCTCTTATATTGGGGTCCATCCCAGGCGCAGCTTATAAGTACAAAAACCATAAAAGCTCATACACAGGTGCAGGAAGTGCTTCCGGGCAGTTGGTTAGGGTCCAAGCTCATTGTGGCTAACCATACAAAACAGTTCTAACTGACCTCTATTGTAATTGATTTCTAAGAGCATTAAAGCATAGAACATAACAGAATATGCAATCAACTCGGGCATGAGAAAGTTTCCTAGTAACAGCAATTACAGCATATTGGAAAGTTTCCTTGTAACATTAATAACAGTTCAAACTGACTGGCTAGACATGCAACAGTTTTCTAAGCCTTAACAGATGTGTTCATCTGAACTTTGTCAGTACATAGACTGGCCTTAGCTTAATACTCTTCATATTCCATTAGCTCATACCTGAAGTCCATGCTAATTGCATGAAGGGTAAATCAATTAATAAATAGCTATATCTTTAGTGACCATTTCTAAGAATATAGGTAATTGTTATTCAAACATCTAGATAAAAGCTATGGACACAGGTATACTCTCTGAATACCATCACTGATGTGAAAAGTTGTTAGAACATTTTCAAACAAATTTGAAAAATAGGAGTTTGTTATTTTTAGTGTAACACACTGATGAAGAAGATGCTTTCACATTAACAGCTCTGTTCACCTGACTACCATATAACAGAAAAATAGTGAGTTCATCAAAATCATTTCATCATCTTTATCAAAGAAGATCACAATACTTAAAAATACACAAAAACAAAAAAAAATGCCTACAAAAAAGTAACAGAAAGATAGTCAGCAGGACAGAGAAATGGGAGGGGTGATTGGGGAATGGGTGGAGGGAAGAGGGCTTATGGGACTTATGGGGAGGGGGGAACTGGGAAAGGGGGAATCATTTGGAATGTAAACAAAGAATATAGAAAATGATAATAATAATTAAAAAGGAGAGATGGTCTCCTGTCTTCTTCTGAGGTAAACCTCCAAATCTTCAACATTTTCAAAAACACAAAATAGCACATATTTTCCCTCAAGTTACCCCAATGTGTATGAGTTTCAGGGAAGACACTTTCAGGAAGACCAGTTATGTTTGTCTTTGTACTCACCAGTTCTTGACCACAATACATGTCTTTGCCAGTGGCTAACAAGGCTTTGACTAACATGGCTGCAATCAAGACCCTAGGTATCTCAGAGCTAATGTCATCACTACTTAGAAGGGTATTTTTTGGAACCATTTTAACCTCTTCACAAGCAATAGGACTTCTTAAAAATAACTTTTATGCCAGAAGTTGAGTAACTTTTACAGCTTGTTTTTGTTTTTACCAGAACATGTAGAGAGAACTTAACGAGGCGCCATATGTCAAATCTGGAGTCAGATTAAAAACAAATAATTAAAATATATGCCTTTTCCATCAAAACAGATTGTGCTATGTTGGTAGAAGGAAGTGGAGCTGACATGTCATGTTTTGACAGGTTTTTTTTTTTGAGAAAAAATGATTATATTGTTAGAAGTATTGTACTTGAAAGCTGTGATTTTCCTTTTGTAGAACAAGAAATTAGAGAATTGAAACTTGAGTCATAAATAATCAAACCCACCTGATCGATTCACCTGCCACTGTGAAACTAAAGAGGCACATGTGGGGTGAAACCCACTGGCAGGTGACACCAAGAAGAGTTGGTGAGCATAAATGGCAGAAGTGGTAGTGGTGGTGTTGGTGGTAGTGATGTGTTGTGTGCATTTATGCTTGTGTGTATTTTTAGTGTGTGTGTCTATGCATGTGCATGCTCAGGAGTATGTGTGTGTTTGTTTACTCTTGTGTGTATTTATGCATTTAGTGTATGTTTGTGTTTGTATATGCATGCTCAAAAGTATGTGTGTATTTCTATTTATGTTCATGTGTATTTATGTCTATTAGTGTGTGTGTGTGCTTGCTCTGGAGTATGTGTGTGTTTTTGTATGTTTGTGCATGCTCAAAAGTATATTTTGTATGTGTGTTTGAAACTATGCTTCTGTGTTTGTGTATATTAGTGTGTTTATTATATTCATGTTTATGTGTATTAGTGTGTGTTTCTATGTGTGAACATGCTCAGAAATATGTATGTATTTATACTTATGCTCATGTGTGTTTGTGTTTTAGTGTGTGTTTGTGTGCATGTATGCACATGTTGTGAAAGATGTGTGTGTGTTTGTGTTTGTTTTGTGCAGCCCTGTATGTGTACATTTGTGTGGTCAGCTAATGTCCAATTTCTTCCTGCATTCAAGTTGAATATGACAGTGCAACTAATTGTTCCTCAATGAGAACATCTCCCAGAGCTGTCTTTAATGAAAGACTGTACATTCTTACTGACATTTTTCAGCATGGAAATTCAGCATTGTAGGAATGCATTCAGTATGCAATAACTGAGAAACCATGCTGTGATTTCTAGCCCAACCTTCTCTCCAGTTTTAGCTGAACCAATGTCTCCATGTTGGAAGTCTATGAATATTGAGCCTTGACCTGAAAGATTCCATCCTCCACCAGGGCCTGAGGAGGAGCAGAAATCTCAGCCAAAAAAAGGTAAAACCCTGGTCTCACTAGCTGGGCATCACACAAAGACCCTCCAAGTCCCCCAGGAATGAACATGGTCAAAACAACAATTGCTGTAGCTAGGGAGATGGGATGACTCAGAGGCTAAGTATACTTGTTACTCTTGGGGAGGACCCAGGTTCAATTCCCAGTACCATATTACATAGCTCACAACTGCCCACAACTCCAAGGAACTTCTGTAGGTACCTGAACATGCATGGTGCATATATATGCATTTAGGTACATGCAAAAGTGGAGTAATAGTAAATCTCTGAAATATAACTAAATGATAGTTTCTGACAGGTAGGAGTCTTGTGGTGCATACGTTGGGGAGGGACCATTCGACTTCCCACTCTTAGTTCTTGAAATCCATTCTTTGATAACACACATATTGCTGGCTGAGCATAGCAGCTTCTTAACTGTCACTGCTACTTCCATGTACAATGGTGTCAAACTTTTATGGACCTTTGTCAAGATCTCTGGTTCCATTGTGCACCCTGACAGTTAACTTGTGGTAGGACATAGAAGTGACACTCTGCCTTTGGTCTTTGATGAGGAGCATAGCATTACCCAGCGTGCACCATTTGACCACTGCTGCCCTCCATATTTTGTTATTTCATGAATAAGGTCAAGCAAGTCAGTTTGTGCTGAGAAGACTGTGACAGCTTGTTGAGTGTGAAAGTTGGTAAGCCAGTTTGCAATTTCAGATCTGCTGTTTAAAAATGCCTAACCTTTGGTACGTAGATAACTTTCATTTCCATTTCTCCTCACTAAATTCAGGGATTTGGTCATGTTTACCTCACAGAGTTACTGAGATGATGCATGGAAGATAATGTACTGTGTGATGTTCCTTAAGGCCCCAGGAAACTTCAGTAGACCACGTGGAGGAATGAGAAAACTCAGCTAGGAAGTGAGAGTGAAGCCTCACATTTATAAGACAATTTAAACAGAGGAAAGAATTCTTATGGCTTAAGAATGTCAACAACCTGGTTCTAATATTGTGGTGTCTGATGAGGCAAAACATAGTGACAAAAAACATGAGAAAATTAGCCCACCCCATAGCAATAAGAAAACAGACATTCCTGAAAAATGGTGCCCAGTGTCTCTTCAAAGGCTTGCCTCCAGTGACCTACTTCCTCTACATAGACTCCACACTATAAAACTTCCTCACACCCCTGTAACTAAATACCATCATAAATAATAAAGCCTTTCATATATGAGTTCTGAGGACTACTTTAGAGCCAACCCATGGAAAACCTTACCTCTAACTAAAGAGCTGTTGACAATTCACAGATTTCAGGAAGCAGGAGAGTTAGTTCTCCTAATGGTTAAAGCATCTGGTAGATCAGTCAGTAAGAAGATCAAACATTTAAGAGTATATGAGTAGCACAAATTGGACTTGATGGGTTTGGAGAAAAGAACAGTAGTGGAGGAGATTTGGAAGGGTGTGGATCTGGGAGGTGTTGAGGAAGAGCATGATTATGATCAAAATACATAATACATACAAATTCTCAAAGAACTGGTTTTTTAAAAATGGATGGCAAAGGGAGAGCCAAACCAAAATCCTGTGCTGGTATCCCATGTCTTCTATGCACTATGACATCTAGAAATTGTTTGCCCTCTCTGTGACTCAGTTTCTCCACCATTCAGATGAAGTGCCAACTTCAGTTAAAGGATTTGGTTAAGATCAGAAAGAGCAGCAATTGGCCCATGTTTCTTGTAGAGTTTAGAGGAAGCACATGAAGAGGAAGGTTTGTGTCAAGCCTGCAAGAAGAAAGAAAACTATCTAAGCCTGGTATCTCAAAGATGTTTTCCAGAGGAAACAGAGAGCTAACTTTGCTCTTGAAGGAACAATGTAATGCTCTGTTGGGTTGCAATGGAATGCTGCGGGTGACCAGAAGTATCTTTGACTTTGCCAAAGATACTTCTAGTATGTTTTTCAGAGCAAAGTGGAATTCATCACACAGTTTTGCGCAAGTGAAAACCAAAATTTTACTTGGCATTTAAAGAGAATTACAGCAAGTCTAAGTTGACAATACAATGTACTGTTAGGGTAATTCAGCTGAGAAGAGCAGGTATGTTCAAACATGGGAGAGAAGGATAAATACAATTGGATGTGCTGAGAGATTCAGAGATACAGACATGAAGATTCATTGCCCAAACCACTGAAAGGATGGAGTTAACATGGGCCAGGTAGGGAAGTCTAGAGTGGGTGAAATAAATAGAAATAATTTTTACCAAGGAGTGATATCAAGGAAATAATAATGACACTCACCTTATTATCCCACTACTGAATGTGAGATGTGCTTGGTGAGCCAGTAGAGATATAGAGCAGGCAGCTGCAACTGAATGTGGAATTAGAGAGGGAGGTCTTCATCTGTGGTTGATTGAGATCTCAGGGTAGTTAGTGTTTTTAATATAGTTTTGATTTGTGTAGAAAGCATGCCTGGAAGTCTCATTGCTGAAGGTTTCCTCTAGCTGGTGGTACTGTGAGAAGCAATGGTTCATAAGGAGTTTACCTTTACCAATATATTTATGGGTTCATAGGAGAAGCCTGACTGGAAAAGTACTTGCTGGAGAGTGACCTTTAAAGGGCACATTGTGCTCCAGACACTCCCATCTGCTGTTTCCTGCCTACTATGAGATGAGCTGCTTTATCAACTGCTCCCATCCCTGACTCAGCATGCATGGGTCCAGACACCTCTGAAACCATGAGCAAAAATAAATCCTTCTTATGTCCCATCTCAGTTATCTTATAATGTAAACACTCAGTGATGCAGCTACTTAAAACCAAAGGACTGGATGAAGTACTATGTGGTTGAACACAGATATGCTGAGATAGTGCTGTATCCAAGAACTATATCAAATAGTTTTCAACTTTATCACTAACAAATCTTCATGCATCCTTGTCATGTCATAGCTGCCAAGCACAGGGAAGATGATCAAAATTTACATGAACTAAATGTGGCATGCTTTGTAGAAGCAGGGTGCATAGCTGAGCCTCATTTATCACCAAAAATAACAAATATAGAGGTTTGCTAGAAGAAAACTCTATATGATATTATAAATTTTCTCCTGGGGATCATATTGCCCACACAAAGGGAGAGTTTGTCTGAGCCAAGGAGCTGGTGTTTTGATGCAATGGGAAAAATGTGTACTTTTCTGGGTCTCCTCCTAGAGAGAGGAAATGGAGAGAGGAAATGGCTACATGCTGTCTTGTGAGCCCTTCCACTGACTAACTTCAGAGCTTCTTTTTGGAAGTTAGTTCTTTTTCTCAGTTTTCTTGTAAAGCACAAACCACAGCGTTGCCTCCTAAAGCTGAGGAAAAGATGAAATGGAATAATTTATCCATGGCACACAGCACATAAAGCAGCTGTTTAACATGTGTTCCGCCTGATGTCAATTTTAATGGCTGCTGGCAGTGATTGGTGCTACTGAGTGATGCAGATGGAACCAGACTCCTC
This sequence comes from Apodemus sylvaticus, assembly GCF_947179515.1. Lineage (NCBI taxonomy): Eukaryota > Metazoa > Chordata > Mammalia > Rodentia > Muridae > Apodemus > Apodemus sylvaticus. Next base: position 95,844,695 of record NC_067477.1, on the reverse strand, counting down.
CGGGCCCTGGTTGAAGCACTAGCCAGATAACTAAGTCTTTCTCAGTACCATATGAGCTGCATTCTCTTAATTATAATCCACTAATGACATGAATAGAAAAGAAATAATTACTTAACACGGGCTGAACTTTCCATTTCATTCTCTCTCTCCTTCCCTGATTTCCTGACTCTTGTTACTTTATCTTCATTAGCTGTTCAGTAATAAATAACCTCTGCACATCAGCAAAGACAAAGGTAGGAGGCAGAGATATCACACTGAAAGTAGTACACGTCACATCAAATAAAAACTTGGTAAAAACTGTTGTAGTAAACAGGACAGTGTTTCTCCTGTCTCTGAAAGGCAGTGTTCTTGAGTGTGGGTAGCAATCATGCCTCAGGACAGTCTTCTGATTGCAGTCTTCATACTTATTCTCAGATGATTTCCTCCAGAGTCTTTAGCCCTTTAGCTCACTGCACCATATGAAAATTATGAAGAGCATATGCAATTATCTAGTTCTTGTCCAGATGTGGGGTTGTCAGTAAGAAATGCTAGGAAGTACATGGAGTATAGTGCCACACCTGTTTCTAGCATGACTCCTAATCTCTTAGTAGAGCAGTAAGGGTGTTGAGCTACTGTGCCCGCATCCTGAAGTATCCTGCATGAGGTGTACCACTGCACACATCATGGGCAATATGCAAAAAGAGACAGAGGCCTCATCTTCCAGTAAGCTCAATTGTTTATGTTATCTGTTGTGGTTTGTGCAGAGCTATGATTGTCATTGCACTGATAATAGATAAGCTTGGGCATGGGTAATCCTAGGCTTTGCTTTGCCACCATCCTAGTAAGGACCTCATCATCCCTCGGATTCAAACTGCCTGAGCTTCTTGCCTGGAAAGAATCTTGAGAGAATTGTACCAGGTGGTATCAACCATGGTCATCACAGCTTCTCTTGGTGAGAACCCATGGCAGCTGCTCTTATCCTCCTGTCTTCCCAGCTTACTAGATCAACTCTTGCTCCAGGTGGATTTGTTTATTTTTCTCTCCTTTCAAAGGGAAACACATTTGTTTGGTGGCTGACTAATCTTGACAAAGGCAAGAGGAAGTATCCTGTGTCCTCCATAAGTGGGTTTGACCGAATCGCAGTGGCATTGTAGTTGGCAGAAGGAAGGGGGACATAATTGCATTGAGGACAAGTCCACCTGACTTACCCTCATTCTAACCAAAGCTTAACCTGTTTGCATATCTCAAACTTTGGATATCTGTCACAACAGTTTCCTGCATGAGTCCCATGCAAGAAACAAGAAGGTGAGGGCGGCCACTTGTGGACTCCTTGCTCCTCTATTATCTGCCTTCAATTCTTGGGCTCTGTCAGGTCCCCTCTTGGGTCTGTCCCTAGGACTGGGCTCCCAAGAACATGCTGTCAGTCTAACTCACAAGCCAAGTGCTGACTCTTAAAAAGACATGCTTCCTGAAAGGCTGTCAGTACATACTTCTCATGCACTAATTCCGAGAAACCTATACACAAACTGCAAGGTCACTATTCTCATTTTTTCACATTATTCCCATTTTACCCTCCACCTAAACATAACCACAAATGTGTGAATTTATTCCTACAAGGAAATTCTGATTATTCCTGATGGACATGACCTGTGTTGTCTGATTGTATGCTACTGCAGAGATTCATCCTCACAAGGATTCTAACCCATACTCCTATTCCTCACTGTCTAAGATACAGATGATGCCAACAGTTTATTGCCTAAGCTATCTTACATATCAACAGCCTCCCATGGCCACCATCAGGAGTTGCTGTGGTTACATCTTCACATGGTCTGTTTGAGACAGAAACTGGAGTGTTGGTTCTAAATTGTAATTTTAATATTTTATTTTTTGAGAATTTAATATAAATATACAGTGTATTTTGATCATCATCTCTACCCTCTGCCTCCCTTCCAAATCCTCCGAAAACCTCCCAATACATCTGTCTCCTAACTTAATTCCTTCATTAAAAATAACCTACAAAGCCAAGTTAGTGTTCTTCCTGTGTGCATAGGTGCATGTGCAACTTACCTGTGGCCACATTCCCAAAGAAGAATGATAATCCCTCTCCAGTGGCTGCCACTCAGCCAGGGATGGGGTCTTGTGTGTCCTCTCCCTTATGAACTAGAATGTTCACTTGTCTATCTTAAGTAGGAAATTAACACTATCTGTCTTCTATGCTTCTAATAGTATGACCCATTAAATCCAATTTAAACCATTCCACTGCTTTCCAAAGTTCAAAAATCTACATTCCTCCAAACAAAAGCAAGGTCAGGCCTATCACAGCAATGACTCAGTCCCTGGTACCAACTTCTATCTTAGAATTTCATTGCTGTGAAGAGACACCATGACCAAGGGAACTCTTATAAAGTAAAAACATTTAATTTGGGCTGGTTTAGAGTGTCAGAGATTCAGTCCATTATCATGACAGGAAGCATGGCAACTTGTAGACAGTCATGTTGCTAGAAGAGCTGAGAGTTCCACATCTTGATCCAAAGGCATCCAGGAGGAGACTCTAATTCCATAGTGGGTGGAACCTGAGCATAATAGTCTCAAAGCCCACCCCTACAAGAACACACTTCCTCAAACAAGGTTACAACTACTCCAATAAGGCCACACCTCCTAATAGTGCCACTTCCCAATGGGCCGAGCATATTCAAACCACCACAACTCTTGAGTAGTTAATCCAATTATGGACCTTAGCCAACTAATAAATTAGTATCTCCTAAAAATTTAAAAATCATTAAGAGTTCATAATTGATCTCTCCTTATTTGTACTTCCTGTGGTCAAACCTTCTATATAACTTTCTTATATCATACTTAATAAAATCTCCTCTGTATCTTTTCAGGAGCAATTTTTAATCCCTAACATGCAACATTTTCGTTACTACATTGGTCATTTTTTCTAAGGTATCTGCATCTGGATCAGCCGATGATATCACCCATATAATGACAAATTTTAGATTGAGGAAACTGTTTACTATTTTTTTTTCTTTTTTTTTTTATTCGATATAATTTATTTACATTTCAAATGATTTCCCCTTTTCTAGCCCCCCCACTCCCCGAAAGTCCCGTAAGCCCCCTTCTCTTCCCCTGTCCTCCCATCCACCCCTTCCCACTTCCCCGTTCTGGTTTTGCTGAATACTGTTTCACTGAGTCTTTCCAGAACCAGGGGCCACTCCTCCTTTCTTCTTGTACCTCATTTGATGTGTGGATTATGTTTTGGGTATTCCAGTTTTCTAGGTTAATATCCACTTATTAGTGAGTGCATACCATGATTCACCTTTTGAGTCTGGGTTACCTCACTTAGTATGATATTCTCTGGCTCCATCCATTTGCCTAAGAATTTCATGAATTCATTGTTTCTAATGGCTGAATAGTACTCCATTGTGTAGATATACCACATTTTTTGCATCCACTCTTCTGTTGAGGGATACCTGGGTTCTTTCCAGCATCTGGCAATTATAAATAGGGCTGCTATGAACATAGTAGAACATGTATCCTTATTACATGGTGGGGAGTCTTCTGGGTATATGCCCAGGAGTGGTATAGCAGGATCTTCTGGAAGTGAGGTGCCCAGTTTTCGGAGGAACCGCCAGACTGATTTCCAGAGTGGTTGTACCAATTTGCAACCCCACCAGCATTTTTAAGGGCTGTTGTATAAAATAATTGGCACAAGGTAGGACTGTTTAATGATAAGATCTTCTAATGACATCTCTATTAGACAACTATTATTAGAAGTACTGAGAAATCAAACCATTCCCTATCATGCAATATTTTAAATCAATTACTATAATAGGCCATGCTTTAGGTAACAAAGAAAGCAATGGGATTCCAGGCTGTAAAGAAAGCCCATTGGCTAAATCATTTTGCTTATGGCTCTTTTTTTTTTAATTTAATTTTATTTTATTTTTATTCGATATATTTTTTATTTACATTTCAAATGATTTCCCCTTTTCTAGCCCCCGACTCCCCAAAAGTCCCATAAGCCCCCTTCTCTCCCCCTGTCCTCCCACCCACCCCTTCCCGCTTCCCCATTCGGGTCTTGCCGAATACTGCTTCACTGAATCTTTCCAGAACAAGGGGCCACTCCTCCTTTCTTCTTGTACCTCATTTGATGTGTGGATTATGTTTTGGGTATTCCAGTTTTCTAGGTTAATATCCACTTATTAGTGAGTGCATACCATGATTCATCTTTTGAGACTGGCTTACCTCACTTAGTATGATGTTCTCTAGCTCCATCCATTTGCCTAAGAATTTCATGAATTCATTGTTTCTAATGGCTGAATAGTACTCCATTGTGTATATATACCACATTTTTTGCATCCATTCTTCTGTTGAGGGATACCTGGGTTCTTTCCAGCTTCTGGCTATTATAAATAGGGCTGCTATGAACATAGTGGAGCATATATCCTTATTACATGCTGGGGAATCCTCTGGGTATATGCCCAGGAGTGGTATAGCAGGATCTTCTGGAAGTGAGGTGTCCAGTTTTCGGAGGAACCGCCAGACTTATTTCCAGAGTGGTTGTACCAATTTGCAACCCCACCAGCAGTGAAGGCTCTTAAATCTGTTAACATCCTCTCTTTTCCAGATTCCTTTTTAATGACAAATATAGAATAATTCCAAGGGATGATGGACTCTTCTATATGTTGGACCTCCAGCTGCTCTTGGACTAGCTGTTCTGGTGCCTGTAAGTTTTCTTTATTTAAGGGTCATTGTACTTCCCAAAGAGGAATATCAGTCTACCACCTTAGTGGTATGGCAGTTGGTGTTCTGTCAGCAGTTTCTACCCCATATGAAGTTAAAAAGCCAACTTCTGCTTGTCCCTGCTTGTGAACAACTTGGATATCCTGTTGCTTTTCTTGATTACAGCTTTCAATATCCTTCTCAGAAGTTTTTTAACTTATTTCTGAGATTGAGAAAACATTAATGTGTGCCTTCCATTTGCAACAAATCATATCACCATAAACACATGGCTATATTAGCTACATATAGCTTTAATTTTCTATTTGACTTTCTGGCCCTATACACTTAAGACACCTTATACTTTATTTTACCTGGGATAAAGTTTCAACCCGTAGAAATGAATATTGACCTATTTGGAAGCCAATATTTAGGTGAAGCTATTGTTACATCTATTCCTATATCTATCTTTAGTTTTAGACTCTGATTATCTGTAGTAGTTTTCAAAATTCTTGGTTTCTGGTCTTTTCTGAATTTTCTGTTTTATTCACTGAAACTGCTCTGACTTTGATATCTGGTCTATCAATCATTTCCAGATCAGTACTGATTAGTTGCTCTGCAGATGAGTTTCTCTGCTGCTGACCTGAAATGGCTGATTTGAATTTGTTATAGGGGCCTGCAAAAGGCCCTCTAAAGCATTTCTCCATAAAGGATTACCTTGTTTGTCCCTTGTTGACTTGCATTCATAAATCCAATGCCAGTCTTTACCATATACTCTGCATAAGGTTCAGCCTTTCTTTAGGAATTCACTTGGTTCTGCCTATGGTCTCTTTTCAAATGACCTTTCTTCCACAACTAAAACATCTGACATTTAGGTTTTTTTCTTAAAACCTTTAGAGATTACTTCTCCTACTAAGGTTGCATCAGCAGGATGAACTGCAATATCAGCTATATTTCTAATTCATTCATCTATTTGTACTGATAATGTATTTAGAGGCCTCATCATCATTTAGCATGCAGAATTAGCATTTTCAAAAGCCAAACATTTGATTAATACTTGCCTAGCTTCTGAATCTAATACTCTTTCATTTACAGCTAATGTCGGTCTTTGTTTTAAAAAATCAGTGAATGTTCCCTTTGATCCTTACATAATCTTAGTAAACAGTTCAAACATTTTTTCCTATTTCTTCAACCTTGTCCCAAGTAGTTAAGCTACCATAGAAAATAATGCCAAAGTGGCATCATCATGTTTAACCTGCATTTGTATCATAGCATATGGACCTCCACCTGAAAACTGGTCATGGGAAATATTGATATCTCTGTCCCTATTTCTCTGTTGCATCTTCTTTCAACCAGGACCACCATTGTAACTAAGGGACAGAGCCTCTAATATTACTTTTGTCATATCTTTCCAGTCTTAAGGGTTTCCTTTATTATGAATCCCCCAAGAATTTACCTTCTATTTCACAAATGGCAAATGCATACCATATGAAATTATAGCTTTTAAACAGTTTAATCTAGCACTTCTATAGAATGCCATCCAATTTCTTCATAACCTTAGGGGTACCTATTATCTGCTGGTATTTGTTATATAGTAAGCAGATAGGTTAAGGGTTCTAACAACTTTTGGCTGGTACCATCTTTGATTTTATTATACAGTGGCACAATAGGCTCTGGTCTTAATTTGTCCATCTCTGTTAAAGTATATTTCTCATTTTTCTTCTAAGGCTTGTCTCTTATCAATCCACTACATAATTTTCTTTTTCATGCATTTCAATTTTTTTTCCTTTAAGAAGGAACAGAATGACACTATGGCAATTAAGAATAAGCTATGAAATACTAGTATGATAATAATCATAGTCAGTAATGTATCAATCTCAATTAAGTCACTTATCTTTTTTATTTTCTGTATCTAATTTTAAACCATTTAAGGTAGCATTATATAAAGTCCAAGCATCCTGTGTTGTTATATTTTTCATCCTTATTTGTCTTATTCTTTAACATTATTATTTTCAAACTATTTATTTATTTTATTTTTTCTATGATTTTTTTATACCCAGTTTCTTTTCTTTCTTTTGCACTTAACCCAATTCCACACATATTTACTAGATCAGAGGTTTGTGTTTGGGCTTGGATTTCTTCTGCATGCTGCTTCTTTTGAACTGCACTAGAGCCACTCTGCTCACAGAGAAGTAGTAGTTTGGCATGATATAAACTGGTGTGCATTTTGACAACTGTCCCAGGCCCATATGTCACCTTAGGCTCAGCTGTTGCTTGTCACATGCAATCCACGACTCTCTATGTACCAAGTCTATGCATAGCTGCATGCTTTCCCCACAGGCACACTCTGGTTCCCAAGAGCTGAAACCCTTGCTCAGAATGCTTCAGTTTGCCTGGGAAATATCTGAAGCTTCAGTTTTTGCCAGGAGACTTTGCTGTTCAACAGTGGCTATTCTACCCTCCATACTAGGCTTCTCGCAGTTTTCTCTACTTCCACAGTGTGCCTACCTTAGAGACTGCAACCTTAGGTAGAGTGACAGTTCCCCACCTTCCCAGCCTCTTTCACTGCTATTGTACCTGGCATTCTGGTCAGGCTCCCATGTTTAGAACTTTTGCCCTAACGCCTGAATCCAGAATCCTAATCTTGGAACATGTGTCTTATATTGGTGTGCCATTTATAACATTATTTTCATTGCCAGCTCCAGATAACAACATGGGGATTTATATTTGTTCATAGCTCATGCTTTATTTTATTTGTTTCCTACTAGCTCTTAAAACTTATTAATCCATTTATTCTATTCTGTCATATGGCTCTTTACCTTTCTGTCTTTAATTCCAGAATCTGCTTCTTAGCATCTGGATGGCAAATATTTCATCACCTGTCTCTTTCCCAGAGTTGCTATCTCTCTATTGGAAACCCCATCTATTCTCTTCTTTTCTATAGGCCATCAGACTTTTATTAAACCAATCAGAAAGTGGGAGGGGGAATGTTCAGAAAAATACCCAGGGAGGAAATGATACAATAAAAATAACAATTCCAGAGTCTAGTGTGCACTCATTTTTCTGCACCGAAATCAGCATTTGAATAATATAAAGACAATCTTTAGGCAGTGCACAATAATATTGTCCTATCCCAATGACTATAACATCTGAACGTCACACTCAATGCCAGGGAATTGTTTAAGCAGAGTTGGCTTCTGTTTTAGGTTTGGAAAATAAAATCTCTATGTATTTGGGAACAGGAGGAGAAAGTTTCAGTTAAAACTATGTGAATTTTTCCACAACTGGGTTACAGCCATCACAGTGTGTGTGTGTGTGTGTGTGTGTGTGTGTGTGTGTGTGTGTGTGTGTATTCTAATCCAATTCTTCTTATATGTTACTAAATTAAAACAAATGAACAGAAAATCAATTTCAATCAACAGATTAGAGAATACAGGTAGTAACTATCTCCTTTGGGAGCTATACACCCTCTCTCCCCATCTCCAGTTTGAGACTGACAGATTTACACCCAATCATTCACCCTGAAAGATACAATCACATATGTCATATGCCTTCTGTGTTGTAACTTCTATCCAGGCTCACTGAATGCAGCATGCAATCATATGGGTTGCATGACTGGACTGTATCTTGGTTGATCAAATCTTCAGGGCAAATGGTTGCACATGCCAAAAGTACAGTAAACCTCAGATTCCCAGAAAGCACTGACAAAACAATGGCCTGATTTCTAAGCAGCAACAGTACCCATCCTTTCCCTTCTGCTACTGCAAAATATTAGCCAACAAGGATCATTAGATGAAGACACTTACCACCAAGCCTGACACACAGAGTTCAATTCCAAGCACCCACAGGTTAGAAGGAAAGAATTTTTTCCTACAACAAATATGTGACCTCCACATATTTGTCATGGCAGGTGTGTACACAAACATGCACACACACCCACAAATAAATGAAATGCCATCTTAAATTAGCTAATTATCCACTCTCAATTGTATGATACACTTAAAACAGTAAGACCCTGGTCTGACACAAAAATACAGAAGATGGGATGTCCATGTGCAGGAAAGTGTCTCTATAGATATCCTGAGACCAGGCTTCTTTTTCTTTCTTATCTGGCCTTCATCCAGCCTGACTTTCTTCCAAGTGGCGTTCAAGTTCCTCATTATCATATATAAAAAAAACACAAGTTAAAACATTTAAGAAAGGAATAGGAAGGGTGAGTGTGAATTTGAGAAACAGATCCACTGAGACAGTCCTCCTCAATGTCATCTCATAACCTTCCCTGAGTCCACTGCTCAGTTTGTTTGGCAAGAATGATTTTTTTTTTTTTTTTAGTATTGCTGCCTGTTGTGGGGCTTTAAAGAGTTTAAAGGCACATCAACATCCCCAAATCAGAAACTTTTTTTTACTAATAGTTTATTATGATGTCTTCTGTTACATGGAAAATTTAAAAGTTTCAACAACGATCCTCACATAGAACCAGAATTCTGCCATTAACTAGACTGTGCTCTGTTTCACTCATGAATTTGTGATCTAAAAGTCTACTGACTTGTCTTTCTATAAATTTACAATCATGTTGTGAATATCTATAGAAGTTACCTCTGACTATTTTAGAAGGGCTGTATTAATTACAATTAGATATCATGCATATTGATTTTAGGTAAAATTTCTGAAGAGTAAACAAATGCTATGTATGCCTTCAAGAAATGTTAACAAACATGCAAAGAATAACTCAAGAGTATGGAGTATACCTCAAGGTATGGAGCATTACTACAGCTCAAGAGGCCATACAATCATTGTTATGACATTTGTCAAAAAGAGTTGTCATCCTCATCCCTTTGCAAAACTATAGATGAAGGTGTGACAGCATGAACTTTGGAATGTTGCATGATGGAAGCACCCACTATCACCTACTTCAATGCTGAGTAGGATTTATCTTATGCACCAGTTCTTATGGGAAAGGGAAATGGCTGGACTGTAAAAAATATAAGTAACAAGAAGAAAAAGTAGAAATAATAATGATGATGATGATGATGATGATGATGATGATGATAAAGAATATCCTGTACTGGTCTTCTTCTCTTTCTGTTCATTGGCATTTATACACACTACTAGACTTTACCTACTGTGATGGCAAGTGTCTCTGAACACTCATGGTGAAGCCATTTTGTGTAGGCTTTCACTTCAGGGAAATCTCCAGATTTGAAATTGCTATAACATATGTACTTTGTTTTCTAGGAATGGACAAGACATTTTCCTCAACCGCTTGTCCAGATCGTACTCTCCCCAAGAACCCTTCACCTGTGCATAATTAAGTGGCTGCTTGCTGATGCTGATCATACTGGTCCAATAGAAACTATGCTCATCTGAGATGAGGGAGCCTCAGTTATGAAAATACCTTCATAATATTGGGCTGTAGGCAAACCTGTAGGGCATTTTCTTAATTAGTGATTGATGGGATATTGTCCAGATAATTGTGGATTTGTGGCATTCCTGGGCTGGTGGTCCTTCTGGATTCAATAAGGAAGCAGGATCAGGAAGCCATGATAAAGAGCCAGTAACAAGCACCTCTCCATGGCATCTGCATCAGCTCATTCCTCCAGGTTCCTGCCTTGCTTGAGTTCCTGCCCTGACTTCTTTCAATAATGGACTACACTGATAAGTGGATATTAACCCAGAATCTCTGAATACCCAGGACACAACTCACATATCAAATCATTCCCAAGAAGAAGGAAGGAGAAGACACTGGTCTTGGAAAGGCTTGATGCAGCATTGTAGGGGAGTACCAGGACAGAGAAGTGGGAGGGGGGTTGATTGGGGAACGGGCAGAGGGAAGAGGGTTTATGGGACTTACGGGGAAGGGGGAACCAGGAAAGGGAAAATCATATGGAATGTAAACAAAGAATATAGAAAATTTTTAAAAAGTATAAACAAACCATTTCCTCTGCAAGTTTCCTTTTGTCATGGTGTGTCATCACAACAATAGTAACCCTAAGATATTGGTGAATTTATTTAATTTAGGTTGTTCAGACAACCATTGTGTCTTCTAATGGATCTGGGAGTTCACACTTTCCTGATGGACAGTGGCATTGTGTACATAAGTATCTAGATCCCTGTGCTTTCTTTATAAGTCCACAGAATGCTCTTTCCATGTATTTACACCACATGCTGGTTCATGACCAACTTGTTTGTGTCATTTATACAAACTACACAAACTCATTTTTATACATGAAAATCATATTTTGGATATTTGGTTACTAATGAATTTCCCCCTCAAAAACAGGCTTTAAATTATAAATTGTGTCCTGCGGCCCAGAACTTGGGTCCCAGTCCTGAGGCCTCTGGCGGGAGCCCTCAGCTCAACTCTCTCCGCTTCCGGATCAGGATCAGCCTGGGCGGCAACACCACATCTCCAGGTCCTGCAAGAGGCGAGAGGGGCTTCCGGGCAGCCAGCGGGGAGAAGTCACTGTGCTCCAGTGAATTCAGCAGGCCCCAGCAGGAGCCTTCGGGTGCTTGCTTTGGGATCTGAACGGACAGGGCCGCAGCGCTCAGTCTCCAGGAAGTGCGTGCACCCAAGGCAGTCTGGGGGCTCACAACAAGGCTTGCTCCTGTGGCCCAGAGCTTGGGTCCCAGTCCTGAGGCCTCTGGCAGGAGCCCTCAGCTCTCTCAGCTTCCTGATCCAGATTAGCCTGGGCGGCAACACTACATCTCCAGGTGCTGCGGGAGGCAAGAGGGGCTTCCGGGCAGCCAGCTGGGAGAAGTTGTTGTGCTCCGGTGAATCCAGCGGGCCCCAGCAGGAGCCTTCAGGTGTCTGCTTTGGGATCTGAACAGCCTGGGCAACAGGACCCTGTCTCCAGGCAGTGCAAGAGGTAAGCTGTGCACCAGAGGCCAACTGGGAAGGGGCAGCTTGCACTGGTGAGTCCAGCATTGACAAGACCAACTAAGACTAGTGAGAACTAGATGGCAAAAGGTAAACCCAGGAACGCCACTAACAGAAATCAAGGCAATATGGCAACATCTGAACCCAATTCTCCTCTACTAGCATGTCCTGGATACCCCATCACACCAGTGAAACAAGATTTGGATTTAAAACCACTGATCATGATGCTGGTACAGGAACACATGAAGGACATACTTAAAGAAATTCAGGAGAAAATGGATCAAAAGTTAGAAGCCCTTGCAAGGGAAACACAAAAATCATTGAAAGAAATCCAGGAGAATACAAAAGCCAATAATGAGGAAACAAAAAGAAAACTTAAAGAAATACAGGAGAACTTTGGTAAACAGGCTGAGGTCATGAAAGAGGAAACACAAAAATCTCTTAAAGAATTACAGGAAAGCACAAACAAGCAAGTGAAGGAGCTAAGCAAAACCATCCAGGATCTAAAATCAGAAGTAGAAACAACTAAGAAAACTCAAAGGGAGACAACTTTGGAGATAGAAAGCCTTGAGAAGTAGGCTTTATCCCGGGAATGCAGGGTTGGTTCAATATACAGAAATCCATCAATGCAATCCACTACATAAACAAACTCAAAGAACAAAACCACATGGTCATTTCATTGGATGCTAAAAAAGCATTTGACAAAATTCAGCATCCTTTCATGCTTAAAGTCTTGGAGAGAACAGGAATCCAAGGCCCATACCTAAACATAGTAAAAGCAATATACAGCAAACCGGTAGGTAGCCAACATCAAACTAAATGGAAAGATACTTGAAGCAACCCCACTGAAATCAGGGACCAGACAAGGCTGCCCCCTTTCTCCTTATCTTTTCAATATTGTACTTGAGGTACTAGCTCGGGCAATTCGACAATATAAGGAGGTCAAAGGGATACATACTGGAAAGGAAGAAGTCAAACTATCATTATTTGCAGACGACATGATAGTCTACCTAAGTGACCCAAAAAACTCCACTAGAGAGCTCCTACAGCAGATAAACAACTTCAGCAAAGTGGCAGGTTATAAAATCAACTCAAGCAAATCAGTGGCCTTCCTATACTCAAAGGATAAGCAAGCTGAGAAAGAAATTAGGGAAATGACCCCCATCACAATAGCCACAAACAGTATAAAGTATCTTGGGGTGACTCTTACCAAACATGTGAAAGATCTGTATGACAAGAACTTCAAGACTCTGAAGAAGGAAATGGAAGAAGACCTCAAAAAATGGGAAAACCTCCCATGCTCATGGATCAGTAGAATCAATATAGTTAAAATGGCCACTTTGCCAAAAGCAATATACAGATTCAATGCAATACCCATCAAAATTCCAACTCAATTCTTCACAGAGTTAGAAAGAGCAATTATCAAATTCATCTGGAACAACAAAAAACCCAGGATAGCTAAAACTATTCTCAGCAACAAAAGAAAGTCTGGGGGAATCAGTATCCCTGACCTCAAGCAATACTACAGAGCAATAGTGTTAAAAACTGCATGGTATTGGTACAGTGACAGGCAGGAGGATCAATGGAACAGGATTGAAGATCCAGAAATGAACCCACACACCTATGGCCACTTGATCCTCGACAAAGAAGCTGAAAACATCCAATGGAAAAAAGATAGCCTTTTCAACAAATGGTGCTGGTTCAACTGGAGGTCAGCATGCAGAAGAATGCGAATTGATCCATCCTTGTCTCCTTGTACTAAGCTCAAATCCAAATGGATCAAGGACCTCCACATAAAGCCAGACACTCTGAAGGTAATAGAAAAGAAACTGGGGAAGACCCTTGAGGACATCGGTACAGGGAGAAAGTTTCTGAACAGAACACCAATAGCGTATGCTCTAAGAGCAAGAATTGACAAATGGGACCTCATAAAATTACAAAGTTTCTGTAAGGCAAAGGACACCATCAAGAGGACAAATCGGCAACCAACAAATTGGGAAAAGATCTTCACCAATCCTACATCAGATAGAGGGCTAATATCCAATATATATATATAAAGAACTCAAGAAGTTAGACTCCAGAAAACCAAACAACCCTATTAAAAAATGGGGTACAGAGTTAAACAAAGAATTCTCACCTGAAGAACTTCGGATGGCAGAGAAGCATCTTAAAAAATGCTCAACTTCATTAGTCATTAGGGAAATGCAAATCAAAACAACCCTGAGATTTCATCTTACACCAGTCAAAATGGATAAGATTAAAAATTCAGGAGACAGCAGGTGTTGAAGAGGGTGTGGAGAAAGAGGAACACTCCTCCACTGCTGGTGGAATTGCAAATTGGTACAACCACTCTGGAAATCAGTCTGGTGGTTCCTCTGAAAACTGGGCACCTCACTTCCAGAAGATCCTGCTATACCACTCCTGGGCATATACCCAGAGGATTCCCCACCATGTAATAAGAATACATGCTCTACTATGTTCATAGCAGCCCTATTTATAATTGCCAGATGCTGGAAGACCCCAGGTATCCCTCAACAGAAGAGTGGATGCAAAAAATGTGGTATATCTACACAATGGAGTACTATTCAGCCATTAGAAACAATGAATTCATGAAATTCTTAGGCAAATGGATGGAGCTAGAGAACATCATACTAAGTGAGGTAACCCAGACTCAAAAGGTGAATTATGGTATGCACTCACTAATAAGTGGATATTAACCTAGAAAACTGGAATACCCAAAACATAATCCACACATCAAATGAGGTACAAGAAGAAAGGAGGAGTGGCCCCTTGTTCTGGAAAGACTCAGTGAAGCAGTATTCGGCAAAACCAGACCAGGGAAGTGGGAAGGGGTGGGTGAGAGGACAGGGGAAGAGAAGGGGGCTTACGGGACTTTCGGGGAGTGGGGGGCTAGAAAAGGGGAAATCATGTGAAATGTAAATAAAAAATTATATCAAAAAAAGAAAAAGAAAATCACCAGTATTCTTTGGAAGACACCCTCCCACTCAGGAATTAGTGTTAATTCAAAATAGAGGTAAAGTCAAATATTTGGAAAAAAATTATAAATTGTGTTACATCAATCAACAACTCACACCCCTTCTCTGAGTATATTCTGAAATAGTTTCTGTCTTGACAGTGACTGGATAAGATCAACAAAGAAGCTCCAGTGATCTGTGACCAAATCACATCTGAGTAAATTAATTAGAAAAATGTAGAGGTGGAAGGAGTTATAGAAAAGAGAGAAGGAAAATGAAGAACTAAGGTATCTGGGGAAGATAATTATCTTTACGGCTGTATTTATGAAAGGCTTCTATAGCTCATTACTTCATCCTGATGCAACTGTGATCAGTACTGTTATGACACAGAAATGCTATGAAGATACCTCTCTGCTCATAAAATCCTCCTAGGTTGACAGCTGTCAGGAATGTCTGTATTCCCAACTAGACAACTATGATTACTTAAAACACAAAGCTGCATCTTTCTCCTTGATAGAATACACACATTTTAAAAAGATCCTTACATGCCTTTCTACATAGTCAAAGCTGTGTTTTTAGCATACTACCAAAAAAGGAAATTCTAATAAAATAATAATTATAAGAAAATTGGAAAATATTAATAAAAATTATAATTATATTTTAAAGAATGTTGTACCTAAATTGGAGATGAATATGATAAAAAATTATTGTATGAAAATCTCAAAGGATTAATGTAATAAAAATGCTTTGTTCTACAATTAATTATTTTAAATAAAATTTAAAACCAATCACTGAAAATACAACATTTGTTCATTCATCTGTCTGGCATGTTCTGTTGGATGAGCAACCAAAACCAGGAAAAGGCTCTTTCCAGAACAATGTGTCAGGCCTCTAGAACACCTGTCACTCCACACAGAGTTTTTCTTGTGAGTATGAGAAGTGTGAGGAGGTGGTTCAAATCAATAGAGGGTTGAGTTTCTCAACCAGAGATGACAAAGTTCAAGTGACTCTCTAGGCAGATTCTCTCAACCCACAGAAGGTATGTCTCATATAAACAGGGTTCTCTTCCTCCATAACCCAGGGTGAGCCCTACTTAGAGGATGCACTGAGGTCTGGTCTACAAAAAGCAATTATTTCCATGATTCTGCATCCTCCCCACTCTCCTGAGACTAATAGACTGAGGCACATAGACAACTCTAAAAAGCTCCCCTCAGCCTAGCCTATCTACAGGCAACAGGACTTTCCTAAAACATACAAACATGCTTGTGTCAACATAGTTGATAGAAAATAACAATGGTGATTTCCTGGTCAGGCACAGCATTACTAACCATCTCTCATTCAAGGGGATTGTTCTGCAAATGACAGGAAGGATGTGTAAAATGATAATTTCAACATTGGAAATAGAATATTTGAGTCTGTCTTCTTAGTGGGTCACTTGAGATGCCAGTCTTAAAATACATTCATTGTCAGAATCCGGTCTAGGGTTTCAGTTTTCCTGTTAGGGGTGCTGTGCTCTGGCCTCACAGACTGGCTCACTAAGAACTTGGTGCTGACAGACCCTGGTCTGCTATAATCTTCTCTCATCTCTGGAAAAAATATAATGAACCATTAGTCAATACTGTAATCTCTTCCAAAAACTATCATAAGAAACAGACCGTTACTCATTTCATGAAGCCAAATTATAGTAATATCAATTCCGAAGAAAGACATTTTTAAAAGACAATTGGAGAATTGTTGTACATATTGAGCATACTGAGGCAAAACTCATCAGAATATTTTCATATTAAATCCAATAACATGTGAAATAAGTATACTATATTACTATCAAAAAATACTTACTCCTGGTTTAAAAAAACTGCTTCAACATTTTAAAAAAATAACTAAATAGTATCATTCACTTAACCCACAGGCTACAGAAAAAAATCCCACAAGAATTTCATTGACAAACCAACACAAATGTATATTTTTATATTTTAGAGAACCCAACACAGATGTCTCTTTAAAATCTTCAGCAAATTAAGAATTTAAGAGAATTAAAAGAGAAGCATCCACAAATACCATAAGTTAGCATTATCTTGACAAAGGAAGTGGTCTCCCTTGGAGACCAGGAAAAAGATGTTGCTTAGCATTGGTGCTTACTAATACACAAGAGTCAACACTTGTTACAGAAATAAACATTTTGATTAGAAGCATCCCTTGTAATGTAACATCTCAATGTGAAATATTTGGGCACCTAACAAAATACATGCATAATATGAAAATAGAAAACCAAATATCACTGACAAAAGATTGAAAACCTAAATAGAAATCATTCTGGGATTGTGTTAGATTTAATGTTGTTGTCGGTCTTTCCTAAATTGAATTAAAAAGTCTTTGATAGCCACATCAAAAACCTAGTAAGCCCTTACGCAGACATCAACAAATAGGTAATCAAAGGATATAAAACAAAGAAGATACCAATAAAGAAGGCCAGCTTCTTTGTGAAAGAGAAGCCACTTAGTTTCAGGATTCTACAGTTCCACAATAGCCAAGCAATGAGGGGTTGGTGAAAAATCCCACAAGTAGAAAGAGAAATGGAGTCACACACTTACAGCACAGTGAATGGAGCAGGGATCCCAAAACTTCTTAACTGAGGAAGTCTAAGAGTCATGGAAGAGTGGGGAATGTCTGTTTGTCCTTAAGCCAAAGGACAAACATCATGCCAAGTTTAAACCTTGCAGTAAGAAACAACTCAAAACAGATCATCCAACAAACACAATATTATGAAGCTAAAATAAAACTGTTCTTGGGTTAATTTATATAATTGGGTTTGAATATGAATATGAAAATAATGCCAGAATTAAAGTACACTAAAGCCGGGCAGTGGTGGCACACGCCTTTAATCCCAGCGCTTGGGAGGCAGAGGCAGGTGCATTTCTGAGTTCGAGGCCAGCCTGGTCTACAGAGTGAATTCCAGGACAGCCAGGGATACACAGAGAAACCCTGTCTCGAAACCCCCCCAAAAAAATTAAAATTAAAATTAAAAATAAAAATAAATAAAGCACACTAAAAAAAAAAAAAATCTGATGAGCCAAATCTCATTACAGTTAACTTCTGCTCACGAGATGGTGTCTACTGCATTTAAAGGTATGCACATCTCTAAGAAACAGGGTTGTTTTTTCAAAACTGTTAAATAATTTTTCAGAACAGGAATAAAATTTGAAGTTTAAGAAACCTAAGACAAATCTCATACCAAAAACCCAGCTGCAACTCGCTGTATCTGAATGGAAAACTCACAAAGAAAATACAAATTATGAATAATTACAAGGAGACATGTTTTACGCCATTTGTCACCAGGAAAAAAAAACAAATTAAGGCAGTCATTAGAGACCATTGTATGATGATAGTGTGATTTTTAAAGTGTAAAAAAAATGAGAAAATGAACTAACACATCACTAATAATCAGCATGAAAGACAATGACACCGGTGATGGAGAAGTTAGAATAAACCACATGGAGTGTGGCACCCCTTTACGCAGCTAAGCTTAGATTTAACACACAGTTCAGCACAGTCATACTCCAAACTGATCTAAACAATGTGTACATGCATTTTATAGTTTATAGTACACAGCAATGTAAAGTTGCCCTCAAGTGGAAGTACCTAAGGAAAAGTTACATAGGTTAATGAGCAATCAGTTCTGAGACAGTTTCATGACAAACTGTTCTTCCATACTAAAAAGGAATGGACTATAAAGGCTCACAAGAATTTGGATGGATCTTATGTGCATAGTGCCAGATAAAAGCTGAAACTCTTAAGGCCATATACGTCTTTATGAGTCCATTCAAAAGACATTCTGAAAATGGGAAAACTACAGAGATGGTCTAAAAAACAAAAAAGGTCACCAATCTCCAAAACTAGTGTGTGGGGAAAAATAATAAGGTAAGCCCAAGAGATTTTGTAGTAAAAGTGACAATATTCTGTAAAATACTAATGAAAACAGTGAATATATGAATATATGACATTATAAACTGTCAAAACCTGTCAAGCCTTCTACTGAAACCCTAATGTGATCAAATTAAGAGTAAGATAGTATAAAACGCTAATTTTGTCATAAGTGTATCAAAAAGAACATGCTAGATTCATGCAACGGACAAAGGACTGGAGCAGGTTCTTCTTCAAACTCGACTGTGAAATGTCTGATGAACAGTCCTAGTGATACACAAAAGCACATCCTGCCTGCAGAGAGTCTACAACATGCCCATAAGAACAGCTGCCGGCAAAAGCACAGAAGGCGAGATGGGTCTACAGCGACCATAACCTTCACGCTTGTCAGTGAAAAGATAAATGCTATGACCACTATTGAATGAGCTAAAACTGGGGCTATAGATGTAGCTAGATGGTAGAGTGTGTGCCTGCCATGTCCAAGGTGCTGAGCTCAAATTCCAGTCATGAAAAGAATGTGTCATGTGTCATTCAGCAATTCCAATTCTGAATATATCACCAAAGAGTAGAAAGAAGATAGAAAGAAGATCTCTCTCTCTCTCTCTCTCTCTCTCTCTGTGTGTGTGTGTGTGTGTGTATGTGTGTGTATGTGTGCTCATGAGCACATGCTTAAATGTATGTTTTTACATGTGCATAGAGACCAAGAAGTCAAAAATTGTGCTTATTCTCACAGGGTTTCTCACTGAGCCTGGAGTTCACTACCTGGATAGGCTTTGCTTGCTGCCCTGCCTCCACCGTGCTCTGGTTACTGGTAAAAACCTCCACACCCAGATTTGGGGGTTTGGTTGTTTGTTTTGTTTGGGGCTTTTTGTTTGTTTGTTTGTTTGTTTGTTTGGGGTTTTTTTGTTTTTGTTCTTACATGGGTGATGCAGATCTAAACTCAGGTCCTTAATTTTGCACAATAAGCAATTTCCCAGGTGAGGTATTTCCCAGCCCTCTGAGCATAGTCCTAAATACATCTTTCTGCCCTCATTTTCAAAGAAGTATGATTCGCAATATCTAAAACTCTTAAGCTATGTCCACTGTCCACTGGTGAATACAGGTAAAATACACACAGGGAAGCTATGAGCCATAGAGAAGAAATTCCAACTTATAGGACAAAGCAAGTCATGCACATTCTATGTGAAGTAAGCTGAGTTCCAAAGACTTCACTGTCAAGTAGTACTTATAATTTTCAAAGTAAAAGAGACAAAGTAGGTGGTGGCTGTTGGAAGCTAGGAGGAGAGAGGCTGGTGATGTAGACTAAAACAGATTACATGATATCTATAAAATATTCTAAAGACATGTTATTAGGCATTACAAAGTCACCTTTCATATAGATCAATAGTTAAGCCAAATGGAAAGTCTTTAAAATGTATCTTATAACAATCGGTAGGGTATGCACATGAGAAATGTAGACATGCAGCTACTCAATCAGGAAATGCACAAAAGCATACTTTTTAAAATATTTTTTATTTTTATTTTCTATATTCTTTGTTTACATTCCAAATGACTTCCCCTTTCCCAGATCCCCCCTCCCCATATGTTCCATAAACCTTCTTCTCCCAGGACTTAACTACCAACCAAAGAGTGCACATGGAGGGACCTGTGGCTCCAGCCTCAAGGATAGCAGAGGATAGCCTGGTCAGAAATCAATGAGAGGGGAGGCTGTTTGGGGGAATGCCAGGCCAGGGAAGCAGGAGTGGGTTGGTTAGTGAGCAGTGGAAGGGAAGATGGGATAGGGAGTTTTCAGAGGAGAAACACAGAAAGAAGATAACATTTGAAATGTAAATAAAGAAAATAGCCAATAAAAAATAATAAAAGAGAAATCTGCAAGATATTGCAAAGGTTAGAGTCATTTTGAATATTTTGTGTCCTGATGAGAGTAGACATTAGGAACTATGTAGAATAACTACAAAGTTCCTAAATGTATAAAAATCAAGCCAAATGAAAATCCCAAGATGCACCAAAAGAAACCACAAAGAGTATTTAAAAGTCTTAACCTGAATTCTGGTAAGAATATTGTGCATTAAGACTCATGGAATGTTGACAAAGCACTGTTACAGGACAATTACAACCCAAATGCCCATATGTGTGAGGAAAGACTGAAAATTGTCTACCTCATCTTAAAACTCTAAAAACAATTAAATTTAGGTTCAAGAAATAATGTGGTGATGAAAGCAAAGCAAAATTAATGGCACCCAAAATCAAGTGAATAAATTGAATATTTCTTAAGGTACTGGCTATATAGAGCATGAATAAAGAGGAGGAGAAAGACAAATGCTCAAAATCAGAATAAATAAGAATTTGTCACTCCAGATTTCACACAATTGAATTAGCTCCTTCTGAAGTTCTAAGCATCTTTGAGATGGCAGTTAAGTACCTTGATGTTTGCAAGACCATTCAGTCCTCTCCTTTTCAAGATAGATGCCACAGCCCCAGTCATCTGATCAGGAATGTTAGAATGAATCAACATTTTTCTCTGCACTTACCTTACAACATTAAAAGAGAATATTGTTCCAGGATTATATTAACCAGCTTATTTTTATATTTTGTTAGCCCTCTTCACCAGAGGCAATGGACATGTTAAAAACCCATCTTTTAAATATGGCTATAAGGAGAAACATTTAAACTATAATTAGGGATTATGCTGGATTAATAAAGTGCCGCCTATGGGTTCTTCTCCAAGATCCATTAGGTGAGCAAGGGAGGAAGTAGTCTTCTGCAAGTAAGAACATGCCGATTGCTTAGCCAATACTACATGTTCAGCCCTGAAAACTGTGGGTGTCTCTGAAAACCTCAAAACCTAAAGAATAAATCCATGTGAGGCAAGAAAGACCCATTCAACAGAACTCAGGAGCCAAGACCAGTTCAAACTTCTAGAGTTTGACACTGAGAGCTTTATTTCAGGCACATTTAAATACAGTACAATTTGGGGGTAAAGGTTCCCAGTGTAATATAATCCCATGTGCACAATGAGGCGTGATTACAAATAGTGTAGAGGTCACCTAGGCTATTAACCATCTCTGATCCTGTATGTGTGAGTCTAGGGAATCCCCTGGCCATACACAGATAGCACAGAGGTTACCTAGACTATTAGGTACCTCCATTCTTAGACTCTGGGCAGAGAACAAATTATACATCGCTTCCTTCAAAGACGCACCCCTCAATGTTTAATAATCACAAGTATCTAATGTGAAATGTACCTGTATAGTGGGGGTTGGGGGTTGCAAAGTGTCAATGTAATGATGGAGTCTGAAATGTATTTGGAATTTTGTTTTGCTTTGCATTTCCCTAATAACTAATGATGCTGAATATTTCTTAAGGTGCTTCTCAGCCATTCGAAGTTTTTCAGGTGAAAACTCTTTGTTTAGCACTGTACCCCATTTTTAATAGGGTTATTTGGCTCTCTGGAGTCTAACTTCATGAGTTCTTTGTATATATTGGATATTAGTCCTCTATCAGATTTAGGGTTGGTGAAGATTGTTTCCCAATTTGTTGGTTGCCATTTTGTCCTTTTGACAGTGTCATTTGCCTTACAGAAACTTTGTAATTTTATGAGGTCCCATTTGTCAATTCTTGATCTTAGAGCATAAGTTATTGGTGTTCTGTTCAGGAACTTTTCCCCTGTGCCCATATCTTCAAGGGTCTTCCCCAGTTTCTTCTCTATTAGTTTCAATGTGTCTGGTTTTATGTAGAGGTCCTTGACCCATTTGGAGTTGAGCTTAGTACAAGGAGACAAGGATGGATCAATTCACATTCTTCTACATGCTGACCTCCAGTTGAACCGGCACCATTTGTTGAAAAGGCTATCCTTTTTCCACTGGATGTTTTCAGCTCCTTTGACAAAAATCAAGTGACGATAGGTGTGTTGATTTATATCTGGGTCTTCAATCCTGTTCCATTGATCCACCTGCCTGTCACTGTACCAGTACCATGCAGTTTTTAACACTATTGCTTGAGGTCCGGGATACTGATGCCCCCAGAAGTTCTTTTACTGTTGAGAATAGTTTTAGCTGTCCTGGGTTTTTTGTTATTCCAGATGAATTTGAGAATTGCTCTTTCTAACTCTATGAAAAACTGAGTTGGGATTTTGATGGGGATTGTGTTGAATCTGTATATTGCTTTTGGCAAGATGGCCATGTCAAATATTTTAATCCTGCCAATCCACGAGCATGGAAGACTTTTCCATTTTCTGAGGTCTTCGATTTCCTTCTTCAGAGACCTGAAGTTCTTGTCATACAGATCTTTCACTTGTTTGGTTAGAGTCACACCAAGATGCTTTATATTGTTTGTGGCTATTGTGAAGGGTGACATTTCCCTAATTTCTTTCTCAGTCTCCTTATCCTATGAGTATAGGAAGGCTACTGATTTGCTTGAGTTGATTTTATAACCAGCCACTTTGCTGAAGTTGTTTATCAGCTGTAGGAGTTCTCTGGTGGAGTTTTTTGGGTCACTTAAATATAATATCATATCATCTGCAAATAATGATAGTTTGGCTACTTTTGTTAATGACTTGTTTTACTTTCAGCTATGTGTTGTGCACATGTGCTTTTGTGTTGGGGTGTGGGAATGAGAGCACAATTGGCTGCACAGGCCAGAAGATGACTCTAGACCCCCTTGGACCTGGAACTGTGAGCAGCTGTGATCCTGGCTGTTATCCACTGGACTATCTCTCCAGCCTCTGAAATGTATTTTCAATGCTCCGCTTATCCTCATAGTCATTCCCTAGGCAAATCTGGTTAAAGCAGACATCAAAGATGTTTCTGCAAAGCTTAAACTTGGGAAAATAAATTCTGTCTATCTGACAGTAAGCCCAGCCCCTGTCACACCAAATAGGACTTTGATGCTGCCTGCCTGTGAAAAATTTGCAAGGAATGTATCTAAGCAGTAAAAACTAGGGATCACAGCCACCAAATCAAAGTTATTATAACTCCAGTGGAGGGTTGAAGTGGTGTCGTACATTTCTCCTCACTGGAGTTACCAATTGGCAGGGTGTTGATGGATGGCCACTGTGAAGGCTGAGATCAGTCTCCTGTGTATAACTCGGGTTACAGTGGAGCTGCCTCTAGTCTTTTCCTTTTGGAGTGAATTATACCATGACACCAGATTTGTAAAAGCCTCATGTTGATCTGATCTGACTGCAATCTGTGGGCCTCAGCTGCGTGACTATGAGTGGTCTTTGCATAGAAGATTGCTAGCAGAGTTCCTCAGTTTGCCATTCTGGCATACTCTATCTCCCAGATCCACAACAGGGTGGGGAGCCCCTCAGCCTCACTGAGGACTCTAAGTCAATTTCAGTAAAACAAGCTACTCATGAAACAAAAGCATGAAATCTCCAGCTCACTGGCTGAGTGGCAAGAGGCCTTCTCTCTAAAGAATATTTTAATATTCAAAATTTTCTCTCATTTCCATTTTTAATCCTGAATGGTATTATTTACTAAAGAGCAAACAGTATGAAAAAAACTAACTAAAAATTAGAAAAAAAACCTTAACACTTTGCAAGAAAATGTACTATGAAAATATTTCCCAGATGATTTTCTGTCAAATGAAAACCTCGGTTCCAGTTAGGAAAACAATGATTTTTGCTTGATAAAATATGGAGTTGAGAGACATATTTTTGCTTCTTAAGCTAATATTACTGAAATTAATGGTAGTATTAAACATATACAAGCCCATGGGAAATCATGGAAGGTTTTCACCCTGGAAGCATAAAATGTCATTAGTCCTTTTGATGAGCCTTTGTGAATGCTCCTTTTCTACCTGTAGCTGTAACATGACCTCACCTCTCTTTTGTGTACAATATGCCTAACGTTATGCACTGGCCAATCATAGTCTGAGATTTATACTGTGGAGTCTAAGAGAGGAGGGAATGACAGGGTTCATTGACTCTGCCAGCTTACTAGTCTACCAGCTCATCCAGAGAAACAGTAGGTTTCAGGAACCTGTCTTATACTACAGCTATCATGTGATCTTCACCACAGTCTTTATTTATAAAATCTAACATCTCTAGAGATCATTTGCTTCATATGTATTACTAATAATGCTTGTCTTATCACCAGTCATGGTTTGAGAGAGACATGCCCTCCAGAGAGCAGACAAAAAGCCATCTTTAACCTCTCCAAAAGGGAATGTTTGCACTTTCCTCTTGTAATTAGCAGCTTTGGCAGCTCTGAGTGCCACTTCTGCACTCAGTAGGACATCCAGTCAGTAGGTGTGGTTAGTAATTCAGCTTTCCTATCGTCCCTGTGCTTCCTTTGTCCAAGTGGGTGGTCAAGGGTGGAGACTCTTCATAGGATGGTCTACTAGCAAGCACAGGTGATGTCAAGCACAGAGAGTGGTTGGAATTCTCAAAAGAGCACATAATGGAGTTTTGCTCTGATTACATGACTATGATAAATATGTACATTGCTCTTTATATGAGGTTCTACTAGTAAATATCTGAGAAACACCAAGGCATCTGGAGAGTTCTGTGGCTTATATCCTTAATGTGACACCACTGAGAGGTAGTGAGGCCTCAGAGGTGTCTAGGTGATGGAGTATCATCATCTCAGGAGGCTGTGAATGTTTTCACAGGGGAATCTTCGTCAGAGTTCTCCTTTCTTGGCTCCCTCTCCTCATATGTTCCACTATGCTAGCATGTACCAGGAGACACTGGAGAAACTAGGCAAGATGCTGATCCTATGCAGCTGGGCTTCTGAGACTGTAAAGCTTGGAGTTAAATGTGCCACTGTTCTTCATGAAGCACCCAATTCAGGTGTGGACTGAGAAAAACTGGCCACTAAAATATTTGTAATTGTAGGGAAAATGACAGTAGTTAAAAAAAAGAAAAAGAAAAATTAAGAGAAGGGAAAGGAGATGAGCCTAAGTTAGACGCAGACAAAACTGTACTGTCCTAAGTACACAGGAAGCTGAGGGTGCCTTCCTTTCATCATCATGATGAACAGGCTCTGGACAACATTCCATATGCACACAGAAAGATAGATATACATAGATTAGATAGATAGATAGATGGATAGATAGATAGATAGATAGATGCATATATGCATAGATAGATAGATAGATAGATAGATAGATAGATAGATAGATAGATAGATAGATAGATAGATAGATGATAGAGAGAGGGAGAGATTTTGACAGATTATATAGATCAAAGTTGATAGATGACAGACAGACAGACAGATAAGATGATAAATACATGTAGATAGGCAGGCAGACAGACAGACCTAGATTACACACACAAATGCACTGACTCATATAGATGTCCATATAAATGTCCATACACCTGTGCACACAGCTGTGTATACACACAGCTGGCACACACATACACACAAACTCCCATCCACACATCACACTAAAATGTCTCCATAGGTAAATGCACACCATTCCACAAAGTCCACCCTCTCCTCAAGCAGTTCTTGCCATTTGCTTCCAATTGAACACATGATACCACTAAGTGTCAGGGGCACAGGACATTGGTTAATTATTGCTTAATTAATTCTCTTGTAGCTCTAAATCAGAATTTGTGATTATAATGTTTTCTTTCTAAGAGGAAAGCATGAGGTCACTTATAGATTAACTCATCTCTTAACCCTCATCAAAGAAGATTCTAATTGCAGTAGACAGTGATTAGCACAGAGACCCACAACTGGACAAGGTGCAAAGAAACACTAACAGATACTTCCTCCTCCAGAAGCTCCAGGGTCATTTTGGAAGAGGGGCAAGAAAGACTATAAGAGCCAGAAGAATGGATGACTAGAAGGAAACTTCCAGACACATCAGGATGGCTACACATGTAGACTGTCAGCAATTGCAATAGTGCATGTAAGCCAAAGCTAGACCAAATCTCAGCATAGAGTAGGGAGCTGGGTAAATAGCCCCACTCCTAGCTGACAAACTATTGGCAACTAATAACTACTAAGAGATAAAACTTCTATTTTCACTAAAATTGTGGCCCCTGATTAGTCAACCTTGCTCCCATGGAAGGAAACACAGCCTCAGAGTATATGAACAGTCCAACATGGATTTGTTGTGTTTTAAAAGAAAAGAACACAAAGTTGGGTAGAAAGGAAAGAGAAGGTATGAAAAAAGAGTTGGAAGATGGGGGTTAAATACCATTAAAAGGCATTGTACAAGACTGTCAACTAATAAAACATACATTTTCAGTCAAGTGTCAGCCATGTGGGCCACTCAGATGGGATTGTGACATGGGCAGCCCTCATGTGAGTGTCCTTGGCACACAGAGTAGCACCTGGAATGCAGCTGAGCCTAATGCTGGTGTGTGAAGTAAGCAGCTTCTGATGTTCCCAGTGGGAAAAGTTCATTGTTCCACGTTGCTATCTGTGTATACAGGAAGAAATTGATGTGGAGAAGTCAGTCTACATCTGGTGAGCCGCAAGACCTCAAGCCTGGGATTTCTTCTCTGAGTCCCTCACAGGTGTTACCTTCGTGTTACTGCTACAGTAAGTCATCAAAACCTTTTTGTCTTCACAGAATATGAATGTCTTGTCTCCATGTTCACAGATCTAAAATCTGCTGTTGATTTTCCTTGTCTAGGCCATGAAGCATGCTGTAGAGGGCTGGAGAAGGACCCAGTTCCTCTTGCTTTCAGCATGTGAAGGCTACTCACAGTCCTTGGCTCACCACCGCTCTCCCATTCAGCAACACAGATGATTCCTTAATTACTTCTGTTTCTCTCTGGCTTGAGTTTGCTCCCCCTTCTAAGGATACTTGTGCTCATGCATGTGGCATTTGGATAACTCTGGTAAGCTCCACTTTGCAGTTTGACAGCTACCGCTATCATTCCTATTCTACAAGTCAATTTCCCCAAGTCAGGGAGACTTACATGTTATGGATTCTGAAGATCTGGACACAACTGGTAAAGTCAAGGAAGGAATGATCCGCCACTGCAGCCAAGACAGCATCACCTCCACCAATACTCCCCTGAAAGGTTGTGGGCCAAGTTGGTGAGCACCTTGGAAGGACCCACCTTTCTCTATCTTGAGTCAGGATGTCTGATAGGATGAAGAGCAGAAAAATAGGATCAACCTTCAGATCCTCTTCATGCTCCCCTTGGTGCTTTGAGAAAATGTTGTGTTTTCAAATTGGGAGATAAAAAATAAATTAAAAGTGCATACTGTGTAATAAAGACGATTTCTGAAATATCCCTTTTGTGTGTCATTTGCTTTATTAGAAAGAAACACTGAAACGAGATCTACAATTGCCAGTGACTGAAAATAGCAGGAGGCAATAAGAGGAAAATGCACATGCAACCCCATGTTGGAAACACTTCTGTTGGGGAACTTTGTAACAAACCAAAATGGCAAAAGAAAAATCAGGTTGCAGATTGCTTTGTAGATGTGGAAGAAAAGAGTTGATAGTGTATAAGCAAACGGAAATGCAAATAAGAAGGAACTACAGTTTATCTTTTAAATAAAATCACATTTTCTACAGATCATTTGGATAATGTCCCTATTAAACACTCATTCCAGAATGTCAGAACGGCAGCGCTTGTGTTTGCACTTCATTTAATTTTATATGACTCATTTCATGTATGTATTTGTTCCCCCCCTTGGTAATGAATAACTCATCACACTTTCTATGATGTCCAATATTTTTTTAAAGCAAATGAGAAACTACTTACATTCAAACAAAAGGTTCTAAAGGGATGGTACTTAGGATGGGTAACCCTGAGCCCATACTTGCTCCACAAGCCTGCTAGTGTTTTCAGAAGACTTTCTGGCAGATCTCCACACTGACCTTGACCTTCTCACACTCAGGAGGCCAGATTCCCACGTGACAGAGTTCTCACTATCTAGTAGCTTTCCCGCCAGCTTCCCTTGACCATTCCTGCGCAGAGTTGAGGGATCAGTTTCTTCTCTGTTCTGAGAAAACTTTCAGGAAGTTCAGCATTCTAATGGCTATACTTACAAACTATTGTCCTGAGAATAAGCAAAAGGAGCCAAGCTGAGTGGAGATGTGCTTAAAACAACCTCTGAGGAGTCACATTCCAAGTCAATCAGCAGTTCAGCCTTCTGACCTGTAGAAGATGGTCTGACAGTCATGTTATTATCATGAATGGCTAGACTTGGTGTTTTGTGTCATTACTATAGGATAAGCAAAACACACCTGTGAAGGTTTGTACTTGCTTGTCTCAGGGAGTGGCACTATTAGAATGTGTGACCCTGTTGGAGTAGGTGTGTCTTTATTGGATAAGATGTGTCACTCTGGGCATGAACTTTAAGACCCTCATCCTAGCTGCCTAGAAGCCAGTATTCTCCTAGCAGCCTTCAGATGAAGATGTAGTACTCAGCTCCTCCTGCTTGATGCCTGCCTAGATGCTGCCAAGCTCCCGCATTGATAATGGACTTAACCTCTTAACCTGTAAGCCAGCTTCAATTAAATGTTGTCCTTATTAGAGTTGCCTTGGTCATGGTGTCTATTCACAGCAGTAAAATTCTAAGACAACACCTATTAGTAATTAACTACAACAATTAGAAATGTATGTTTCACCAGATGAACTGTGTGTATGTGTGTGTGTGTGTGTGTGTGTTATATTGAGAATGGCAAGGAAACATAGACAGCATATTTCCATGCTAACATTTCAGAAACATAAGTACCAGATAGAGTAATATTAAGACAAAAAATTATTTGCTCTGAGGATGTGATTGCACACGTATCTTGCATTAACCTGGACTTTTTGTGATATGAGTGAGTGACAACCAGGTGACATGTATAATCTATCTGTGTATTAACCCACAGAAACTTTCACTTCTATTCTGAATGGAATATATCAAAACTACACATTGCTACAGAAGTCGGCTAAAGGCATGACCCAGCTATGAGCCTGAGTTATATCTCACCCTCCATGGTCAATCAGCCTCCTGTCACTGTGATGAATTTGAGTAACCAATTCATAGGAGGAAAGAGAAGTGAAGAGAGCATGTGACAGAAAAGTCTTCTCACATCACTGCCACTGGGAAGGAGACAAGGGGAGAAAGGAAGAGGGAGGGGAAGAGAAGGAGAGAGAGGAAGAGGAAAGAGGGGGGAATGGATGGGATGGAGTCCAAATGTTCTTTTCTAGGGTATGCCCTCCCGATTATTTACCTTCCTAGACCCCACCCACAAATGAGATCATCTTCCTGAGCCATCCCTCAGGCCTGTGATCTTCCGGATCTGGGCACCTACAGCTCCCTTGCTTAGAAATTGCTCTCAGATAATCATTTGTTTTTAATTCAAAAAAGTCTCTAGCAATAGTCATTACTTACCTCAGTTTCAAAACTCAAACTCAGAGAATGTATTACTCAGCAGGAAAACTGCTGGTTACTAATTAATGGTAAAGTTCCTAACTTTGTCTTCTGACCTTATTAACTATAATTTAAAATATTTTAGGCAATTATTTGATACAGAAACCTAGCATAACTGTCCTCTGAGAGACTCCACCCAACAGCTAATGGAAAGAGATGCAGAGACTCACATCAAACATTAGATAGAGCTCAGGAAGTCTTGTGGAAGAATTGGGAGAAAGACTGAGAGACCCAAAGAGTAGAAGGACTCCACAGAAAGATCAAAAGTGTCAACTAACCTGGACACTTGGGGGCTTCCAGAGACTGAATCACGAACCAAAAGGTGACCATGGGCTTGAGCTAGGATCCCTGCACATATGTAGCAAATGAGCAGCTTGGTCTTCGTTAGTGTCCCCCAAACAACTGGATCAGGAGCCGTCAATGAGCCTATTGTCTACTTGCCTGCCTGTGGAGCCCACATGCCTAAATGGACAGCCTTGTCTGGCCTCAGTAGGAGAGTATGTGCCTAGTCCCACAGCAACTTGATAAGCGGGGTGAGGGTTTGGTGGTGCGATGAGGATGTGGTAGGGGTTGACACTCAGGGGGGCCTTCACCTTCTAAGGAGAATGGTGGGGGGACTTATGTATTGTGGTACATGGAGAAGAGGAAGGACTGATACAAGGGTGTAAAGTAAATAAATAAATTTAATAAATTAATGAATAAATAATAAACACTCAAATTCTGACAATATATTATTCAGTAGAAAAACTTTTAGTTACTAATTAATGATAAAGTTTCTAACTTTGTTCTCTGACTTTAGCAACTATAATTTAACATTTAGACATTTTAGACAATAATTTGATATAGAATATCTATAAAGTATCCAATAAGATTAAAATCCTGCATATATATATTGTATATACAATACTAACATGTGTGTGTGTGTGTGTGCACGTGTGTGTGTGTGTGCGTGTGTGTGTGTGTGGTGATATATTGCTATAACTTCTATATATGTGTTATATATAGATATATCTGTGTATGTACTAACTCATATGTATGTGTATACATACATAATGCACACCATACTAACTCCTTCAACATGAATGTTTTCAATTATGACACAACTCTGAAACCAAAGGCTTCTTTCCTTCCTGACAATGAAAAAAACAAGCTAATCTCACACATCAAGAAATTAAGTCCATCGTAATCTGAAGGCTGCTCCCACATGAGAGCAGACAGCTTTGTGTGGAAACACGTAAGGTCAAATTCATTAACATGTTTTGAGTTTCATTACACACTAGACATTTAGTTCACTAAGCAGAGCTGATAGAATGGACATCAAAGATCTTTTCAAAAAGACAGAATTATACAAAATAAATTGGATCCAACTGATGCCCACTGCAGCTCCAGAAAAGAGCACAGAATTTCACTGTCTTTTCTGCTACCGATTACCAAGGAATCTGTCTGATCAGTGAAAAAATACAATCCCTCAGCCATTCTATCAAAGCAATTAGAACGTCAGCAATGAGTGAAAGTGGAACCAGATGTCTTTTCTGAAGGCTATTAAGTATCTAAAGGATGTTAGATAATCATATTACTTACAAAGACGTTAAATCAAAAAAGGCAAGGCCTGTATGCCGTAGTCACCAGTGCACAACATACAAGGGTTATGAGCGACATCCACTCTGGTAAGGATCCACTGACTTTGGGACCTTTCAGAAACAAATACACTTAGATGGATTAGCGTCAAATTTATGTGCATTGTTTAGGTTAACTTGTAATGTCTTTTTTTGAAAAAGGCATGATTTAATAGAGATTTAATACACAGTTATAGTGTTATCATATCACAGCAGAAGGGCTTTCAGAGTTACAGAACTATCAACCCTTTCCTTTAACTCCTGTTCCAGGATGTACAATGGGGAATGTTGTGTCCCTTCCAAACACATTCATAGTTAACATTGATTCCAGGTAGGTTATGGGCATGTTTTCCTGGGAGGGAACCATATGCACAACGCTGATGCTTCTTACCCAGGCGTGACATGGCTGATGTATACATCAACTTACAACAGCTGGGGCAAACCACATAAGAACCACTCGAAATTAAGCCAGTGAACATTTCTGTATGAGCAGGGGAATGGTGTGTTATCCTTGGCAATAATAATAATAAGCTATTGGCAGATGATGGCTGCTGGGAGAGAGAGTAGTTGTCCTTTGTGGATATGCCCAGACTGATGTGCTTATAGATGGCATTAATAGGACTCAAGGGGTTATTATAAAAAAGAAAAATTTTAAAGCATTTCTTCTGGTCTCTGTGAACACTCGCTAATGACATCATTTTCTAGATTTTAAAATAGTACATTCCCGGGGAACTGAGAAGCAACTGAAATGCCATCTTCTGTATGTGGAAGTAACGTTCTCCACAAAGGTTAGGGAAGGAAAGTGTGCACGATGTTCCCAAACACAGTGTTCAGATCCATCTCTGCTGGGGGAAAAATGCAATTTGCAGAGGAAGAGTCAAAACATGACATGAGTCACTGATAGTTTGTTACATAACCTGTTGGCAAACTTCTGTCTGTTTAAAAAGAAATTACATCTGATGCTTCGTAACTCCTGGACGGGCCTTCACTGCTACCTTACCTTTGTCTCTTGAATGCAGACCCTACTGCCTGCATATTTTCTCTCCCAACTGGTTACCTCATAACACAGTGTGGAGCAGTGAGGGCAAGTATGGATCCCCTGCATTAGTCCTGTTCCTTACACACTTGTTTATATCTCTGTACCTGGAACCAAGAATCTGAAGTGTCAAAATGTTTCTGTCCAGATTCTTGGACATCCTATAAAATCTACATCGAAACTATGTATGCAAATAAAAGTTTCTTTAATATTTAATATTTCAATAGTGTGAATAACATCACACAAATGGTTTTATAGACTGCTGTGGCTTTTTGAGTGTCACTATCTTCCTCCATCTCTCACTCCTCCTCTCTTCCTCCCCCTGTCTCAGTCTCTCTTTCTGGACTCTGTGAACTAATAGACATGTAATTGATTCTGATTTCACAAATATGTCTGTACCAAAGCTAGGATTAGATTCTTTTTTAATGTATGTATTTAAATTATTTAATTATACTTATTATTTATGGTAGCTGTATCAGAGCATTTGTTAATTGGTGATCTGTTACCTACCAACTGATAATACAGATTCTTTAATCTCTCATAGCACTGTGTGTAAACCATGAGTCTCCTTTGGGGAAAAGCATATCCAGATCACTCTTGTGTCTTCAGTTCACAACTATCTCCTCACCAAGCTTTGGAAATTATCTATATACATGATGGTCAAGTGTCCTTCATCAGAGATATGTGACTTCCAAATGTTGTCTCAGAATCCAAAACTCTGTTTTCATTCTCTCAACAGTATCCTTCAAAGGTAGACAACGTTTGACTATGGCAATGCACAAGCACAATTCAAATAGACTGAGAATGAATATGAAAGGGAGTCATAGAGTTCAGATATGAAAAATGACCCAGTTCTACTTGACAGATAGGCCAGCGGCACAAAGGAGCAGAAACACTTGGACAGACCAACAAGTAAAGAATTGCTCTTTTTTTCATAGTGTTAATCTTGAATGACTGTGTGATTCTCAGCTCTAATTCAGTTGTAGGTTTATTATTTTGAAACTTCATTCTGAATGCCCAGATGTACTACCACATAGAAGTGGTATAGACCAGGAAAATGCTGGAATGATTGCAATGTCTAATTGCCAGATATAGGCAAGCATGCTCCTTCAGGATGGGAGGAAGGGAGAACCAATCAAGAATCAATCTCTTCTATAGAAAAATACACAATAGGACACAAGCAGAATACATAGGAAGTTTATAAGATTAAACACATAAAAACCATCATCAGGACTGAACACATCAGAAAGTGATTTTATTGTTGGAAGAAATCTATTCTTTGTACTAAAGCTAATATCTTTTTTTTTTGGTAACAGCATTTTTTTAGTGCTCCACCATTTTTGAAATGCCAGCTATCCCCTGGGACGAAAGCTATAAAATCCAAGGAAACATTTCTAAGACATTTCAAAACATTTCTACATGTTATTTACGCCCGGGAACATGGGAGATTTTACACAAATACTTTTCCAGGAGTCTGGAGCAAGGGATATGGATCATAATTGTAAGAATAGCATTAATGAGATCATAAATATAAACTAGGGGAAGAGAGGGGAGTGGGGGAAGGGAGAGAGAGGTGAAGTCTTACTCCAGTTCAGAGAATAAATATTCCCAAATTATTCACACAGAAATACAGGGTTGAATTTCAAACTTCCCTGTGAATTTATAGGGGTAATAAGAGTGTAGTGTTTAGACCACACATGTTGTGGGGTTCAGAATGGACAAGAGTCAAAGACAGTACCAAGGTTGCAAATTTGGAGTTCTGTTTCCTCAATGCCAGTTTTCTTGCCCTAAAACACTGCTGATTGGTTAGATGTAGATGACCCTCATTTCAAGGCTGAATACCATCCTAATAGTTTTGTCCCCAGATCTCCACCCCCCTCAGATGTACACTTGACTTCATCTGCCTACTGATACACAGATCTTAGGGTAATTATCACCTGAGTCGCACAAA
Organism: Apodemus sylvaticus; assembly: GCF_947179515.1. Taxonomy (NCBI): domain Eukaryota; kingdom Metazoa; phylum Chordata; class Mammalia; order Rodentia; family Muridae; genus Apodemus; species Apodemus sylvaticus. The sequence goes on along the minus strand of NC_067477.1, from coordinate 95,810,273 downwards.
GCCTTCAGAGGCCTGCACTTTGCTCTGCAGGGCAAGGAAGGCATCATGGGACTCTTTCTAAAAGTTAACTTACTCTGTGGTTCTCCAGCCACTGTTCACACTTGGCCCATTCCAAGACAGTGCCATTTTATTTTTCTAAGGTTAAGTTTAAAGGTGTTTCCCACAGGATCTAAGCCAAGGTATCGCAGAGATACTTGTACGTTGGTGTTTGCAACAGTGCATGGAGTTATGATGTCCTAGATGTGCACCATGGGACTATGGCTGCATAAAGAACAAAGACATGTCATTTTCAGGAAAATAGACACAGCTGGAAATCACCCTTCTGAATAAATTAAGACAACCTCAGAAATACAAATATCATATTTTCTTACTTTTGTGACACCTAGACTTTTATGTGGTCACATAAAGTTATGGACATTATGTATGACATAAAAGTGAAACTGTCCAGGGGACAAAGTGACTAATGAGGGAGGGAAAAGTGGGTATAAGGTCAGGAGAATGTGCCCAACATAACATGTATTCCATGATCAAGAGCTTAAAAGTAAGTTAACTGGGGCTGGAGAAATGACCTGAGGATTAAGAGTTCATGCAGCTCTTAAAGAGGACAGAGTTCAGTTTCCAGCACCCACTTTGGGTCACCCACAGTAGCCTACAATTCCAGCTCCAGAGAGATGCAACATATTCAAGACTTATTGGCACCTTTGCTACTGTGTTGTTAGAGAAGTTGAGAAACAGGGGCTCAAGGAATACATCAAAGAGACTAAATTGGTTCTGAGCATATAGAACCTTGTGCTCCTATCCAGCTGGAGCCCTGACAGGCTACCAGTCACATGAAATGCCAATATGTGGAGAGATGTGTGGTGTGTGTGTGTGTGAGAGAGAGAGGGGGGTGGGGTGGGGAGACAGAGACAGAGAGACAGAGAGACAGAGAGACAGAGAGTGCTCTCCAGTCCTGAAAATGTGAATGGGTTCTATGGTAAGCTGCAGACTTCCACCACAAATTTACAAGAGTCTCCAAGCTAACACTGTGGACCGTGGCTTTGAAATTGTGAGGTTTAACTTATAAATACAGATTGATTCTAGAAACTGAAGTCTATAAAAGTTTTTCAAAAGTTAAAATTAGAAATTTCTAAAGTAATAATAATTTGACATAATTAGAATATAACACATAACCATTTGAGCAGTTCTCCTCGTGAAATTCTTATAACTAAATATATACTAGGAAACACTTAACTTAGGTCCCCTTACTGAGTGTATCTAAATGAAGAGCCACCAGTCTCTTCTTCCTATAGCAAAATCCATCTTAATATTAAGCCAGAGTAAAGGGTATACCTGTCTATTGATAGATAAACAATGAAGAGCTCCACCCCTGTCTCTCAGACACACACACATACACACACACACACACACACACACATACATACATACACACATACACACACATACATACATACACACACACATACACACACACACACACACATACACACACAAACATACACACACCACTGGGGCAGAATTTAGCATTAATAAATAAAATAATTTGAAGCAACACAAAGCAATATGATGCTATTAAATGGAATGAATCAGGCTTGAGAAACAGAAACTCAGGGTACTCAGGGCCTTACTTAAACTTACATTTAAACATTGAAATTAGCCCTAATTGTCAGGTGTTGGTTGCAGGGGCCTGGGAGACAGAGGGCTTGACAATTGCCTATATGCAATGTGACTAAATTAATAATAATTTATATATTCATGAAAATTACATTGAAGTATACAATTGATATCCATTTTAAGTATCTCAGTACAAAAGTGAAATCCTTAATACAAAAGATGTGAGGATGTGTGTTTTAATTAGTTTGATTTAAACATCCCATAATGTGACATATTTCAAAACAGCATGTTATAATGGTAAACGTATGTATGCATCTCTGACATTAAAGATAAAAAATAAAGATACTGTGATGGTTTGTATATGCCCAGGAAGTGGCACTATTAGGAGGCGTGGCCCTGTTGGAGTAGTTGTGCCACTCTGGGCATGGACTTTAAGACCCTCATCCTAGCTCCCTAGAAGCCGTATTCTGCTAGCAGCTTTCAGATAAGTTGTAGAACTCTCAGCTCCTCCTGCATCATGCCTGCCTGGATGCTGCTGCCTTGATTATAATGGACTGAACCTCTGAACCTGTAAGCTAGCTGCAATTAAATGTTGTCCTTATAAGAGTTGCTTTGGTCATGGTATCTGTTCACAGCAGTAAAACTCTAACACAGATACATTTATATCTCCAGAAACTGTGGGAAGGAACACATCAAGCCTAAATACATTGAACAGAGCAGATTCTAGGAGGGCATAGTGGAATCCATGCAAGGAGAAGCAAATAGAACATAAAATTTGCTGCCTGCAACTTCTGCTTTGAAGTAAGTAAAGATAATATATCCTTGATAGTAATCTGAATACATACTCTTCAAAACCTTGAATCCAGTTCTTTTGTTTGTTTTGATGTGACTATCATCATTGGGTATCATTAAGGCCATCTCTCAGTTCATTAATGAATTGTTTTTCTCAACATCACTTAGTTTTTTAAACCATCCCTGCTCACAAAATACTCAATTACTAGCATCATTATAATCCCAGACTATCTTTTAAGAACTTAAACCAGTTAAACCAATTGATCACAACTGGGAATGAAGGACAGAGGATGAGGCACAAATTTTGTAGCACATATAGATATGGGATAAGGTTTGGGGTTGGATTACCAGTTTAATCCTTGGTAATTTAGTTGGAGATTTGATTTTATAAAAATCTAGGTTCAGAAATCTGCACCTATTGAGACACACACAAGAGAGAGTGGGAGCAGACAAGTGTTGTAAGTCAAGTATCTGAAGAACCTCCATTCTTGTTTAAATGAGTCACCAAAAAAATAAAAGCAAGTGGGCGGCATGAGTGGGAAGCTGGGCAAAAATGCCAGGAAACCTGGGCTCCCTGCAGTCCAGCTGTGGCAGAAATGTGGGAGCATCAGCCCCATAGACAGGTGAGGGATGGCTTTGCACTCAAGTCAATCCTGGTCCAGTCAGGAAGTACAAGGCAAGGTCCTGAGAGAGAGGGCAGCTGAACTATTCTTCATGAGGCTGGGGAGGCAGTGAGGGGTGAAGGGCATTAAAGCAAGCTTCAGACAAATTAAATGCAGCAGTCAGTTTGAACAAAGTTCTTGCGCCATGCAGAGCTTGGCCAGGGAAAGCTGAGATTCTCCTCAGTGACAGGGGAGAGAAATTCTAACCAGGAGAGACTCAGAAACATCCCCTAGTCATGGGGCAGGCCAATTCTGATCAGTAAATGCTTAGAGAGAACCCTAGTTATCAGAGCAGACAACATCAGCAGAGAGAAGAGGAAAACCGTAAAAGCTTTCCAGGGTGGAATGCTGGGAGTGGGCCTCCATTTGTGAGCACCTGCTTGGCTGTTACAGACACACAGCCCAGGTTAGACCACAGCCTGTTTAGATACTGAGGAAAGCCACCATCGGCTACACATCCATTCAAAGCATGGGGCAGTTTGGGGCCACACCAATAAAAGCAGCTGCGGCAGAGGTCATCAGCCTGGCCACATGGCAACTACAACACTTCTTAACATCCAGATATGGTTTCTTACTTAAAATTCTTTTGAGGCATTTTGATGGAAAATCTGGTGCTAGGCTTTGATAAGTACAGAGCATTTACAATAGATGGCTTTCAACTTCAAATTCAGTTTTATTTTTGACCAGCAACAACTTATACTTCTTTGTCTTCTATCCCTTCTAATTACCCATTTCTTCCTTTCATTTTTTACCAGCTAAAGAAAATAATAAACTGAGAAGATGAGTCAGCGTGATGTATCTTGATTTCTTAAAGGACTCAGAGGCTGGTACTATGCCAAGACACCAGTCCTCACAAACGTGAGGATAGAATTGTGTGCATGACTGTTTTTTGCTAAATAAATACGGAAACAAGAAGAAAAAGAAGGCCTGGTTACAAAAGCCACAACATGAGAAGAGTGGTTAAAAACACAACAATAAAAGCACTAAAACTCAGGGGAAATAGGATGTTAGCATCCTTTTATTTGACTTTAAACATTTAGAAACATTTCAAATCCCCAGGGAGACTGTGCAGTGTCCTGTGTGAGAGAGAGGTGAATGTGTATCATGGCTGTGTGTCCTTGTGTAAAGAGAGGCACCCAAGCCTGACTCTCTTTTCTCTGTAGTATCATTTGATCATATGACAAGAGATGCTGAAGAAACATGTATTCCTAAATGCTTCCAAACTATTGCAGCTGTTCTTCTAACTATGAGGAGCAAAGGCTGACACCAAGCTTCAACACACTCTGTGAAGCAGCCATGTGGCTTCTTTCAAGGCTCTGCTGGTCTCCCCGCATTGGCATGCCTATGGTCATTTGTAACACAGAGAAAATTAAAAATATTAATAAAGGCCAATTTATATCCCAAGAATGTTTTTGCTAACCTCCCAGTGGGCATTTCATCATGCATTCCTTTATTTTAAATTCAGTTATTATTTTTGTATTCTTTTATGAAAAAAGAGTCATACCCAACCTGTATGTTCTCATAGTACCTACATATCTTGTTTGATCACCACCTTTGACCTTCAAACAATTTCTATTACATTAAATCCATAAGTTTATTTTAATACCTCCTCTTCCCCTAATTACCTGGATCATTCTATACCACTCCCTATAGAACAATACACTGCTGAAGTTTGGATTTTTAAATTCTAATTAAAAAATTCATTAGTCTGTGAATTAATTTCCTCTCTTTGTGCTTCCGCTCCCTCTTGGTAGCCATCGGACATTGAGAAGCAATGTACCCATTCCCATATAGAGATTCATAGTGCATTTTAATTACACTGCCCTGGGTCTCACATCCATCCACAGTGCTGAGAAATAATATGGGCACTAGGAAGACAGAGCAGAAACTCTGGGACAAGAGGAGCATCCCCTGACTATCTTTCCCATGGTGAAAATATTTCAGCCCTGTGTCTTCCACAGCCAAATCTTCCTACTGTGACAGGAGGGGCCATATGTTATCCAGGTCAACATGAGCTGGGACAGGACACCAGGAATAATTAGCAAGACACCTTGGGACCACACTACAGTCATCCTCTCCACTAAAGAAGCTACTTTTAGATCCTGTTGCTTGGAGAATCCTTCCTGGAACAGAGAGTGGGCAGAATACAACCTACAGTTCCATTCCTGAAGGGCCCCAGTTCATGAAGTAATTAGCTTCATATATTAAGCTTCCAGTTAACACTTCTGGAAATGTTTACCATGGAAGCAACGTCAGGCCAGTTTCATCTCTCATTATTTCTCTTAGAAATACTGCCTCCATTAGAGTAGGTAGTAAATTTAAACATTAAGTCAGTTTGTGTTTCTTGGCTTACAATAAATTAGTTCTTGAATAGAAGTCTGGGTATTAAAAAGATTTTTGATTATTTTCTGTTTATGCCATTTATTGAATTCTGTGTGTCATCCAACATTTTTTACTAGATAGATAGGCAGATAGATAGATAGATAGATAGATAGATAGATAGATAGATAGATAGATAGATAGATAGAGATAATTTGTTTAGAATTTCATATCTAATTACTGTATTTGCAGAATTGGTTTGTCCCTCTCCAGCCCTTCCCATGTCCTGATTATTCTAAAACTCATGGCCTCCTCTTTAACTGTTACACACATGCACACAACACAAATACATTCACACACAAGTGTGTATGTACCACCTGCTATGTTCATTTATTGTTGAGCATATTCATATGTGTTTAGGCCTAGCCAGTTGAGATTGGATCACCTATCAGCGGCCTGTTCCATGGGAAGACCAAGTATCCTTCTCTCAGAAGCCAATAACTACCCTTCATCTAGGCATGGTGAGATTTCCCCATCCGTGATGGCATATCTACTGGTGTTGTCATTGTGCAGGTCATGTTTAGGCAACTGCATTGTGGAAATGTCATCAGTGCAGCTCTGTCATTGTTCTGCACCGGAACCAGCTTGTCCACTGCTCACCCAAAACCATGTGTTTTCCTATATCTTATTAACTTGAAGAAACATCTTATTCTCAACTTACTTTCACAAGAAATTTCCTGCAATCAGTTTTAGACTGGATGCTGGTATGAGCATTATTGACACAGAGGGAAGAAAGAATGGAAGACCCTCTGGTTACTCTATGAAAAGCCACATTGGTGCAGTGGCTATTGTTCCAGGCATTGCATTTGTGAATCTAATAACAATGTCAACCAAGGCCCAGAATGCAGAGAAAGAGCAGCTATCCCAAGGGAAACCCATTGAAAGCTTCCTTCTGTCGGGATGCAACTGTCTGATGTGTCCTATGAACATTTACAGGTTCAGATCTTTTCAACAAATTGTCTTTTAATGTTCATACTGTATTCTTATTCTAAGCATCCCCTGAACTATGTTATCCTGCCATGGTTTAAATGTCCAAAGCAAGAGTGAAGTCATATACAGAAAGATGCACATTCAGAATAGTGAAAGTGTGGAAGGATCATGTTTGACTACTAATAAGCTGGTTAGCAGTGCACAGACCAGCCACACAATACTATTATTAAAATCAGTAACAGACACTTCCATCTGTTGAAATGGGGAAAAAAATCCCTTTTGTTGCTAGGTGAGAAAGCACTTTGCAGAGACAACATATGGAATATGAACCTTTTATGCAAAGTAATAGCCATACTGCCCAAATGTTCATGGGAATGTAAATGAATAACTGTGAACAAGAACAAATATTTGGGAAGCTCTCAAAAATATTGTCTCCTGGTGATTAGTGGGTGGCTCAGTTGCATTCTTTGCTATCTGCACATATTTAAAGATGCTACGAAGTGGCTAGTCAAATGCCATCAACAACTTTGCCTACGGAATTCTGGGCTCCCGCAGGGGCTTTATGGTCCAGGAGCAGTGAGATCAAGCAGAGGCATCATATTCCTTGAGGAAAAGGAAACTTGGCATGCCCGTAGAGTACAGCCAAGCACTTGATGCTCTGAAAATGGAAGCTTACTCCCAGCAGGTGTAGCACAGAGGTTCTTCTGAATCTGTCCAAACAGTAGCATTGACTCTCTCAGGCATGAGCCACCTTTAAGTATGTCTTCTAGCTCCTGCTGTAGATAAAGACAGATGCTAGCCTGGCCAGCAGTCTCTGCTTCACTGCTTAAATACAAGGCTGGCAAGAAGGAGCCTTCAGTAGCAAATGTCTTTCACACCTACAGTTTTGCACAAAATTAAGGAAACAAGCCAAAATATTGATGCAACTGGTGTTCTGACCATTCTTTCTGGCCAGGGATGATAATTTAACAGGATTTGTTTAGGATAAACTGTGAGAAGGCAGTGGCCCAGAACAGTGGTGACTGGAGAAAATAAAGCTCACTATCAGGGGATGGAGTTGATTCCTCATAATTTCATAAAAACACAATTTATTTTAGTGTAATTTATGAGAGACATAACAAGACAGATGCTGCCCAGAGAGGAAACAAAGCTATATAGCACTGCAAGGTTCAGGTCATTCTCCATGGAGCCACTTTATACAGAGGAATAGGAAATGGAGGAAAATCTCAGCAACTGCCCATCTTACCCTTGGACCAAAGCTACCCCTTCTGGACTTCAATGATTCATCCATTCAGAGAACTGTATTGTGTACCCTCTTCACACTATATCTTGTAGACAAGACCTGTGGCTTGGCTTCTCTGATTTTTGGACCAGACAAAAAATCCCACTGACCCTAGAATGTGCCGCGCCGATTCCCTGACCAGCAGGGAAGAAAGACTAGCACACCAGTTCCTTCCAGAGAGAGTTTACTCATAAGGTAAGCTAAGTTACAGCTTGCTGGATATATCCCTGAATCTCCCTTGAGCGCGACTGATATACCCTCCCTAGGACGGCCCATGGTCCAAGATGACGCTTCGCTCTGCCATTGGCCGAGCCACAAGGCGTGAGATCAGGCCACTAAGTGATCCACGCCCCAAACCTTATATGAACTTGTTTACTCCAGGCAGCCAGGCTCACGCAGCGCCATCTTAAAGGCACAGTCAGCTCTCCACACTAGAACTTGACCAAAAACAAAACAAAACAAAACAAAACAAAACAAAACAAAACAAATAAAATAAAATAAAATAAAATAAAATAAAATAAAATAAAATAAAATAAAATAAAATAAAATAAACCAAGAGTGTAGGAAAATCTTAAGGGCTTCCCAGTTGCCAGGAGACTTGATTCACATCATCATATGCTATTTTTGAGTCATCACATCTCAAACTCAGAGTTTCAATGGCACATGGCTCCTGCTCTGTGTGCTCCGTCAGATGACAAAGGCAATAATTGGCTGAGACTTGACTCAGAAGGAATATTCCAACATTACTCAACTGGTTGGACAGTTGAGTTCCAAATGATTAAAGGACTCATCCTGGGGTGCTCTCACCCTGTGACTGCTTGAAGCAATTTGAGCTCCCTCAGATCCATTTCTTCTTACATGATCCTTCACCTTTGTCCAGTATTGACCCGACTCCGTGCTTCAAACCTCTCTCCCCAGACCAGCCTTCAACGCTGAGAAGGCTTACCTGATTATGTCTGGCCCACCAAGAACACTCCTTCCATTTCAATGCCTTAATGCCAGTTTGTCTGGAACTTCAGTTGTACCCATACAGCTATTTCACTACCCTGTACAAAATGGAGCTTTACCAAAACCTTACAAGATGAGTCTACACAAAGAGTTAGCATGCTTTGGGGTCTCCTCAGAGCCTTGGGGCCACCTCAGAACTCTATCTATATGTAAAAGAAATCACATAATAAAATACTTAATGACTTTAACACAGATATGGATATGAATACTGAAAAAATACACATTTCCTGCAATAACTCAAGGCTAATGGTTTATTTAAATATATGAACCATTTCTATATTGAAATGATGTAAATAATGACACATTGCTACATTGAAGACTAGTAAGATATTTTCATGGTGGCTTGAATAAGAAATGTTCCCATAGGCTCATATGTTTGAATATATGGACTCCAGTTTACTGGTGATGTTTGGGTAGATTATGGAAACTTTAGGAGGTGGAGCCTCACTGGGGAAAGGCTTGGAGAGTTCATAACATCACCCTACTTCATCCTACTTCCTGCTCTCTCTCTCTGCTTCCTGTGTGTATGAAATGTGACCAGCCAACTTCCTGTCCTTGCCTCCATACCATGACTTTCATTCTCCCTCTCCCTCTCCCTCTCCCCTTCTCCCTCTCCCTCTCACTCTCCCTCTCTCTCTCTCTCTCTCTCTCTCTCTCTCTCTCTCTCTCTCTCCCTCCCTCCCTCCCTCCCTCTCTACCCTGGAACCTTAAGCCAAAAAATAAACCCTTTCTTCTTTTAGATTGTTTTAATCATGTTATTTACCATAGCAACAGATAACCAAGTTTATAGTTACTAGACTCTTTCTGCACATGCAGAAATAAGGGTAAGCTGTGTATTTCCAAATTCACAGTTAATTCATCTCAGAGTGAGGAGTACAGAACCTTTTAATGATTAGGTGACAGTGGCCCTGGGAAAGCATTAGTGTTTCTTCAGTTTTAACTTTTATCATTTTATTAGATTTGTTTTTAATTAAATATATATATATATATATATATATATATATATATATATATATATTACATTTTAACCACTGTCACACTCCCAACCCACTCTAATGTTCCTCCTATCTGTAATAACCTTCCTCCTCAAAACAATTTCCTTTTGAGCATTCATGTCTCCCCCTCTCCTCTTTGAGATGCTGAGTTTACCTGGAGCAACTGTATGGCTATGGCTTTGGAACTGGCCACCTGAGCCTGTTGAGCTCCTCTGCAGGTGCACAAGGACAATGTCTGCTATTCCTTCCAAATTCATCAGTAGCCTATACTTCAGCAGAAAGAAGTAAGGCCCCTTTGCCCTCCCCCTGTGTGTGACTGATAGTTGCTGAGCCCAGTGCAGGCAGCCACAACTTCTATGAGGTCATGACTACATTGGCTCTGCCAAGCCCCAAAGTCAGCATTTCATAGCCCAGCTCTTTATGTTCTGGGTTTTACATTCTTTCAATTTCTTCCACAATGATCCCTGAACCTCGGAAGTTTTAGTAAGTCTTGTCTTTGTAGTTAGCATCTGCTTGTCTCTCACTATGGGCACACTGAGTGGCCCACAAGTCTCTGCATTCACTCTCACTCATGGCAAACTGTATTCTCTGAGTAAAGCACGCTGGCAGTGTATGACACAGAGTTGTGACAAGGCAGGAGCTCTGAGACCTTTTATCTCTCAACATATGCATTAGCACCTTTTCTTAAATTGAAAGAAGCTACTGTAAGGCAAAGGACAGTCAACAGAACAAAACAACCAACAGATTGAAAAAAGATCTTTACCAATCCTACATCCAATAAAGGGCTAATCTCCTATAATATATACAAAGAACTCAAGAAGTTAGATTCCAGAGAAACAAATAACATTTTTAAAAAATGGGGTACAGAGCTAAACAAAGAATTCTCTATGAAGGAATATTGAATATCCGAGAAGCACCTAAAGAACTGTTCAACATCCTTAGTCATCAGGGAAACGCAAATCAAATGACCCTGAGATTCCACCTCACACCAGTCAGAATGGCTAAGATCAAAAGCCCAAGTGACAAATGTTGGTGAGAATGTAGAGAAAGAGGAACAATCCTCCAATGTTGGTAGAATTACAAGCTTATACAAACACTCTGGAAATCAATCTGGTGGTTCCTCAGAAAAGTGGACATAGTACTACCTGAAGACCCAGCTATATAATTGCTGGGCATATACACAAAAGATGTTCCAACATATAACAAGGACACATGCTCTATTATAAGTTCATAGCAGCCTTATTTATAATAGCCAGAAGCTGGAAAGAAAGCAGATGTCCCTCAACAGAGGAATGAATAGAGAAAATGTGGTACATTTCACATTACACATTAATACTACTCAGCTATTAAAAACAATGGCTTCAGGAAATTATTAGACCAATGGATGGAACCAAAATATATCATCCTGAATGAGGTAACCCAGTCACAAATGGTATGTACTCACTAATAAGTGGATATTAGCCCAAAAGCTAGGAATACCATCAATACAATTCACAGACCATATGAAGCTTAAGAAGGCAGACCAAAGTGTGGATGCTTCAGACCATATTATAAGGAGGAGCAAAATACTCACTGGATATAGAGAGTAGAAGGGACTTAGGAGGAAGAAAGGAGGGGAAGGAGAGAAAGCAGAGCAGGTTCAGATATGGGAGGAGATGGGGATGATATGCAGAGGATCAGGAAACTGAGCAGAGGTGTATAGCAACAGGGGATGGGGAACTGGGGGGTAGCAGCCAGAAAGTGTCAAATACCAGGAAAACAAGAGGCTCTCAGGACCCAACCAGGATGAGATTAGCTGAAATGCCAAACAAAGAGGAGAGAAAACCTGTAGAGACCATATCCACAGTTTAGGCAAGAACCCCAGTTGGGGGAGAAGGCCACCAACTCAACTCTAAATTTTTAACTCAGAATTGCTCCTGTCTCAAGGAAATACAGGAACAAAATGCGGAGCAGAGACTGCCCTACCTGGGGATACATCCCATATACAGACATCAAACCCACACACAACACTATTTCTGAAGCCAAGAAGTACTTGCTGACAGGAGACTGTTATAGCTGTCTCCTGAAAGCTCTGTCAGAGCCTGACAAATACAGATGCAGATGCTCACAGCCAACCATTGGACTTGGCAAAGGGAACCCAATGGAAAAGTTAGGGAAAGGACTGAAGGAGCTGAAGTGGTTTGCAACCCCATAGGAAGAACAACAATATCAACCAACCAGAACCACCCCTAGAACTCCCAGGAAGTAAATGACAAACCCAAGAGTACACACGAAGTGACCCATGGCTCCAGCTGCATATGTAGCATGGGATGGCCTTATCTGGCTTCAGTGGGAGGAGAGTCCCTTGATCCTGTAATGGCTCAATTCCCCAGTGTAGGGGAATTCCAGGGTGGTGAGGTGGGAGTGGATGGGTGGGTAGAGGAGCACCCTCACAGAAACAGGGAGAAGGGGATGGGATATGGAGATTGTGGAGGCAAAACCAGGCAAGGGGATAACATTTGAAATGTAAATAAATAAAATATCCAATAGAAAGAAAGAAAGAAAGAAAGAAAGAAAGAAAGAAAGAAAGAAAGAAAGAAAGAAAGAAAGAAAGAAAGAAAGAAAGAAAGGAAGGAAGGAAGGAAGGAAGGAAGGAAGAAAGGAAGGAAGAGAAGAGAAAAGAAAGGAAAAGAAAAGAAAAGAAAAAAGAAAAGAAAAAAAGAAAAGAAAGGAAAAGAAAAGAAAAGAAAAAAGGAAGAAACTAGGCAGCAGGGAGGGACTGCTCAGCTCCGTTTCAGCTTGAAATTTTTATATACTACAACCACAGTGATGGGTATCTGCAGCAACAGATCTTTACAGTTAGCTCTAGAAGCCAAGAAAAGAGACAAGAAATCTGTATTGTTCAGTGGGCCCTTGGGCCTCTGCAACCAATGCATTATTGTTTAATAAACTGATCAGCATTATACAGGCACACAAGATATCTCCCATCTAACTCTTTCTGATGGTGTGGAGCATCCATAAATATGTATGGCACCATCTAAGAGGTTAGACGATTCAATTAAATAAAGACTAGAAGGAGGAACACTATAGAATCCAAGCCAGCTCTGTGGCACATGTCTCTACTACCAGGGCACCATCATTAGACTCCACACCACTCAGTATTTAAATGTAAGCTCACACAGCCAACCTGCACATAGCTTGGAGGTCTTCATCTCTGTTTGCTTGTATTCTGAGTCTTCTAACTTCGCAAACTTAGCAAATAGAATATTCAAAACTACATCATGCGTGTTTTCTTTCCCCTCCCTTCTGTCTATCCCTAATGCCTGCTGAAGCAATTCCTGCTCTTCCCAAGGTCCTAAGCATACCCGTGAAAAGGGAAATCCAGTTCCAGTATGAACTTCACAGCATGTAGAGCCCCAAACCTCTGCTAGGTTCAACTTTTTGTAAACCAGGGCTAAAACAACACCAACACCCCTCCCTTCCCTAAGCCTCAGTCTCTGCCTCAGTCTCCTGCAGCTATTCTATGTAAAGTTCTATATTCAGCAAACACCAGTGGATTCACTGATTCAGTTTTACGAAGCCATGCAAACACTGGCCTTAATTTTGTTTACTTTAAAAATAAGCTAGAAAATATCTACAGGTAATAAATCATATAAAATTGTTTTAGTTACCAATTTCTTTCCAGTGAAACTCCATGTCATTGATTGAAAAAAATGTCTTTTAACAAAAAATAATAATAATTAAAAGCAGGCATTGGAAAAATTCAGGTTACAGAGATAGTCACAGCTTTATAAGGAGTTGGTCTACTGGAAACCCAGCCTTAGCTCTACTGAAAAGTGATTACTTCTTTTACATATTTTTCAACCAGAAGTTTCTCACTTGGAAAACACAAATGCCCAACAAAATAACATTTTTTTTTTACATTCAGCAGGTTAATGTCAACACATGTTATTAATTTTTGCTAAAAAGCCATCTCAGTGGGGAGTCTGGAAGTATGGCCAGCTAGACGCTAATGAGCTGGTGGATTTTCACCAGCACACATATCACAATGGAACCAGATGGACCATTAAATTCCATCCTCCACACTCTCATTTGGTACATGGAAAAACTGTCCGCTATCATCCAGCACCTACCTCCGTTTCAATAAAGCTCCCTGTTTGAGTCCTATCTGTAACCTTCAGAGGGTCTCCAGGACCCTTATTACTCACGGTCACACCCTGCAAATACTGAGCATCTTGCCAGCTAAAACACCAGTGCCACTCATTCAACTTTCAGTAAACAACAAATTATTAACAACACAAGTACCAAGCTACAGGTGGACTGCCATTGTCTTGGCCTCCAGGTGCCCATTCCAAGGGGCGGAATTAGTATCAGCTAATAGCTTGTAGGGGAGAAAAATTCAGTTTCCCTTAAGAGTATGGTAACTGGTAAACTAATCATGCTCCAGTGGATAGCCACACACCCAGGAGAGTTTACACATAACAGAAATTTGACTTGGGTACAGAAAAAAATAACACATGAATTTGTAAAATGTGGGAAAGAGGAAGGTAGATCTGGGAAGGGGTTAGGGAGAGAACTGGGGAATATTCAAAAATATTCTGTGGGTACATTAATTTCTCAAAGAATTGATAAAAGTATCAATAGATTGGTGATATATAGGTGAAAGACAGAAAGAGAGACAGGTAACAGAAAAACATAATATATAGATAGGTAGGTATCCTCTTGTGAACCTTAGAGACTTAGGTGCATTGGGGACTTACTGTAGACACTGTTAGGAGCTGAAGTATTATAATATTTCTGATGGGCTGTGTGCACCCCAGAATCCTGGAAATATTCCAGAGTGACCAATTTGTCATTGCACAAATATTTCAGTGGATTCCCAAAACCTGTCAGCAAATGATGTCTGTCATTTTCCTAGCACTAGACTTACTCGAGCCCTGTTTATCTCCTTCAAGAATTTCAGAGCTGTAGAAAAAAATAGTGAAGAAATTAACAAAAATGCTACCATGGCTATATATTTGTAGTCGGCCTTAACTCTGTATCACACTCATAGAACATCCTCCCACTTTCTTTTTTTCTTTTTTTTTCTTTTTTTTTTTTGGCATTTATTTGCATTTCTCTCAACATTAGTGAAGCCTAACAATTTTTTTAATATTTTTATTTTCTATATTCTTTGTTTACATTCCAAATGATTTCCCCTTTCCCAGATCCTCCCTCCCCATATGTCCCATAAACCTTCTTCTCTCCATCCATTCTCCAATTACCTCCCTCCTTTTTCTCTGTCCTTATACTCCCCTCCAATGCTAGATCAATTCTTTCCAGGATCAGGACCCTCTCCATATTTCTTCATGAGAGTCATTTGCTATGCGATTTGTGCCTTGGGTATTCAGGGCCTCTGGGCTAATTAATATCCACTTATCAGAGATTGCATTCCATGTGCATTCTTTTGTGATTGGGTTACCCCACTTAGGATGATATTTTCCAGATCAAAGCATTTGCCTAAAAATTTTGTGAATTCATTGTTTCTAATTGCCGAGTAGTATTCCATTGTGTAAATATACCACATTTTCTGTATCCATTCCTCATTTGAGGGACATCTGGGTTCTTTCCAGCTTCTGGCTATTATAAATTAGGCTGCTATGAACATAATGGAGCATGTGTCTTTATTGCATGCCGGGGAATCCTTTAGGTATATGCCCAGGAGAGGTATAGCAGGGTCCTCCAGAAGTGTCATGTCCAGTTTTCTGAGGAACCGCCAGACTGATTTCCAAAGTGGTTGTACCATCTTACAGACCCACCAGCAGTGAAGGAGTGTTCTTCTTTCTCCACATCCTCGCCAACACCTGCTGTCTCCTGAGGTTTTGACCTTAGCCATTCTGACTGGTGTAAGTTGAAATCTCAGGGTTGTTTTGATTTGCATTTCCCTAATGAGTAATGATTGAACACTTCTTAAGGTGCCTCTTGGCCATCCGAATTTCTTCAGGTGAAAATTCTTTGTTTAGATCTGTACCCTATTTTTTAATAGGGTTATTTGGTTCCCAGGGATCTAAATTCTTAAGTTCTTTGTATATATATTAGATATTAGCACTCTATCAGATGTAGGGTTGGTGAATATCCTTTCCCAATTTGATGGTTGCCACTTTGTCCTTTTAACAGTGTCCTTTGCCTTACAGAAACTTTGTAATTTTATGAGGTGCCATTTGTCAGTTCTTGATCTTAGAGCATAAGCTATTGGTGATCTGTTCAGGAACTTTTCCCCTGTGCCCATGTCCTCAAGGGTTTTCCCCAGTTTCTTTTCTATTAGTTTCAGTGTGTCTGGTTTTACGTGGATGTCTCGATCCACTTGGAGTTGAGCTTAGTAAAAGGAGATAAAAATGGATTACTTTGCATTCTCCTGCATGCTGACCTCCAGTTGAACCATCACCATTTGTTGAAAAGGCTATCTTTTTTTCCACTGGATGTTTTCAGCTCCTTTGTTGAAAATCAAGTGACCATAGGTGTGTGGATTCATTTCTGGGTCTTCAATTCTATTCCATTGGTCCACTTGCCTGTCACTGTGTCAATACCATGCAGTTTTTAACACTATTGCTCTGTAGTATTGCTTGAGGTCTTGGAAACTGATTTCCCCCAGAATTTCTTTTATTGTTGAGAATAGTTTTAGCTATCCTGAGTTTTTTGTTATTCCAGATGAATTTGAGAACTGCTTTTTCTAACTCTATGAAGAATTGAGTTGGGATTTTGATGGGGGATTGCACTGAATCTGTATATTGCTTTTGGCAAGATGGCCATTTTGACTATAATAAACTTGCCAATCCACGAGCATATAAGATTTTTTCATATTCTGAGGTTTTCTTTGATTTCCTTCTTCAGAGACCTGAAGTTCTACACATACAGGTCTTTTATTTGTTTAGTTAGAGTCACACCAAGATACTTTATATTGTTTGTGACTATTGTGAAGGGTTTCATTTCCCTAACTTCTTTCTCAGCCTTCTTATCCTTTGAGTATAGGAAGGCAATGCTGATACTAAAACCACACAAATATCCAACAAAGAAAGAGAACTTCAGGCCAATTTTCCTTATGAATATTGATGCAAAAATACTAAATAAAATTCTTGCCAACTGAATCCAAGAACACATCAAAATGATGATCCACCATGATCAAGTAGGCTTTATCCCGGGAATGCAGGGTTGGTTCAATATACGGAAATCCATCAATGCTATCCACTACATAAACAAACTCAAAGAAAAAACCCACATGATCATTTCATTAGATGCTTAAAAAGCATTTGACAAAATTCAGCATCCTTTCATGCTAAAAGTCTTGGAAAAAACAGGAATTTAAGGCCCATACCTAAACACAGTAAAAGCAATATACAACAAAACAGTAGTCAACATCAAACTAAATGGAGACAAGCTTGAAACAATCCCACTAAAATCAGGGACTAGACAAGGCTGCCCTCTCTTTCCATATCTTTTCAATATAGTACTTGAAGTTCTAGCTAGATCAATTAGATAACATAAGGAGGCCAAAGGGATACAAGTTGGAAAGGAAGAAGTAAAATTATCACTATTTGCAGATGATATGATAGTATACTTAAGTGACCCAAAAACTCCACCAGAGAACTCCTACAGCTGATAAACAACTTCAGCAAAGTGGCAGGTTATAAAATCAACTCATGCAAATCAGCTGCTTGTTTATTTTTAAACAGAGAATTTAATACTCAATGCTGCAGGACATTGGGCATCTTCAATGTTTTCAGAATCGATGGATATTTTGCTTTCGTGATCATCAATGGTGAGCACAGATTTGCCTAAACATGCAGCACAAAGGAGCAGAGTGTGCTGTGGAAATTCTGTTCTATTAGCAAACCCAGATTCAATGAATAACTTTTTAAAAGGTAAAGAAATTCAAGTCAGTTGTTGGTGATCGGTTCTAAGGTGTTGTCTTATTTTGGCTGACAAAAGCCATGCTTCAGGACCTGAGGGTTCCTGCCGCAGCTGGCTTTGATGGATAATAAAGAATTACCATGACTTGATCTCCAGGAAGTACAAGAGGCCTGCTGTGCACCCACCCGGAGGCAGGCTGGGAGGACCCAAAGTGCTCTGGTGGGTCCAGTCCCACAGAGCTTAGGTTCTAGTCCTGAGGCCTCTGGAAGCAGCCTTCAGATCTCCACTTTGGGATCCAGAACAGCCTGGGCTACAACACCACATCTCTAAGCCCTGCAAGAGGCCAGAGGAGTACCTGGGAGGCCGGCTGGGAGGAGTCACTGTGCTCTGGTGAGTCCTGCAGGCCCTGGGCAGGAGCCTTCAGGTCTCTGCTTCAGGATCTGAACAGCCTGAGCCATGGCACTTGGTCTCCAGGAAGTGCAAGAGGCCTATTTTGCACCCTGAGACAGGCCTGAGGACGTGACTTGCTCCGGTGGGTCCGGCACCACAGATCTTAGGTTCCAGTCCTGAGGCCTCTGGCAGGAGCCTTCAGGTCTCCACTTCGGGATCTAGAACAGCCTGGGCTACAACACCACCATATCCAGACCCTGCAAGAGACCAGCTGTGTACCCAGGAGGCCGGCTGGGAAGAGTCAGTGTGCTCTGGTGAGTCAGGCCCTGCAGAGCAGAGGATCAAGTCCTGAGGCCTCTGGCTGGAGCCTTCAGGTCTCTGCCTCTGGCTCTGGAACAGCCTGGGCCACATCACCATGTCTCCAGGCAGTGCAGGAGGTCAGCTGTGCACTAGAGGCCACCTGGGAAGAGGCAGCTTGCACTGGTGAGTCCAGCATTGACAACAAGACCAACTAACACCAGTGAGAACTAGATGGCAAAAGGCAAATGCAGGGATATCACTAACAGAAATCAAGGCAATATGGCAGCATCTGAACACAATTCTCCATTAACAGCATGTCCTGGATACCCTATCACACCAGAAAAACAAGATTTGGATTTAAAATCACTGGTTATGATGCTGGTACAGGAATACATGAAGGACATACTTAAAGAAATTCAGGAGAAAATGGATCAAAAGTTAGAAGCCCTTACAAGGGAAACACAAAAATCATTGAAAGAAATTCAGGAGAATACAAAAGCCAATAAGGAGAAAATGCAAAAATCACTTTAAAAAAATGCAGGAGAACTTTGATCAGCAGACTGAGGTCATGAAAGAGGAAACACAAAAATCTCTTAAAAAATTACAGGAAAATACAAACAAGCAAGTGAAGGAGCTAAGCAAAACCATGCAGGATCTAAAATCAGAAGTAGAAACAACTAAGAAATCTCAAAGGGAGACAACTTTGGAGATAGAAAACCTTGGGAAGAAATCAGGGGACAGAGATGCAAATATCAACAACAGAATACAAGAGATAGAAGAAAGAATCTCAGATGCTGAAGATATCATAAAAACCATGGATTCAACAGTTAAAGAAAATGCAAAATGCAAAAAGCTTGTAACCCAATACATCCAGGAAATCCAGGACACAATGAGAAGACCAAACCTAAGGATTATAGGCATAGATGAGAGTGAAGATTTACAACTTAAAGGGCCAGCAAATATCTTCAATAAAATTATGGAAGAAAACTTCCCTAACCTAAAGAGAGAGATGCCCATGAATATACAAGAAGCCTACAGTACTCCAAACAGACTGGACCAGAACAGAAATACTTCCCGTCACATAATAATCAAAACCCCAAATGTACTAAACAAAGAAAGAATATTAAAGGCAGCAAGAGAAAAAGGCCAAGTAACATATAAAAGAAGACCTATCAGAATCACAGCAGACTTCTCACCTGAGACCATGAAAGCTAGAAGATCCTGGGCAGATCTCATGCAGACTCTAAAAGAACACAAAAGCCAGACAAAACTACTATACCCAGCAAAACTCTCAATCACTATAAATGGAGAAACTAAGATATTCCATGGCAAAACCAAGTTTATCCAATATCTATCCACAAACCAGCCCTAAAAAGGATCATAGAAGGAAAACACGAATACAAGGAGGGAAACTTCACCATGGAAAAAGCAAAATAGTAACCTTCTTTCATCAAACCCAAAAGAAGATAACCAATCAAATTTAAAAAATAACATCAAAAAAGACAGGAAGTAATAATCACTATTCCTTAATATCTCTTAACATCAATGGGCTCAATGCCCCAATAAAAAGACATAGACTAACAGAATGGTTACGTAAACAGGACCCTATATTTTGCTGCATACAGGAAACACACGTCAGTGTCAAAGACAAACACTATCTTAGAGTAAAAGGCTGGAAGACAATTTTACAAGCAAATGGTCTCAGGAAACAAGCTGGAGTAGCCATTCTAATATCAGAGAAAATTGACTTTCAACCCAAAGTCATCAAAAGAGACTCTGAGGGACACTTCTTGCTGGTGAAAGGAAAAATACAGCAAGAAGAACTCTCAATCCTGAACATCTATGCTCCAAATGCAAGGGCACCCTCATTCATAAAAGAAACTTTACTAAAGCTTAAATCACACATTATACCTAGCACAATAATTGTGGGTGACTTCAACACTGCACTTTCCTCAATGGACCGATCTGGAAAACAGAAACTGAACAGGGATACAGTGAAACTAATTGAAGCTTTGGACCAATTAGATTTAACAGATATATATATATATATATATATATATATATATATATATATATATATATATATAACATTTTATCCTAAAGCAAAAGAATATACCTTTTTCTCAGCACCTCATGGTACCTTCTCCAAAATTGATCATATAATTGGTCACAAGACAGACCTCAGGAAATACAAGAAGATCAAAATAATCCCATGCCTCCAATCAGATCACTATGGAGTAAAAGTGGTCTCCAATAGCAACAAAAATAATAGAAAACCCACATACACGTGGAACCTGAACAATATTCTACTCAATGATACCTTGGTCAAGGAAGAAATAAAGAAAGAAATTAAAGACGTTTTAGAACTTAATGAAAATGAAGACACAACAAACCCAAATCTATGGGACACAATGAAAGCAGTGCTAAGAGGAAAACTCATAGCCCTGAGTGCCTCCAAAAAGAAAATGGAGAGAGCATGCACTAACAACTTAATGACACACCTGAAAGCCCTGGAACAAAAAGAAGCTATTTCACCCAGGAGGAATAGAAGGCAGGAAATCATCAAACTCAGGGCCGAAACCAATCAAGTAGAAACTAAGAGAACCATACAAAGAATCAACAAAACCAGGAGCTGGTTCTTTGAGAAAATCAACAAGATAGATGAACCCTTAGCCAGACTAACCAAAGGGCACAGAGTCAGTATCCAAATTAACAAAATTAGAAATGAAAAGGGAAATATTACAACAGAAACTGAGGAAATTCAAAAAAATCATCAGATACTACTACAAAAGCCTGTACTCAACAGAACTGGAGAATCTGGAGGAAATGGACAGTTTCCTAGACAGATATCAGACACCAAAACTAAATCAGGATCAAATAGAATAACTAAACAGTCCCATAACACCTGGAGAAATAAAAAGGGTCAAAGAAAGTCTCCCAACCAAAAAAAGCACAGGACCAGATGGCTTCAGTGCAGAATTCTATCAGACCTTCATAGAAGACCTAACACCAATACTCTTCAAACTATTCCACAAAATAGAAACAGAAGGAACTCTACCCAACTTGTTCTATGAAGCCACAATTACGCCGATACCAAAACCACACAAAGATCCAACAAAGAAAGAGAGCATCAGGCCAATTTCCCTTATGAATACTGATGCAAAAATACTTAATAAAATTCTTGCCAACTGAATCCAAGAACACATCAAAACGATCATCCACCATGATCAAGTAGGCTTCATCCCAGGGATGCAGGGTTGGTTCAATATAAGGAAATCCATCAATGCTATCCACTACATAAACAAACTCAAAGAAAAAAAACCATATAATCATCTCATTAGATGCAGAAAAAGCATTTGACAAAATTCAGCATCCTTTCATGCTAAAAGTCTTGGAAAGAACAGGAATTCAAGGCCCATACCTAAACATCGTTAAAGCAATATACAGCAAACCGGTAGCCAACATGAAACTAAGCGGAGAGAAGCTTGAAGCAATCCCACTAAAATCAGGGACTAGACAAGGCTGTCCTCTCTCTCCATATCTTTTCAATATAGTACTTGAAGTTCTAGCTAGAGCAATTAGACAACATAAGGAGGTCAAGAGGATACAAATTGGAAAGGAAGAAGTCAAATTATTACTATTTGCAGATGACATGATAGTCTACTTAAGTGACCCGAAAACCTCCACAAGAGAACTCCTGCAGCTGATAAACAACTTCAGCAAAGTGGCTGGTTATAAAGTCAACTCAAGCAAATCAGTTGCCTTCCTATACTCAAAGGATAAGCAGGCTGAGAAAGAAGTTAGGGAAATGACACTCTTCACAATAGCCACAAACAATATAAAGTATCTTGGTGTGACTCTAACCAAATAAGTGAAAGATCTATACGACAAGAACTTCAGGTCTCTGAAGAAGGAAATTGAAGAAGACCTCAGGAAATGGAAAAATCTGCCATGCTCATGGATCGGCAGGATTAATATAGTTAAAATGGCCATCTTGCCAAAAGCAATCTACAGATTCAACGCAATCCCCATCAAAATCCTGACTCAGTTCTTCACAGAGTTTGAAAAAGCAATTCTCAAATTCATCTGGAATAACAAAAACCCAGGATAGCTAAAATTATTCTCAACAACAAAAGAAATTCTGGGGGAATCAATATCCCTGACTTCAAGCAATACTACAGAGCAATAGTGTTTAAAACTGCATGGTATTGGCACAGTGACAGACAAGTGGACCAATAGAATATAATCGAAGATCCAGAAATGAATTCACACACCTATGGTCACTTGATCTTCGACAAAGGAGTCGAAAACATCCAGTGGAAAAGCCTTTTCAACAAATGATGCTGGTTCAACTGGAGGTCAGCATGCAAAAGAATGCGAATTGATCCTCCCACTTTCTAACCCAAACTCAGAAACATCAAACACTGTAGAGAGAGGAATGGATGTGTAAGGAGTGGATGAAGTCCTGAGGGAATGTGTATTCCTAGTATGGGTGCTGCTATATCAATGACCAAGGCCTCAGACACATGGGAATAGCAAGGCCTCCCTCTGGTGCAAGTACCAGTGTTTTCTCACAATTAACCAGTGCTTGCAGAAAGTATCATCTTCAACTTCCTTCTCTTGGATGACTGGGCCTGAAATTGCTGTCCTACAAAGACCTTCTACTGAGACTAGCTAACCCCTCCTTCTTGTGCTACACATAATAAATATGCTGACATTCTAAGTTGCTCTGTAGTTAGAACCATTCCATCAGAGGATGCACAGCTTTTCCATATTTGCCTTTGTGCATCTGTCCTTTGTTCATTCCATCATCACCCCAGTTAGCTGAATCCCTGAAGCCATACAGGACACAGCCATACATGGACTGATCTTTAATGAATGGACTTGACACAAATCATGAACCTTCCACACAACTGCAACAGGTAGAGAACTTTCCTAAGCAGGTGCAGAATGTTTTCTGCAACATACCTTCTCCATAAAATAGATCTTAGCAGGTTTAGTGAGATTAAACACACACCTAGATTCTTACCATGACACTCTGTCTGGGAATGTGCAGAAATGTAAACGTAGGAAAATCAGCAACTAGAAGAACTTCAGAAAACTCACAAATACCTGGAGATTGTACAATGAACTGTTGAACATAATGAACCAAAGAAAATCATTAAAGGGGAGATAGAATAGATCTTGAGACAAATATTGATGCACAACATGTGAAATATGGGGTGCAGCTGAAACAGTTCTGAGAGAAGGGTTTATGGCAACAAAGAGCCACATCAAAAAGAATATTTTGAAAGAAACAACATCACAGCCCAAGGAGCAAGGGAAAGAAAAATAAACTCTGGCCACCACTGGTAAATGGAGGTAAGTGATGAAGATCAGAGCAAAATCAAATGAAATGCATATTAGAAAAATAATGGAAAACATACTGAAATAAAGAATTGATTGCATGAAAGGATGAAAATGTTGAAAAACATTTAGCTGGATTAACCACAAAAACATAAATAAAGCAAGTAACATGTGTCAGTTATTCACAAAATCAGAATGGGCAAATAGCTCCACAAATGAAAATACATCTGTGTGCAGGAGAAGAGATTTTTATGAGCAACTGTATGTTAATTACTTGGATCATCTGAGAACATAACAAATCCCCGTAAACTGAGTCCGATAGACTCACTGTGGATTCCTTTTAAAAAATACTAAAAAACGAATTTATATTATTTTTCAACTCTTTCAAAAATCTGAAGGAAAAATGTTCTCACAATCACATTTAGAAAGCACCATTAACCAAATGCCAATGACACAAAAAGACACTAGAAGAGAAAACATTATAGGTCAGCAGTCCCAATGAAGAGGCTCCAACAGTCCTCAGCAATTCCTTGCAAACTAAAGTGTAAAGCACAGGAGAGGAGGGGTCCCTCATTGGGAAGCATGACACACCCAGGAAAGCCAGGACAGTTCAACCTGTGCAACTGTATTAAATAGGACGCACTGTGTTCACAGAACAGTGGTTCAGTGTACAGACATGTTAGCTATGATGCAGCATATTCACAGAACAAAAGATAAAGCCATCAGAAGATGCACTTATCAACCTTTAGCAGCATTTTTTGATAAAACATCTCAAAAAATTAGACATTACAGTGACTATATATCAACAATAAAAGCCACATATGCCACAGTGACCTGCCCCATATAGCATAAAAATTGGAAATTTATCATCTATGAGACAGAGATGTCATTTTTTCCAACACAATATTTGATTGATTATTTGGGAAGTTCACATAATGTACCCCAGTCACAGGCATTTCCCCATCACCCAGGTCTACCCTCTACTTTTGTTATTCCCTCACCCTCCCCAAAAGCAAAAGGAAAACAAAGAAAAAGGAAAATAAATACATCAAATCCAATTTGCATTGTCCATATACATACTGCAAAAGAAGCTTCCTTGCCCTTTGCAAGTCAGCACAGGTCATGGACTTCCACATGGTGTCTGGTGACAGTAAAGACCACAGACATCCACATGGCCTCCAGTAGCAGCACAACCCACAAACATCTACATGACATCAGATGACAGCACCCACCATAGGTATCAACATGGCTTCAGGCAGCAGCACAGACCACCAACATCCATATGGCCTTCAGTGGTAACATTGGCCACATTCATAAACACAGCCCCTGGCCACAGCTGGAGACTCTGGACACCAATGCTGTACCCAATGGCAGCATGGTCCAAGACATCAACATTGCCTCCAGCTGTAGCACAAACTACAGATGTTTACATGTCTTTCCATGATAGAAGATAGCTGTCCATGGAAATCAACACTGTCTTAGGTGGCAGCTGGACTATAGACATCCTCATGGCCTCAGGCAGCAACTCAGGCCATAGACATCCATTTGTCTTCTGGTATAAAAGACCATGACAAAAACATGGTCTTAGGCAGCATCAGAGACCACAGACACCACTATGGCCTCTGGGGAGTAATATAGCCTCCAGTGGAATTGTGAACCACAGACATCACTGTCTCCCCTCAGACACAGACTTACAGTGGCAGAACAGACCACAGATATTTGCATGGACCATCAACTCAGCCTCGGGTAGCAGCATAGACAAGGGACACTAGCATGCCCACCAGCTGTTGCTTGGACCACAAACAACCACTTGGCCTCCAAAGGCAGCACAGACCATGGAGGCCTTTTGAGAAGGCCCAATCCATAAAATGAACCATTCTTCATCTCAGTCATCCTGTCATTGCTCTGAGTCAGGGTGGTCACACAGCTGGAAATTATGTTCAGCGGCAGAGCTTGTGAGAGCTCCAAGCAGCTGCAAACCACTCTGCTAGTCCTAGTTGGCAACAACCAATGTGCTCCCTCACCCACTGCACCCTTCTCCTGCACCCATCTTGTGTCTCTAGTTCCACCTCTGTCCTCCACAAAGTGCCACTCCATTACTTAATCTTTCCCACCTCTCTACTGCATATTTGTTCATCAAAGTTTCTTTGCAAGATGCAGTGTGTTATGTGTTTTTGTTTTGTTTTGTTTTTTGCCCAAACACCAGTGCATGAATAACTCATTATAATAAGACATTGGTCTTCTTCAAGGTTTCTAGTTTCTAAAACACCATAAATACTAAGCCATCAGTGAGACTCATCACAGATATCATGCTGCTTCTCAGAGTCAAGGTGTTCTTGTGGCTAGGCAAAGCATCCAGGGGCAGGAGCTTCAAGAGCTCCTGGTTGCCACACACCTCTCTAGTCTCTATGTGTGAACAGGCACATGCTTCCATTCTCCTGGCATGGTAAGCAGAAGCAGTGGATTCACACTACAGAGCAGCCTATGGGCCAAGGACTCACTCTGTCCAGTAATGATGTGTCCTTCATCTGCTGTGACTGTTTTCCCATACTGTTCCCATAACCTTGGCCTGATGTGTCTAGTTTCACCAATCTCTGCTGCAAGGATGACTCTATTCTACCATCTTCATTATAATTTTGTGAGACCACATTTACCATTTTCATTTGACATAGAGCTGGGAGTCAGAACCAGAGTAACCCAGCAACAAAAAGAGCCAAAATTCATCCACATTAGAAAGGAAAACTCTAAATTGCTTGTGCCCTTTACATCTGTTTTTGAAAACACACACACACACACAGAGAGAGAGAGAGAGAAACAAAAAAAAAACAGTATTTTACATATAGAAATTCTTAAAGACTATAACAAAAATCTGTCACAAATAATAATTGAATTCCACAATGTTCAGGAAATGAACTCTATCAGGCTTCTATATGCCAGCAATGGCATTCCAAAACAACACACACACACACACACACACACTAACCTTATGATAACAAATAAAGTATAAGGAAAGGCTTAACAAAGTAGATGAAAGAGACACACCCTGACAATTATAAAACAAACACCAATGAGAGAAGACAAAGAAGGTATGAAGAAATGGAGAGGTGCCACACATGAAACATTCCAAGATTTGAAACTTAAGATTTCTTCTAAAAAGTGAATCAACAGATTCAGAGAAAGCCCTATAAAATTTCCAACAAATCTTTCTTGCAGAAATAGAAAAAATAATTTTAAATTTTTCACAAAACACAAAGAATTCCAAATAGCCAAAGAATAAACAAGAAAACATCATACTGCCCAAATACCAGAGAGCTGCAGTAACAGAACAGCGTGGCTCTGTGGGGTAAAAAAAAACAGACACAGATGAATAGGCAGCATACATCTTCAAAATTAACTTAAATGATTAATCAATTATCCAACAAAGGCACAGAAATATGCCATGGGCAAGAATATGTGATATTGCAAAATGGATCATCATATACAGGAGGAAAAAATTGGTTGTTTAAATGTATAAGTAAATAAACTAAGAATAGATGTAAGGTCTTAAATAGTATAACCTTCTGGTAGAAGACAAAGAAAGAAGTCACCAAACCTTCAGTCAGGACAGCAGCTTTTAGAGAACAGTAGCAGAAGGCAAGACAACAAAGTTGAAAATGCACTCACATAATTACATCAGACTGTAAAGCTTCTGCTCAGACAAGAAAATCATCAACAGAATGAACCAAAATCTACAAGACTGGAAAAAATATCTACAAACCTTCTAGGAGGGTAAACATGCAAAAAGAATAGAAAAGAAATAAAAAAGTTACAAATACGAGAAAGATATACAGGTCACCAGCACGAAGACCACTTTGTTTTAATGACTTGAATATATTTTTATCAAAATAAGTCATACAAATGGCCTGCAGGTTTATGAAAAAATACAGAAAAACAAACCAGAAGCACAAAGAGACATCACCTCATATATATTAGAATGTCTGCTGTCATGGTGACAGAAGCTATATACTGGCAAGGACATAGAGGAACAAGACACTACACACTGTTATAGAAATGTAAGCCAATGTATCCATTATGGAAGGCAGTGGTGAAGCTCCTCAAAAGCAAATAGGAGAATGCCCATGTAATGCAGCAATCCTGCCATTAAGTATAGATCCAGAGGATACTAAACCAGTACCTTGAAGAGATATCTCTGACCCTGTGGCAGCATTGACTTTCACAGACTCTGACACATAGACACAGCAGATACTATTTAATCCTTAAAAAGCAAGAAGACCTGTAATGAGGACAGTTTCACATGGACACATCTGGAGGGCATCATGCTAAGTGGTGTGAACCAGCATGAAAGACTAAGACCACACCTGGGACCTAAAACCCTTGAGTTCACGGAAACAGAGAAAAGAGTGGTGACCACTAGTGACTGACAGAGGACATGATCAAAGAAGATAAGGTTTTAGCCATGGCATTTGACTTGTGTCTTGGGTATTCCAAGCTTCTGGGCTAATATCCACTTATCAGTGAGTGCATACCATGTGTGTTCTTTTGTGATTGGGTTACCTCACTTAGGATGATATTTTGCAGTTCCACCCATCTGCCTAAGAATTTCATTAATTCATTGTTTTTAATAGCTGAGTAGTATTCCATAGTGTAATTATACCACATTTTCTGTATCCATTCCTCTGTTGAGGGACATCTGGGTTTTTTTCCAGCTTCTGGCTGTTATAAATAGGGCTGCTATGAACATAGGGAAGCATGTGTCCTTATTACATGAAAGGAAAAAAATGAATTGTGTAGTTGTAATTTTCTTAGGAATTTTACAGTGGACACATTTCTTTAACATAGGAATGTAGATACATATATAATTGTATTAGTTGTAATTGAAGAATTTGTAATGTCTCAAAATTGCAAATTATTTTATCATTAATAAAGTATATTTTAATATCAAAAAAGATTACAGCCATGATACATGATCAAGAGATCTCTTGTACTGATTTGTACAGAATGATGTTCATAGTCAATAATGTGTAGTCATGAAAACTACTAAAAGTAGAATTTGTGTTCTCATGACAAAAAATATTAAAGTCAAATAACATACATTAACTTACTTAGATTAGACATTTCACAATGTAAACATCACATTTTACAGAAGTATATGTAATCTGTATATATTGATTTAAAGCACACATACTGGTAGACT
This sequence comes from Apodemus sylvaticus, assembly GCF_947179515.1. Lineage (NCBI taxonomy): Eukaryota > Metazoa > Chordata > Mammalia > Rodentia > Muridae > Apodemus > Apodemus sylvaticus. The sequence continues at coordinate 95,781,515 of NC_067477.1, read as the reverse complement.
TCTATATATTTTGAATTACTTATTTCCAGTAACTTAGTAGACCAGAAAGCAATTCATTATCTCAGCCAACCTCTCCAAGATGCATAGGCCAGCCTTTTAGCTTTATAGCTTTATCTGAAGTGGTGACTCCACTCCAATCCGGGAACCATAAAGAAATTGGTTTTTCTGTGAGAGCCACTTAAAGTTGTCTTTAGCCTCCTGACCATTCTTCCTTGAAGCAAAGGAGAGAGCTATACCTTGGTCACACACGAATCTTATTAAATGCTGAAAAGGTTCCCTAGTGTCAACAGAGAGTTACAATGCTGATTTTTATGATAAATAAACTCTGTCTGTGGCTTTAATTCATTCAGTAAACAAATAATAACTTGCTGACACCTATCACTCATGTGAGGAAATGCAGAGTGCCCAGTTACAAGGAGGAGTACACTGTGGTTTTCCCATGTGTGCTCTCTGGGAATGGATGCAATGGCATGCAGTGAGTGTGAGAATAAAGGGTGTTCAAAGCAGACCACGGTGCCCTGGCTTCAACTGGGATTTTCCCTCAGCCCAAACTCTGCTTGTGTTATACTTGTCTCATCCCAACACAACTTCACCCTGAGAGACCTTTGTGCACTCTTGTACTTCTAGACTAGAAACTTTTTTTTCTGGACACCTTGTCTAATAAATCCTCATATACTTAGAAAACTGGCAAAATGCTGATACCACCTAGAAAGGTTCATTGTAGTTTTTTCATTAACACACACACACATGGGAAAGAATTGGCCCATGAACTTCTAGGTATTCCACCTAAAAGTCAATAGGATAAGTCAATAGAAGCAGCCATTGCCTAGAGTATGTGATCAGGAAACAGACATAGACAAATTAACAGCAATTAAGTCCATGTCTCACTCAGGTGTCCTTCTAGCCAACATGAATTTATTCAGAAATATGGGTCAGTAACACTAAGTACCAAGTAGAGACCAAGACCTAAGCACTGGAAAAAGGACATCCTATTTGAGTCATAATATCTGAGTCCCCCTCAAATTTTTCCACAAGAATCACCTATTCACACATCACCCACTGTCACTTTGCCAAAAACACGCGTCCCCAAGTAGATAAAGGATTATGGAACTAATGATGGGCTGCCTGAAAAAGGAGGAAGCAATGTGTGAATCACATTGTAGATCTGTGTGGATGTGGACTGAGAAGAAGCTGAGGACAAAGTCCACTCTCTGACACTTGCCTTAACATTTTAATTATTTAATTTATCCCCCTATGTGTATGTATGTATATATATATGTGTGGATGTGTGGATTTAAATGTATATGTGTGCATGCATATATGTTTATGTATGAGTGTGCATGTTTGCAGATATGTATGAATGTGTATGTGTGTGCATGCATAAGTGCATGTGTTACATGTGCATATGTGTGCATGTATGTATACATGTGTATACATACATGGGCATACATATGTATGCATGTATGTATTATGTATGTATGTATGTATGCGTATTCATGCATGTGTGTGTGCCTGTGTGTATATACATGTACACAGGTATATATATGCATGGTTAGAGGACAATGCTGACCTGCCAGTTCTCCCCTGTATGTACATGTATGAATGTATGTATGCTTGTGCATGTATACATATGTAGGCATATATGTTTATGGTTGTGTGTATGCATGCCTGTGTACATGTGTGTACACAGGTACATGCATGGTCAGAGGACAATTTTGGCTCACTAGTTCTCTCCTGCTGCATTGTGGGATCTAGAGGTAGAGCACAGGTTGTCAGGCCTTCACAAAAACACCTCTATCTATTGAACTGTCTTCTCAAGTACAAACAATTTTCATGAAAGTTCAAGTGTTCAGTAATTTCACTAAGAAGGCCTCAGTCATAGAGCAGTGTAATCCCTGAACTCTGGAATAAAGTACACATAAAGGACAGAAGCAAAGACTTTGCAGGTCATTAGAGTTCCAATAATTACCCATATACACCCATTACTCCTGTTTAAAAACTATCCTAAAGTCTACATAAAAATAACACACTCCAGAATTCCATAAGAAACTTAAAGTTCAATACCCAAATTCCACCTGGTCTCCTAGGAGTGCTGACACATAGGCTTACAGGAGGGACAAGCCACAGTCAGAGACAGCAAGACCAGCTAACAACACAGACATCCAGATGGTGAGACTAAAGTTGCATAAGCAACAGAAACAAAAGCTGCTTGGCATCATCAGAACCAAGTTTCCCCACCACAGAAAGCCCTGGGTACCCCAGCACACCAGAAAAGCAAGACTCTGATTGAAAATCACATCTCACGGTAGATGCTAGAGGACTTTAAGAAGGACATACAAAACTCACTTAAAGAAATACAGGAGAACACAGGTAAGCATGTAGAAGCCCTTAAAGATAAAACACAAAAATCCCTTAAAGAATTACAGGAAAACAAAACCAAACAGGTGAAGGAACTGAACAAAACCATCCAGGATCTAAAAAATGGAAGTTAAAACAATAAAGAAGTCACAAAAGGAGGCAGGATTGGAGATAGAAAACCTAGGAAAGAAATCAGGAGTCATAGATGTAAGCATCAACAACAGAATACAAGAGATAGAAGAGAGAATTTCAGGTGTACAAGATACCATAGAAAACATTGACACAACAGTCAAAGAAAGTGCAAAATGCAAAAAGTTCCTAACCTGAACCATCCAGGAAATCCAGGACACAATGAGAAGACCAAACCTAAGGATAACAGGTAAAGAAGAGAGTGAAGATTCCCAAATTAAAAGGCCAATAAATATCTTTAACAAAATTATAGAAGCAAACTTCTCTAACCTAAAGAAAGAGATGCCTGTAAACATACAAGAAGCCTACAGAACTCCACATAGATTGGACCAGAAAAGAAAATCCTTGTGTTACATATTAGTCAAAACACCAAAGAATATTAGAACAAAGAAAGAATATTAAAAGCAGTAAGGAGAAAAGGTCAAGTAACATATAAAGGCAGGCAGACCTATCAGAATTACACCAGATTTCTCATCAGAGACTATGAAAGCTAGAAAATCCTGAGCAGATATCATACAGACCCTAAGAAAATATAAATGCCAACCAAGCCTACTATACCCAGCAAAACTCTCAATTACTGTAGATGGAAAAACAAAGATATTCCATGACAAAACCAAATTTCCACAATATCTCTCCACAAATCCATCCCTACAAAGGATAATCGATAGAAAACTCTAAAACAAGGAGGAAAACTACAACCTAGAAAAAGCAATAAAGTAATTTTCTTTCAACAAACCCAAAAGAAGATAGCCACACAAACATAATTCTACCTCTAACAACAAAAATAACGAAAAGCAACAATCACTATTCCTTAATATCTCTTAACATCAATGGACTCAATTTCCCAAGAAAAAGACATAGACTAACAGACTGGATATGTAAACAAGATCCAGCATTTTGATGTACAAAGAACTCAAGAAATTAAACTCCAGAAAACCAAATAACCCTATTAAAAATGGGGAACAGAGCTAAGCAGAGAAATTTCAACTGAGGAATATCAAATGGCCTAAAAGCACCTAAAGAAATGTTCAACATCCTTAGTCATCAGGGAAATGCAAATCAAAACAGCACTGAGATTCCACCTCACACCAGTCAGAATGGCTAAGATCACACTCACGGCATCTTAGCAGATGCTGGCAAGAATGTGGAGAAAGAGGAACACTCCTCCATTGCAGGAAGGTTGCAAGCTGGTACAACCACTCTGGAAATCAGTCTGGTGGTTCCTCAGAAAATTGGACGTAGTACTACCTGAGGACCCAGCTATAACACTCCTGGGGATATACACAAAAGATATTCCAACATGTAACAAGGACACATGTTCCACTATGTTCATAGCAGCCTTATTTATACTAGCCAGAAGCTGGAAAGAAACCAGATGTCCCTCAACAGAGGAATAGATAGAGAAAATGTGGTACATTTACACAATTGAGTGCCACTCAGCTATTAAAACCAATGACTTCAGAAAATTCTTAGGCAAATGGGTGAAATCAGACTGAGGTAACTCAGTCACAAAGGAACACACAGGGTATATGTACTCACTGATAATTTGATATTAGGCAAAGGACATGGAATACTCATAATAGTATTCACGGACCACACGAAGAGCAAGAGGAAGAAAGACCAAAGTGTGGATGCTTCAGTCCTACTTAGAAGTGGGAAACAGTATAATCAAGGGAAGTAGAGATGGAAGGGACTTGGGCAGAAGAGAGGAGGGAGAGAGGAAAAAGAGAGGCAAAATTAGGTATGGGAGGAGATGTAGAAGATATTCACAGAGTCAAGAAATTGAGCAGAAGTGTGTAGCAGTGGGAGGATGGGGACCTGGGGTTAACAACCAGAAAGTCCTAGATGTCAGGAAAGCAAGACTCTAGCTTGACATTAGTTGAAATATCCCACAAAGCAGAGGGAAAACATGTTGAGACCATATCCAGAGATTAGGCATATCCCCCTGGTTGAGGGATATGGCCACCCACCCACCTCCAACATTTTAACCCAGGATTTCTCCTGTCTAAAGGAAATACAGGGACAAAGAATGGAGCAGAGACTGAAGGAAAGGCCATCCAGAGACTGCCCCACCTGGGGATCCATCTCACATGCAGACACCAAACCCAGACACTATTTGCAGATTCCAATAAGTACTTGCTGACAGGAGCCTAATATAGCTGTCTCCTGAGAGGCTCTGCCAGATCCTGACCAATAAAGATGCGGATGCTTGCAGCTGACCATTGGACTAATCACAGAGTCCCCAAGAGTTAGGGGAAAGACTGAAGGAGTCGAAGGGTCTTATCTGGCATCAGTGGAAGGGGAGGACCTTGGTCCTGTGAAGACTTGATTCCCCGGTGTATAGGAATGCTAGGAAGGTGGGCAGGAGTAGGTGCATGGGTAAGGAAGCACACGCATAGAAACAGAGTGAGGGAAGATGGGATGGGAGTTTGCAGATGGGAAACTATGAAAGGGGATAATATTTGGAATGTAAACAAATAAAATATCCAATTAATAAAAGAAAAAGAAATAAACTTAAAGCTCTTGTAATGTGTTCTTAATGGTTACACTGACTTGCATATAGTGACGTGTATGGCCTTGTTCTGGTTATGCATCTAACAAGTTTGAATGTAGCCCAGAAAACAACACTCCACAGCCAGTTTCATAGAGACCTACATTCAATAGCTCATGATGTGAATTTTCTGAATGATAACTTTTAAGAAAAGTAAGAAGAAGAAATTTCATCTCAAAATTTCAATTTAAACATTAGAATCTTGATGTAAGGTTAGGTCATTACAGAAGCAGATAAACTAAGATGAAAACAGAACTGAACTGTTGCAAGCTTTGCACCATTCCATGACGTTTTCAGTTACCTTAGTATTCAAGAGAAATGTTCCACTTATACCTACTTAGTTCATTAGTAGAGTCAACTACAGTGAGTTAACTATGATTTTTTTTATCAAATAATTACATAGAGTCCCTGTAGGCAGGTTACCAACTCACAAAGCCATGAATAACACTGATGAGGAAGCAACCGTGAGTGGACAGGCCTTCCTGAACCATGTCAGAGTCAGCCCAGATCAGAATTTCAGTCTTTACCATGTCCTGAAATCAGCAGGTATCTAGTGGGGTGCACATCAGATTCTGATTTGGATATTTTCTCAGCTAGTGTGAGTAGGGCAGCACTCTCTGCTGCTGCAAGCAGCAGTAGGATTCCAGAGGGCCTGGGCAACCTCTCCATTGGACAATCAAGGGATTCTATTCTGAATCCCTGTTGCCTCAAGGTGACATGGGGTGGGTTAAGTGTGTTGAGTGGTTTTTAGCATCCCATATGTTTTTAATCTATAATGAATTTATCAGGGTGTGACCTCATAAATCAAGAAGAATCTGTACTGAGAGTCAAAATCTTTTCATGTAATTGTTCCTCTTTTAGTATTCTGAAAATATAATCCCAAATCCTTGTTGATCTGATAGGAGATGGCTCGTCTTACCAGCAGTTATCCTCAACAACATTATCAGGAAGTTCATCCCACAATATCATGTAGAACACATTGCTATTAGTGGAGAAATATACTAGGGAATTATTAGTAAATTCGATCTTGAGTGAATTTTTTATCTAAAGATCACTTCAGGAAAAACACCCTGTTGTCTTTATGTATACCTATGCCTAAAGTTTGGCAATTAATATTCTCACCCTAATTTGCATTAACATAAAAGAATGCCCTGGATATTCCAACCCACACCATTTAATCAAATGAAATTCATTTTTTATTCTTAGTGTTTTTAGAAACAGCCTAGAGGGAGGTTAGGAGGCATCTATTTCAAAATTCTAAGTGGTAGAATTAAAGCAAAATCTGACAGAGATAGGTGTTCTCTTGATCTGGCATGCATGGCTGAATGCCCCTCTGAAGCTCAGAGGGGGTTTCACTGTTTCTGTATCAGAGTAAGAAAATAAGTCATGAAGATGAATAATGTGAAAGGAGCTGCACACCAGGCTATCAGAAAGTGCCAACAGCAGCATAGAATGTCTTCGTCTTTGCAAGAACATGGAATATGAGGCTGGCTTCTGCCCAATGGGGCCAGAGGGACATCCTCTGACTCCTCGTAACAGTTTGAAGGGGAAGGAAGCAAGGAAAAGTTAATGTGGCTGGTGTGATTGCTCACAGCACGGACAGTAAGGCGGGAATAGTAGAGCAACTATGCCACCTGACTCACAGGAGGAGTGAAAGAACTAGGATGCCACTTAACTACAGATCTGTGTCTCACCTGCCAAATTTGTCTACATGCATCTCATGCATGCACTCTGATTTCTATATTGTAAATTTATATATGGCTCTGTATGAAATTGATATGCATATATAAAGTAAGATATATATAAACCAAATAAGCACAAGTGATGTAAACATACATAAGCGCTTAGAATGTATATATGAAATCAACATTATTAACAAAGCATACATTAAAATAATGTATCTATTTCTGTATATGAAAGAGAGAAAGAAGGGGAGGGACAAACAGAGAAAGAATGAAATGGTTGTACTCTCCTTGAAATGGCACTAGCTTAGCACATCAATTTCATAATATGCTTCACTGTTTAATTTATAAAAGAACTTCAGCTCCCATTTTTACGATTTTAAGGCATTTAGTCATTTCCAAGAGAGATGAGAACACTCCATGCTTACTGTGCTATGTGCCTCCCTGAAAGGGGAAAACAGTGCAGTGAAAACTCCTCTCTATTTTATACATGCCCATGAGTCATAGGCATACATATTAAATCTCATTTAAATTTTGCTACTAAAATATGATAGTGTAATTTTCAGATCTTAGTTGCAAAATACACTGACTTTATTCTTTTAACTGTAGTATAAAATATCACATGTCAGACTTTCCTTATTTTACAGATAAAATAACTGTGATTCCCAAGGACATCATGCCTTTGAATGCAGAGCCCAACCTGGAGTTGGTCTGTGGTGCTCTGTGATTGATTTTAAAGGATTGAGGACTGGTCTGCCCGGTTTTGGTCTTTGAGAAATCTGTGTTCTGTCTGTGAGGTTCTATGTCCAATCTGAGAAGCTCTGTGACCACCTATATGCTGTGTCAAGGGTCTCCTAAATTATCAGGGAGCAGACACCAATCCCTCAACCCCAGAGCTAGGATTCACCCTCCTGTTTCCTTCAAACAACCTTTCACTCACAGATAAAGAACTATCACAGAATAACGAGAGGTTTTAAAACAGAATGGGAGCCCCAAGAGTGCTGCTTTCCTCGGAGCAGCTGTGTCTTGATGACTATAGGTCACAAGCAAACTTATGGCTCTGGAGACCTGAGGTGCTGTAGTGAGCTTGGTTCTAGGGCTCTGGACAAGGCTCAGCACTGGTCATCTCTCTTGTTGATCTGACAAATACTTGATCTGACAACCACTCAGCTATCTTGAATCAGAGTCTGAGGAGGTACAGTCCAGTGTGGCAGGAAAGACATGGTAGAATTCATGTCTGCACACAGTGCATGGCAAGGACTCCTTGCATCTTCATGTTTCAGAGGGCAGAGAGCAGACAGAAAGCTCTCTTCCTCAGGGACTGCTTCTAGGAGCTTACTTTTTGCAGCTCATAACTGTTCAGTCATCTCCCAAAACATCACCAGTAGCAAGAAACAACTGAGCCTGAGGGGATCATTTCACATTCAAGCCACAGCAACCTTCTGGAAGGAAAGAGCAAGGAAGCAAACTGAGGAAAAGGTACTGAGCACCTAGGTGGGTGCTGAGGTCGAGGGCATGAGAGCAAACCTGCTTTTACAGAGCAAGCAACCACATCCATGTTAATTTTCTTGTCCTCTGTATAAGGTTTCCCCTGTCCAGTGCTAGCAATGGCTAGCCTATTCCTAGAATTCCATTTTAGATTATCACCGACAAGCAGAAACTTAATTTTTTTAAATTAAAATACCCATCTTCTTTTTACAAACCTTATGGGTTAGGGACACTGTGTCTTTAATGGTCACAGGGGAATAGGGACACAGGAAACTGCTGGGATTCAGGGAGCAGTGCAAAGACACCCAGAAGCCTCTTTGATTACTTAACTTAAGAGAGGCTTAACTCCTCCTCTGCCAGGCCTGACACTTCCAACTGGCTTCTTGGAGCATTAATCCGATCTTCTCCCTCCTTTCAGATAAATGTGTCTGCACATGTTACTTGTACCATGGCACAAAAAGGGTATATATATGTTCCTCTTGTTGGCTCTGGAAGCTTCTAAACCTTTTCTCAAAAAAGGACCTTGTCCTGGTAGAAGGTGGTCTGCAGTAGTACTTGTGAAACAGCCTTAGAATCAAATCCCCAGGGAGACCAGCCAGCCTCACAAATGAGGACATGGAGGACTTTCAGGGGCAAAGACTAAAAAGAACATAGAAAAATCAAACAGAATCATGAACATTTGCTTATTTGTTTTATGCCTTGTTGCTGTTTTCTTTACTTGCATGCTTTCACAATGTTTTATTTTAAAAATAAAAAATATTTAAAAATAAAAAAAACAGAAAGAAAATGAACACTTGATGTGTTTTAAGCCCAAACACAAATGATGTGCATTCAACTGAATGTGCATATTCTTTTATTTTCTCCTTTAATTGATTAAAATAAGCAATGGGCACAAAGATTCCTTGCTCCCATGAAACCTGCCAAGTTCCTTCAAAGAAGAACATTCACACAGACACCTGGCTGTTTAGGCTCACAAAATGGTAACAGCTAAAGGAACACAAATGGCATCATATAATACAGAAATTTTGTATCAATGTCTTCAGTATTAAACAAATGTCTTGCTGATAGAGAGGTGGCTTAGAGATTCAAGGGGCAGCTCATAAGCTCCTATAATTACAGTTCCAGGAGATCTTGTGTCCTCTTCTGCCCTCTGTGGGAACAGTACACATGTGATGAATATACACGTGTGCATGTTAGCACACAGACATGTAATTTATTCTAAAGAGAAATGTCTTTTGAAATCTTGGAATTTTTTATTCCTTTTTCTTATCCTTTCATTTTTAGCTGGAATCATGGGTTAAGTTCAGGTGCACCTTTAAGATTGGGGTGGGGGGGCAAACTTTCCTAATGTTTATTGTTCAGTACCAACAGGAGGTGATATTTGTGTGGATCTGTCCTCTAAGAGTCTATGAGTACCATTTCTTCCTGGTGCCATTTAAGAGTCCACACTCTACTAGCCATGATCAGATATGGCTCACAACCTGTTATTGTGAATCAAGTTTTATGAAAGTAAGTCATTTGGGAGCCTATTATTTCTTTATTGTTCTGAATTTGTATCAGGACGTGTGTGGTGGTATGCGGGGTCTTTAGGGAAGCAGCACACAGAGGATTTATTCTTAGATCCTCTACACAAAATATCCATCAAATTGTCTAAATTCATAATCAGACAAAAACTAAAAACATGGGACAAACATCCTCCAACTGTGATGCAGACCTCCCTGCTGTAACAGTTCAGAGCAAGCATGTCTCCACACCATCCTGCCTGAGGACCATTTATATAATTTAGACACCATATACATAGGCTCCTGTAAACAAAGAGATACACATTAATGATAAGAAAGATTGCCTCTGGGAACAGAGAAAATAGGAGTCAGTGATGAAATACAGGGAAATAAGTAATAATATTTAATAAAATGATAGTTAGCAATTACTACTTGTGGGATAGTACGCTACACAAATTAACTTTTCTAATTTTCAGAAAAATCCTAAGAGATTAAGACTATTAGCATCTTGAATTTACAAGTGAGAAAACGCCAGTGTGAAAAGAGTCTTTGGTAACAACAAGTTGGAAAGTAAAACTGGAACATCAGTGATGAGAAGGGCCAAAAACTAGCTCAACCTCCTAAGCCTAACTAATAACAGCAGCCACAGCAAACACAAACACTGGTTCTTTTGTAGTGTCTAGTAAAGGCTTCCGTTTCAAACCCCTAGAGAAAATGAGATGGTCATTAGTCTTGTTCTGTTTGTGTGTCATAGCTGAGTGCCACTGTCTAACTTCCAAACACCTCTGCTTCCTTCTAAGCCAGTGGGCATGCAAAGACCATGGAAGTCAGTACATCATCATCTTCAAGGGTATAACTCTAGTGTTACATTAATCAAATAGCCAGACCTAGCAACAGATTTGGGTATAAGCATCCCCATGAATAGCTACAGATATGGGTAATGCCTGAAGACTCCATGAATAGAAAGAAGGTGGAAATAGAAAAGGGTAATAATTTATCATTCCTTCCCATTCTAGCAAGCATCATTTTTATATGTGTAGCTTCCATCCTCTCACCAAAAGGAATGATATTGATTAACAAGTCTGGAAAGCAAATGTTTCCAAGCAGGGCAGTTGCAACTCATTGCTGGTTAAACAAATCAGCTGAAGGGAGGCTTCCTTGACTGCTCACACCCTCAGCTGCAAGCCCATCTGGCACCCAGCCCTCTATATATCAATGAAAAGCTTCATGAGTGTAGTAGTTACTTTTCTACTCACTTAACCAAATGTCTAGCAAGAAGCAACTCAAGGAGGAAGGGCTTACTTTAAGGAAAATAGTCCACTGGGGCAGAGATAGCATGGCAACAGCTTTGCTTATTCACGTTAGCAAGTCAAAAAATAATGTCAATGGGAAGTAGGTAGGCTGAGCTACCAAACCTCAGGGAGTGACCCATGGCCAACTTCCTTCAGCAAGGCTCCACCTCCTAACAGGTCTGCAATCTCCCTCAACGAGCACCATTAATAAGATACTAAATGTCTTGAACTTATGGATCAGGGTGCATCTCACATTCAAGGACTGACACACATCTTTCATACCACAGCTGCTGACTCTGTGGAGTTCTAGACAGCAAAGAAAAGGATGAAATGTATGTATTTCCTGAAACAACTGTTAAACATGTGTTACCTTCAAAGGAACTTCCTGAACTGGGTGTCTCACTGTAGTGAGCATCTCTCAAATATGGAAAAGATAAGACAATGGCAACAAAGTAAGTTATGTGTTTGCCTCTTGTCTCCTTCCCATTACTTGTGTTTGCCTCAGTCCCTCCCACCAACTGTCTGGCAGCTAAGTTGCTTCCTTTTGGCAGCTTAACCAAGAATGTTATTTTAGGGACACACAACTTTCCACCTCCATTCCCTGCTCCTATACCTCCACTGTGGGAGTTGGAGGTTTGTGTCTGCAGGCTTTCTGTGCAGCAAATGAAAGGCATGTTATGACTAAGAAGAAATGAATTTTAAAAACTGAAGTGAGTAATAGAACACACAACTTCAGAAAATTTGACAGATTCTGACTTTTGCCAGGAGATTGACAAATGCCTAGATTGCCCCATGCCCTGGTCTCCATGCATGTAGAGAAATGTTCCAATCACAGATTACTTTAACATAGTGGCACCAATGTGACAACACTGAGGAGTGTTATGACAACTCTTCTTTACGTAAATTCATTTATATCCCCACTTACCATGATATCTATGCTATAAAGCTATAAAGTAACCCAAACTCCAGAAAATGCAGGTGTTAGACAACTGGGGTGTTAGTTGCCCATTCTTGAGCTGGTCCTGACATCCCCAACTGTCCTCACCTCTACAGCTCTTGAAAGAATCTACCTGTTGCTTGACTCCAGGTAACAAAATGTCATCCTCTTGACCCTCATGCCTAGGTGTGTTTCCACCTCTTTACTGTACTCGGATTCAAAAACACACATGTCTACTCCCTTTTATGTCCACCATGCATCTCGGTCTCATCAGTGTGCTTAATTCATCAGCTCATTCCACAATAATCATGTTTCCTCAAAACTCCAGATAGAAGAGGTTCTTCTGATCCAACTCAGATATGCTACATGTCCATTTGTTTATATGTGGATAGATCAAGACTGTGTGTCCTCACTGGTTTAAGTAGAAAATAACTAAGCCCTGAAATTGTGGTGAGCTTTCAGCAAATGTCTCTGATTTTCAGAGTTTATAACTCAGAATTATTTGAAGGACCTCAGTATGTAGCAGTTTCTTCTGAAATTAAAACACTGAATCTTGTAGGGAAGCTTAAGACACAAGACTATTTACAAGGAGTTCAAACAACAGGAGACTTTGGGGTAAAAGGTTGAAACACTCCATCCTACGGAAATGCCAATTAACACAGGAAGTAAACAACTAACAGAGATTTAGGAAGTCTCTGAAACTGATCAGATTTACTAGGCTCCTCCCTTTCCAAGAGTAAACAATAAAACCACTGAGAATCATTTTCAGACAAGTTGAGCTGCCTGGAAGAGACTCCAACTAAATGAGCTACCTGTAAAGGGCACTCCCCAACCTGTTGAGCTGCCTGAAGGCTGTTCAGTATATTCCAAGTTCTCAATTTTTGTGAGCTGTCACCCATGCTGGTGGGCTTTGGTAATGCAGCTATTGTGGAGTCATTTACACACCTGTAAGTAACCTCTAACCCATATCCCTGTAAGTAGGCCCAGTAAAGTCTATTGATTCACCAAGTTAGACTTTACTGTTATCCTTACTCTGGTTTGCTCTGGACTCCTAATCTGAGGTGATTATCTCCCCAGGCACAGTGTTACACAACAGACTTTCTACTCTATAGAGTTCCATGGATCATGTCTTGAACCAGTCATTTTGTAAAATGTTTTCACTTTGCACTTTGTGTCTTCTCACTAGTTAATCAGTGGCAAAAGTCTACCAGTGGTCTCTTGTATAAGCATGCTTGGATACCTGTAGTACAGTGTGTGCCAGTGCCACACAGTGTGCTACTGCCCTGTGTCTTGGTTAGTGTTCCATTGTGAAAAGACCAAGGCAACTCTTATAAAAGAAAGCATTGAATTGGGACTGGTTTATAGTGTCAGAGGTTTAGTCCATTATCAGCATGGTGGAAGACTTGGACGTATGCAGACAGACATGATGCTGGAGAAGGAGCTGAGAGTTCTATATCCAAATCTGCAGGCAGCAGAAAGAGAAAGAGGTTGGGCCTGGCTTGGGCTTCTGCAACCCCAAAGCCCACTCCCAATGACACACCTCCTCCATCAAGGCCAGACTTCCTAATCCTTTCAAACAGTGCCAGTCCCTAAGCATTCATGAAAATGAGCTGGTGAGGGCCATTCCTATGTAAACCATTGTGCCTTGTGATCCTCTACTCTCTGATTTGGGGTTGAACCTGCATAACCAGTTTTCCTTGGGAATATGTCTGCTCTTCAGAGTTAGCAGGCAACTCCACAGTGAAACTGCCTGGGGTTGGAGTGGTAACGGACAAATCCTTCCCTCTGACCCCCAGAGACAAACAGCAGTGATTTTATGTTCATAGCCCTAGCTGCCTCAGGGCTCTAATTGGCTCTAGAAATACTTAAGTTCAGTGGGTGGAGCTTGGGAGATGGCTGACTGGTTAAAACACCTGCCATGAAAGCATAGAGATCAGATGGTAAATCTTGAGAAACCCATATACATGTCACATTGTCATGGGGGCCCCTGAAATTTCAACCCCAAAAGTCAACAGGACTTATATCAGTAAGCACTGTGTTTCATTGAGAGACCCTGCTTTAGTGGATAAGATGGAAAATGACAGATTACTAAGGATTCTGGACATTCACATGCACACATACACACACACACACACACACACATGCACACACATATACAAAATATACACACATACATTAAAAGGTAGAAGAATAAGAAGTTGTACAAAAGCAAAGAGTCAAATCCTATCATACAAAAGAAAAGGAAACTATAAACAGAAATGAAATGAAAAATGTCAGGAAAGAAGTCCTAAACAAGAAAGCCAAGACTGTGAAAACAGAATATGCACAGTAAATCCTTTCCATCTCTTTAGACACAGCAAATTAAATCCCCATCCAAAACTTCCAAGTAGGTTAATGGATGAGAAACAAAGAACCAATTATGTGTAATATAGAAGAATGTTCTTTAAATTTGAGGATGTTGACAGGCTGAACATGAAGAGGCAGAAAAGTACATTTCATGCTAATGGTGTTTTTTTTTTAAAGGATCCAACAAATGTATGTCAGACAAAAAAACTTTCAAGTTAAAAACTACCCCTGGGAGAAAGGTGATCATTACAGACAACAAAAGGGTTAATTCTGGAAGACTGTGACAGGTGAAGCATATTATATACAGTATCAAATGTCTTACATACAGTATTAAACCACTTAAATACTGTAAGAAAATATTTACAAACTCAAAAGGCAAAACTTCAACTACAACACCAAACATGGGCTATGACAGAAGTTCTGCCCTTCAGAAACAGATAAAATGTCCAGATAGAGAACAAGAGACCCTCAGAACCTCAAAGGGAAGCAGTCCCCACTCCACAGTAGAATGATCCCCTGGAGGACAAAGTGCTCTCCAGAACAGGTCCCATGCTAGGTCACAAATGAGATTCAACAAATTGCTGAAATTATACTACACAAAGTCCATGGGGGCCATGATTTTGTCAAAGTACTAGAAATGCAAAATTCACGAGGAGGTATAAAGTAAGCAACACACTGTTGGAAAACCAACCTGAGCAGAAGCATGTAACATTTGAAAACGCAACTTGTTGAGATTTATCTTGTGGCACAAATGAGAAGGGGCAAGTTCAGAGCAAGGAATGGCTGTTCTGGAAATGAAGAAAAGTCTCAAAGCACTAAATTTGATATCATAGGGAAATAGAAACTAAAAACCAATGGGCCCATAAATTATCAAAAGAAAGGACATAATAAGGGTCAAGAACATGCAGGTCAAATAGAAGATATGGTGTCCAGTGGCAAACAAAGATTTTGCCATGAAAAGAGTTATCATACTAGTGGACAGAGTGTTCTGCACTGCTTTGGTCTTAAAGATCACCCAGGTCTATGTGCTTAAGGTTTGTTCCCTGGTGGTGAGGCTGATGGAGGTGGGAGGCTCTTGAGAGAAAGGCACGATGGGAGATCTTCTGGTGCTGAGGCAGACAGGTGAACCCAGGCCCACTAAGCATAGTCTTGTCTCTTGATGTTATGCAGATCAAAAGCCCAGCTGAAGAGCAGTACAGACTAAATCCTCTGTGACTTGTAGATGGTCTCTGGGCAACCTGTCATAGTTTGTGAGTCTGAACAACAAAGAAAAGCAAGAAAAGGGCAGACACAGAGTAAAGAACAAAACACACAACAAATATCTCAGATGTGTATCATAAGGGGCATTCGTGAGCATGGATGCAACAAGAAATCCCATAAAATACACAAAGAAAAATGAATTCCTGAAGCACAGAAGCTGCCACATAGAATCCAGAGGAAGCAGAAAACCTGGACAGACCAAGACTAGACAAAGGCCCCATTAAAAATAGACAACTACAGGCCTATGTTCCTAATAAACATTCAAGAAACCAGATTCAATGTCACATTAGAAAAATCATGTACTGTAATCAATACAGAGTGTTCAATGGAAACAGGCCAGGAACACACACACACACACACACACACACACACACACACTATTATGCAGCCCCAAAAAAGGAATTCCTGTGATTTGTGAAAACATCCATGAAAGTGTACATTTTCTAAGTGAAATAAAAGACAAATGGTGAATTACCCTCCTTAGATATGAATCTAAGACATTTAGCATCTCATAAGCATAGAACAGATGAGGTGACCAAGATGGGAGACATGGTCACAGGACACAAAGTTGTATCACTTTACATGAGTAAGAATGAAGTGTTGCTACTGGAGCTAATGATGTTCTATTTTGTCTTCATGTTCACCAAGAGATCAAATACTACATGTGATTATCATAGGATTGGAAAATGGAGGGGAGAACTGGAAATAAAACTGACCACATGAGACTGAGGATGCAGATGTCACAGTGACATTCACACCATGTGTCAATCCTATCACATGTCAATCCTATCTCACGTCAAGACATCTGGCTCCCTCTCTTAGGTAAGAGTGATTCCTATTCAGTCAGTTATCCTATGGCAATGTTGGGAGTACATTAAGATCAACTACCTCATCTCTTGACTTTTTCTTTCTTCCCTTCCTTTATATCCTATCACCACTCACCCTTATCTTTTGCCTTCCTTCTTTCCTTCTTTTTTGAGGGAGGGGATGTCAAAATTAAATTAAGTTCCTTCCCAATTATTTACTGTGGAGAGAGATAAAAATCAATATTTTGTATTTCTAGGAAAAAAGTATGCATAATAATTGCCTAAATGTTAATATGAATGATTTTCTAGAGAAAGGTGAGACATACATAATCACAAATTCAACTTAGGCTGCAAGAGGGGCATTCAGGAGGCCTGCTGGGAGGAGTCAGTGTGCTCTGGTGAGTCCAGCAGGCCCCAGCAGGAGCCTTCAGGTGTCTGCTTCGGGATCTGAACAGCCTGGGCCACAACACTTAGTCTCCAGGAAGTGCAAGAGACCTGGTGTGCACCTAGAAGCAGACTGGGAGCACACAGCTTGCTCCAGCAAGGAGGTTAGGTTCCAGTCCTGAGGCCTCTGGCAGGAGCCCTCAGATCTCCACTTTCGGATCCAGAAGAGCCTGGGCTGCAACACCACATCTCCAGGTCCTGCAAGGGGCAAGAGGGGCATCCGGGAGGCTGGCTGGGAGGAGTCAGTGTGCTCTGGTGAGTCCAGCAGGCCTATGTAGGAGCCTTCAGGCGTCTGCTTCAGGATCTGAACAGCCTGGGCCACAGCATCCTGTCTCGAAGCAGTGCAGGTCAGCTGTGCACCAGAGGCCACCTGGGAAGAGGCAGCTTGCACTGGTGAGTCCAGTATTGACAAGACCAACTAACACCAGTAGAACTAGATGGCAAAAGGCAAACACAGGAACATCACTAACAGAAATCACAGCAATATGGCAGCATCTGAACCCAATTCTCCTTTAACACAATGTCCTGGATACCCCATCACACCAGTAAAACAAGATTTTGATTTAAAATCACTGGTCATGATGCTGGTACAGGAACACATGAAGGACATACTTAAAGAAATTCAGGAGAAAAAGGATAAAAAGTTAGAAGCCCTTACAAGGGAAACACAAAAATCATTGAAAGAAATTGAAGAGAATACAAAAGCCAATAAGGACAAATGCAAAAATCACTTAAAGAAATACAGGAGAACTGTGGTCAACAGGCTGAGGTCATGAAAGAGGAAACACAAAAATCTCTTAAAGAATTACAGGAAAGCACAAACAATCAAGTGAAGGAGCTAAGTAAAACCATCCAGGATCTAAAATCAGAAGTAGAAACAACTAAGAAAACTCAAAGAGAGACAACTTTGGAGATAGAAAACCTTGGGAAGAAATCAGGGGACATAGATGCAAATATCAACAACAGAATACAAGAGATAGAAGAAAGAATCTCAGATGCTGAAGATACCATAGAAACCGTGGACTCGAGAGTTAAAGAAAATGCAAAATGCAAAGAGCTTGTAACCCAAAATATCCAGGAAATCCAGGACACAATGAGAAGACCAAACCTAAGTATTATAAGCATAGATGAGAGTGAAGATTTACAACTTAAAGGGCCAGCAAATATCTTCAATAAAATTATGGAAGAAAACTTCCCTAACCTAAAGAGAGAGATGCCCATGAATATACAAGAAGCCTACAGAACTCCAAACAGACTGGACCAGAACAGAAATACCTCCCGTCACATAATAATCAAAACTCCAAATGTACTAAACAAAGAAAGAATATTAGAGGCAGTAAGAGAAAAAGGAAAGTTACATATAAAGGAAGACCTATCAGAATCACAGCAGACTTTTCACCCGAGACTATGAAGGCTAGAAGATCCTGGGCTGATCTCATGAAGACTCTAAGAGAACACAAATGCCAGCCAAAACTACTATACCCAGCAAAACTCTCAATCACCATAGATGGAGAAACTAAGATATTCCATGACAAAACTAAGTTTACCCAATATCTATCCACAAACCCAGCCCTACAAAGGATAATAGGAGGAAAACACCAATACAAGGAGGGAAACTTCACCATGGAAAAAGCAAGATAGTAACCTTTCATCGAACCCAAAAGAAGTTAAGCAATCAAATTTAAAAAATAATGTCAAAAATGAAAGGAAGTAATGATCACTATTCCTTAATATCTTTTAACATCAATGGACTCAATGCCCCAATAAAAAGACATAGACTAGCTGACTGGATACATAAACAGGACCCTACATTTTGCTGCTTACAGGAAACACACCTCAGGGTCAAAGACAAACACTACCTTAGAGGAAAAGGCTGAAAGACAATTTTACAAGCAAATGGTCTCAGGAAACAAGCTGGAGTACCCATTTTAATATCAGATAAAATTGACTTTCAACCCAAAGTAATCAAAAGAGACTCTGAGGGACACTTCTTGTTGGTCAAAGGAAAAATACAACAAGAAGAACTCTCAATCCTGAACATCTATGCTCCAAATGCAAGGGCACCCTCTTTCATAAAAGAAACTTTATTAAAGCTCAAAGCACACGTTGCACCTAACACAATAATTGTGGGTGATTTCAACACTGTACTTTCTTCAATGGACCGATCAAAAAAAAAAACAGAAACTAAACAGGGACACAGTGAAACTAATTGAAGCTTTGGACCAATTAGATTTAACAGATATATATAGAGAGAGAACATTCTATCCTAAAGCAAAAGAATATACCTTTTTCTCAGCACCTCATGGTACCTTCTCCAAAATCGACCATGTAATTGGTCACAAGACAGACCTCAACAAATATAAGAAGATCGAACTAATCCCATGCCTCCTATCAGATCACTATGGAGTAAAAGTGGTCTTCAATAGCAACAATAACAACAGAAAACCCACATACACCTGGAAACTAAACAATATTCTACTCAATGATACCTTGGTCAAGGAAGAAATAAAGAAAGAAATTAAAGACTTTTTAGAACACAATGAAAATGAAGACACAACATACCCAAATCTATGGGACACAATGAAAGCAGTGCTAAGAGGAAAACTCATAGCCCTAAGTGCCTCCAAAAAGAAAATGGAGAGAGCATACACTACCAGCTTAATGACACACCTGAAAGCCCTGGAACAAAAAGAAGCTATTTCACCCAGGAGGAGCAGAAGGCAGGAAATCATCAAACTCAGGGCTGAAATCAATCAAGTAGAAACAAAGAGAACCATACAAAGAATCAACAAAACCAGGAGCTGGTTCTTTGAGAAAATCAACAAGATAGATAAACCTTTAGCCAGACTAACCAAAGAGTACAGAGATAGTATCCAGATTAACAAACTTAGAAATGAAAAGGGAGATATAACAACAGAAACTGAGGAAATTCAAAAAATCATTAGATCCTACTACAAAAGCCTATACTCAACACAACTGGAGAATCTGGAGGAAATGAACAGTTTCCTAGACAGATATCCGACACCAACACTAAATCAGGATCAAATAGAACAACTAAACAGTCCCATAACACCTAAAGAAATAAAAAGAGTCATAGAAAGTCTCCCAACCAAAAAAATCATGGGACCAGATGGCTTCAGTGCAGAATTCTATCAGACCTTCATAGAAGTCCTAACACCAATACTCTTCAAACTATTCCACAAAATAGAAACAGAAGGAACTCTACCCAACTCGTTCTATGAAGCCACAATTATGCTGATACCAAAACCACACATAGATCCAAGAAAGAGAACTTCAGGCCAATTCCCTTTATGAATATTGATGCAAAAATACTTAATAAAATTCTTGCCAACCGAATCCAAGAACACTTCAAAATGATCATCCACCATGATCAAGTAGGCTTCATCCCAGGGATGCAGGGATGGTTCAATATAAGGAAATCCATCAATGCTATCCACTACATAAACACACTCAAAGAAAAAAACCATATGATCATCTCATTAGATGCAGAAAATGCATTTGACAAAATTCAGCATCCTTTCATGCTAAAAGTCTTGGAAAGAACAGAAATTCAAGGCCCATACCTAAACATCATTAAAGCAATATACAGCAAACCGGTAGCCAACATCAAACTAAGCAGAGAGAAAGTTGAAGCAATCCCACTAAAATCAGGGACTAGACAAAGCTGTCCTCTCTCTCCATATCTTTTCAATATAGTACTTGAAGTTCTAGCTAGAGCAATTCGACAACATAAGGAGGTCAAGGGGATACAAATTGGAAAGGAAAAAGTCAAATTATCACTATTTGCAGATGACATGATAGTCTACTTAAGTGACCTGAAAACCTCGACCAGAGAACTCCTACAGCTGATAAACAACTTCAGCAAAGTGGCTTGTTATAAAATCAACTCAAGCAGATCAGTTGCCTTCCTATACTCAAAGTATAAGCAGACTGAGAAAGAAGTTAGGGAAATGACACCCTTCACAATAGCCACAAACAATATATAGTATCTGAGAAAGAAGTTAGGGAAATGGCACCCTTCACAATAGCCACAAACAATATAAAGTATCTTGGTGTGAGTCTAACCAAACAAGTGAAAGATCTATATGACAAGAACTTCAGGTCTCTGAAGAAGGAAATCAAAGAAGACCTCAGAAAATGGAAAAATCTGCCATGCTCGTGGACCGGCAGGATTAATATAGTTAAAATGGCCATCTTGCCAAAAGCAATCTACAGATTCAATGCAATCCCCATCAATATCCCGACTCAGTTCTTCACAGAGTTAGAAAAGGCAATTCTCAAATTCATCTGGAATAAAAAAAAAAAAACTCAGGATAGCTAAAACTATTCTCAATAACAAAAGAAATTCTGGGGGAATCAGTATCCCTGACTTCAAGCAATACTACAGAACAATAGTGTTAAAAACTGCATGGTATTGACACAGTGACAGACAAGTGGACCAATGGAATAGAATTGAAGATCCAGAAATGAACCCACACACCTATGGTCACTTGATCTTTGACAAAGGAGCCAAAAACATCCAGCGGAAAAAAGATAGCCTTTTCAACAAATGGTGCTGGTTCAATTGGAGGTCAGCATGCAGAAGAATGCGAATTGATCCATTCTTATCCCCATGTACTAAACTTCACTCCTAGTGGATCAAGGACCTCCATGTAAAACCAGACACACTGAAATTAATAGAAAAGAAACTGGGGAAGACCCTAGAGGACATGGGCATGGGGGAAAAGTTCCTGAACAGATTACCAATAGCTTATGCTCTAAGATCAAGAATTGACAAGTGGGACCTCATAAAATTACAAAGTTTCTGTAAGGCAAAGGACACTGTTAAAAGGACAAAATGGCAACCATCAAATTGGGAAAGGATATTTACCAACCCTACATCTGATAGAGGGCTAATATCCAATATATACAAAGAACTCAAGAAGTAAGACCCCAGGGAACCAAATAACCCTATTAAAAAATGGAGTACAGATATAAACAAAGAATTTTCACCTGAAGAAATTCGGATGGCCGAGAGGCACCTTAAGAAGTGCTCAATCATTAGTCATTAGGGAAATGCAAATCCAAACAACCCTGAGATTTCATCTTATACCAGTCAGAATGGCTAAGGTCAAAAACTCAGGAGACAGCAGGTGTTGGCGAGGATGTGGAGAAAGAGGAACACTCCTTCACTGCTGGTGGGTCTGTAAGATGGTACAACCACTATGGAAATCAGTCTGGCGGTTCCTCAGAACACTGGACATGACACTTCTGGAGGACCCTGCTGTACCTCTCCTGGGCATATACCCAAAGGATTCCCCGGCATGCAATAAAGACACATGCTCCATTATGTTCATAGCAGCCTTTTTTATAATAGCCAGAAGCTGGAAAGAACCCAGATGTCCCTCAAAGGAGGAATGGATACAGAAAATATGGTATATTTACACAATGGAATACTACTCAGCAATTAGAAACAATGAATTCACAAAATTTTTAGGCAAATGGTTTGATCTGGAAAATATCATCCTAAGTGAGGTAACCCAATCACAAAAGAATACACATGGAATGCAATCTCTGATAAGTGGATATTAATTAGCCCAGAAGCCCTGAATACCCAAGGCACAAATCGCATAACAAATGACTCCCATGAAGAAGTATGGAGAAGGTCCTGATCCTGGAAAGGATTGATCTAGCATTGGAGGGGAATATAAGGACAGAGAAAAAAAAGGTGGGAGGTGATTGGAGAATGGATGAAGAGAAGAAGGTTTATGGGACATATGGGGGGGGGGGATCTGGGAAAGGGGAAATCATTTGGATTGTAAACAAAGAATATAGAAAATAAAAATATTAAAAAAAGAAGATACAAAAAACAAAACAAGTTCAACTCAGGTATAAGGCCATAGTAGTTAGAACAGAATGAGAGGAGAAAAAGACTCCCAGTGATCAGTTACATCATAGATCAGGTTTCAGAATCCACACTCAGGTGTGAATAAGTGACCATCAATCACACACACACACACACACACACACACACAAGAAGAGAGTTTATCAAACTTGGCATCCAGAGAACACCTTCTAGTGTCTGAAAGGAGGTGATAGGCAATGAAAGGCCAAGCAAGCTGCAGTGCTTCTCTGGGAAGAACTCATCAACACTTAGTCCATGGTCATGAACTTTCTGTGTTTCTTCAGCTCTGCCATCACATGGGAAACAGTCACTCACCACAGCAGAGTGAACAGCCTCCCTGTGTCCCAATAAGACCTTACTTACAAAAGCAGGTGTGGGGCCAAGTTGGCCTTGGAGCCAATTAGTTAAACCCAGTCCAAAGATACCATTTCTCCCAGGTCCACCTGGAAAGTGTAGAGAGACATCTTTCTTATTCAACGTTCTATGTGTGGATTTATATTCTCTCAATGTCTATTTTAATTGTATGCACCTCTTTCCCAACTATGGATTCATATAAATATAGAAACAATTGCCTAATGATTTTGCAACTTAAAAACTTGATTGCTGGAGGGGCATGGTGGTTCAGAGATTAAGGACACTCACTGACTGCTCTTGCAGAGGACCAGAGTTCAGTTCTCAGCACTCATGTGAGACCATGCACAGGCACCTGTAACTTCAACTCCAGAGGATCCAATGCCATCTTCACCTGCATTCACCTGTACATACCCACACACATACATATACATATAAATGTTTAATCATTTAAAATCTATTGCAGACATTATTAATTTTATAAGATTTTTGAATAAAATGCAATTTTAAGCCATGTACTCCCATGTTTATGAAAAACCAAAACTTCTCTGCTATTAGATGAAGATGTTGAAGGAGATACTACCTTGTAAAAGGACAAAAAAAGAAAAATGGTAACTCGTTTCCCTCCTATCTAACCTTGCCTGCTTCCAATACTCCTTAGCGAGTTCTGTTACATTGGTTTGTATAAATGGGCAAGATTGGATAACCTTTGCAAGTGCTAATCTCATCATCTTTGATTCCTTTGGTGTGTAGAATTTTATTAATCATAACGAACTAATTTGTGTTACTTTATCTAAAGAGTCTGTGCAGTTCACCATGTACCCTCCCATTAATTAACTTAGTCTCTGTTCCCAAGTGTTCAGCTGACTTTTGCACAGGTCATCATGTTTAACACATTTGTATTTTATGGCAAATTACCCACCTCATCAATATGTCAAACACATTTAATGAAATTGCAAACTTGAAGTTGATTAAACTTTCTAGTTTTTGTCTTAAGACTTATAGACCTACAGCTTTTTATTATGGTGGTAATAAGCTGTAGAAGAATAAAGTTTTTTTTCTAAATCTCCAAGGACAACAACCACTGGGAATGTACACTCACCATAAAGCAGTTTATGAGGTAAAAATCAGAAATATTTGTTAAGCATTATGTAATTTTTAAGTATGGAGAGCACACTAGCTTTCAGAATTCAGCACCATATCTAAGTAAGATGATGCTGGGAAGATTTTGTAGGAATTTTTTAAACTTAAGCCTTGCCATAGGCCCAACCACTCTATTCAGTATTTTGATCTGTTCTGAGCATAATCCTGCCCCTAGTACCTAGTTACTTTCTGTAAGGTATGGGAAGGAAAGAAGAAAATAAGAAAATAATGAGTGGTGATAATCAGAATAATTAGTGGAAGATGTTGCTTTATTCCTTTAAATTTTTGATTTATTTCATTCAACAAATGTCCATTGGATAAATACTCACTTGTCAGGAGCCATTCAGTAATCTGTGGACTGTCTGGAAACCAATCAAGAATATCGTCAGTTCCATAAAACTCACAAGCTAAGTGGAGGAAAGAATGAACTAAACATATATACAATACAGAATATTTTTATCATGAAAAGTGAAGGAGCAATCATTGGTGTGACAGGTAGGAGTTTAAAACAGAGTAGACTCCTGGACTTCAGAGTACAGGTTTATAACCATGCCTCTCTGGTTCCAGCACATTGAAAGAGTCTTGTTCTTTTTGGAGGCACTCAGGGCTATTTTTCCTCTTAGCACTGCTTTCATTGTGTCCCATACATTTGGGTATGTTGTGCCTTCGTTTTCGTTAAATTCTAAAAAGTCTTTGATTTCTTTCTTTATTTCTTCCTTGACCAAGGTACCATTGAGTAGAGTATTGTTCAGTTTCCATGTGTAAGTGGGCATTCTGTTGTTTTGTTGCTATTGAAGACCACTTTTACTCCATAGTGATTTGATAGACGGCATGGAAATATTTCGATCTTCTTATATTTGCTGAGGTCTGTCTTTTGACCAACTATATGATACATTTTGGAGAAGGCACCATGAGGTGCTGAGAAAAAGGTATATTCTTTTGATATATATATATCCAACTGGTCCAATGCTTCAATTAGTTTCACTGTGTCCCTGTTTAGTTTCTGTTTTCCTGATCAGTCCATTGAGGAGAGTGGGGTGTTGATGTCACCCACAATTATTGTGTTAGGTGCAATGTGTGCTTTGAGCTTTAGTAAAGTTTCTTTTATGAATGAGGGTACCCTTGCATTTGGAGCATAGATGTTCAAGATTGAGAGTTCTTCTTGGTGGAATTTTCCTTTGACCAGCAAGAATTGTCCTTCCGTGTCTCTTTTGATGACTCTAGGTTGAAAGTCAATTTTATCTGATATTAGAATGGCAACTCCGGCTTGTTTCCAGAGACCATTTGCTTGTAGAATTTTCTTCCAGGCTTTTGCTCTAAGGTAGTATTTGTCTTTGACACTGAGGTATGTTTCCTGTATGCAGCACATATCCAGTCCGTTAGTCTACGTCTTTTATTAGGGAATTAAGTTATTGATGTTAAGAGATATTAAGGAATAGTGATTATTGCTTCCTATCATTTTTGATGTTAATTTTATATTTGAGTGGTTATCTTCTTTTGGATTTGCTGAAAGAAGGTTATTATCTTGCTTTTTCCAGAGTATACTTTCCCTCCTTGTATTGGTGTTTTCCCCCTATAATGATAAAAACTGCATGGTATTGGTACAAGGACAGGCAAATAGATCAATGGAATAGGATTGAAGACCCAGAAATTAACCCACACACCTATGGTCACTTGATCTTCAACAAAGGAGCTGAAAACATCCAGTGGAAAAAAGATAGCCTTTTCAACAAATGGTGCTGATTCAATTGGAGGTCAGCATACAGAAGAATGCGAATTGATCCATTCTTATCTCCTTGCACTAAGCTCAACTCCAAGTAGATCAAGGACCTCCACATAAAACATGACAAACTAAAACTAATAGAAAAGAAACTGGGGAGGACCCTTGAGAACATGGGCACAGTGGAAAAGTTCCTGAACAGAATACCAATAGCTTACACTCTAAGATCAAGAATTGACTAATGGGACTTCATAAAAAGATTCTGTAAGGCAAATGACACTATCAAAAGGACAAAACTGCAACCAACAGATTGGGAAAGGATCTTCACCAACCCTAAATCCAACAGAGGGCTGATATCCAATATAATCAAAGAACTCAAGAAGTTAGACCCCAGAGAATCAAATAACCCTATTAAAAATGGGGTACAGAGCTAAACAAAGAATTTTCACCTAAAGAACTTCATATGGCTGAGAAGAACCTTAAGAAATGTCCAACATCATTAATCATTAGGGAAATGTAAATCAAAACAACCCTGAGATTTCACCTCACACCAGTCAGAATGGCTAAGGTTAAAAACTCAGGAGACAGCAGGTGTTGGAGAGGATGTGGAGAAAGAGGAACACTCCTCCACTGCTGGTGGGATTGCAAGATGGTACAACCACTTTGGAAATCAGTCTGACGGTTCTTCAGAAAACTGGACATGACGCTTCCAGAAGATCCTGCTATACCTCTCCTGGGCATATACCCAGAAGATTCCCCGGCATGCAATAAGGACACATGCTCCACTATGTCCGTAGCAGCCTTATTTATAACATCCAGAAGCTGGAAATAAACCAGATGTCCCTCAATGGAGGAATGGATACAAAAAATGTGGTATATCTACACAATGGAGTTCTACTCAGCAATAAAAAACAATGAATTCATGAAATTTTTAGACAAATGGTTGGAACTGGAAAATATCATCCTAAGTGTGGTAACCCAATCACAAAAGAATACACATGGAATGCAATCACTGAGAAGTGGATATTAATTAGCCCAGAAGTTCTGCATTATCAAGACACAGTTAGCACATCAAATGATACCCAAAAAGAGGGAAAGAGAGGGCCCTGGTTCTGAAAAGAGTTGATCCAGCATTATAGGGGAATACCAGGACAGGGAAATGGGAGGGGTGATTAGGAAAAAGATGGAAGGAAGAGGGCCTATGAGACCCATGGGGAGGGAGGAACGGGGAAAGGGGAAAGCATTCAGAATGTAAACAAAGAATATAGAAAATAAAAAAAATAAATAAAAAGAAAGAGTCATGTTCACAGTCTTTACTTTGCCTCCAGCTTTTGTTTGTGCAGACCTGAGCTTGAGCCCATACTAACCTGTGTTCTGTGTTTCTCTCAATGACAAAGTGAGGAGATTTAATTAAATTAGCTCCAATGACTTTTTACTTATAATGTGCAATTAAAATATATGTTAACATGCCTACTTAAAAATATCCCATGATTAAATGTTAAATATGTAGATTGAAATAAATGGCTCCTAGGATTTGGGATTGAGCACCTCGTTGGGCTAATTTGTAAGAGAGAGGTGACCTAAAAGTAGAAATCCTGACTAAGCAGATAAGACATTTCTTAGAGTTTCAAGGGGAGACAGTAAGTCATTGTACATGAGAATCTGGAACATCTGTTGATTTATTTTGTTTTTTTAACACTGAACAATTTTCTAAGATGACATGAAAATACCAGTGAGTAAGAATTACTAATAATGAGAATGATAAATAAGTTAAGATAAATAGATGATAATAATGCATAAATAATGGTAAAATGCCCTGGAAACAAGAAATGGTGGGCTCAGGGTTGTAACTGATCATCTAAATGACATTTGTAATGATTAATAAAATGTGAGGGAAACTGTTGTTATTGAATCACATACTGTATCCAAAGCTTGTATTTAATTTTCAGATTTCAAGAGTCCAAATGGTAAGAAACTAGAAAGAACAGTCATAAAATATCAGCAGCTGCCTCATCACGTTAGAAATATGGATGAGTTCCCCAACTCTCCATTTGCTTCTGGTATTGACATATTTTAAGCATAATTTATTAATATTATTTAATAAATTATTATAAAACGAAAAGATCCCTTCTAGTTACCTAATATAAATGGCTATACATGGGTTCTTAATAGCCTTGCTTGGGCAACCAGAAAAAGAATGTGGAAGACAAACTGACTATCTCATGAGGAAGTTTCAATGACTGAAGACTCAGTGGATGGGTGTCATTGGTCCCATTTTATTAGAAGATGTTTCCTAAGTCCAGACGCTTAGTATGCAATCAGCTGCATATTTAACTGCGGCGGTGATGAATATCTAACTTCTTTACTCCAAACCCTGCATCCCCAGTCTCACTCCATCCTCATTCACTTCGAAAACACAGAGATCCTTGACCTTTGCCATTGATCCCTCTTTGGTTTATAAGCTAGATTCACAGAGAGTCATCTCCATTTCTTTTGCTCAAGAAAATCCATTCGATTGAGATCAATAATGTAAATGTGAGCATTTGAAGGGGATGTGGGAGAAGCTCGCCAATAAGGAGAGCTGGGGAGACTTATTACTACCCCACATCTCCATGAATTTAAGATATAAAGTATGTGATCTCTCCTTCAGCTGAAAATTATGGAGAGACTAAAACATTGCTAAGTTACAAACTAGACATTTGAGTTTGTTCTGAGATTGAAATGTATAAAAACCTGGTGTCACCTGAGGCTAACCCTTTCACCTTCTTCAGCTTTTATCCAGCTCTGCATTCTACACCCTTTGCTCTTCTTAGAAACAATGAATTCATGAAATTTTTAGACAAATGGATGGAGCTGGAGAACATCATACTAAGTGAGGTAACCCAGTCTCAAAAGATCAATCATGGTATGCACTCACTGATAAGTGGATATTAGCCTAGAAACTTTGAATACCCAGGACATAATCCACAAATTAAATGATGTCCAAAAAGAATGGAGGAGTGGCCCCTGGTTCTGGAAAGACTCAGTGCAAGAGTATAGGGGAATTCCAGAACAGGGAAGTGGGAAGGGGTGGATGGAAGAACAGGGGGACAGAAGAGGGCTTATGGGACTTGAGGGGAGTGGGGACTCAGAAAAGGGGAAATCATTTGAAATGTAAATAAAAAATATATCAATAAAAAAATTTAGAGATATTGTAAAAAAAAAAAAAAAGAAAGACAGAAAGAAAGAAAATGCAAGAGAACAAAGCACCTACACTCTTTTTTTAATTTTCTATATTCTTTGTTTACATTCCAAATGCTTTCCCCTTTCCAGGTTCCCCTCTCCCCATATGTCCCAAAAGCCCTCTTTTCTCCACCCATTCCCCAATCATCCCCCTCCCATTTCTCTGTCCTGGTACTCCCCTAAAATGCTCGATCAAGCCTTTCCAGGACCAGGGACCTCTCCTTCCTTCTTCATGGGAATCATTTGATATGCTAATTGTGTCTTAAGTATTCAGAGATTCTGGGCTAATTAATATCCACTTATCAGTGATTGCATTCCATGTGTATTCATTTGTGATTGGGTTACCTCACTTAGGATGATATTTTCCAGTTCCAACCATTTGCCTACAAATTTCATGAATTCATTGTTTTTAATTGCTGAGTAGTATTCCATTGTGTAAATATACCACATTTTCTGTATCCATTCCTCCATTGAGGGACATCTGGGTTCTTTCCAGCTTCTGGATATTATAAATAAGGCTGCTTTGAACATAGTAGGGCATGTGTCCTTATTGCATGATGGGAAATTCTCTGGGTATATGCCCAGGAGTGGTATAGCAGGATCCTCTGGAATTGTCACACCCAGTTTTCTGAGGAACTGCCAGACTGATTTCCATAGTGGTTGTAACATCTTGCAATCCCACCACCAGTGGAGGAGTGTTCCTCTCTCTCTACATCCTCACCAATACCTGTTGTCTCCTGAGTTTTTAACCTTAGCCATTCTGATTGGTGTGAGGTGAAATCTCAGAGTTGTTTTGATTTGCATTTTCCTAATGACTAATAATGTTGGACATTTATTAAGGTGCTTCTCAGCCATCCGAATTTCTTCAGGTGAAAATTCTTTGTTTAGTTCTGTACCCCATTTTTTAATAGAGTTATTTGTTTCTACACTCTTGATCCATCAGACAAACTCTCCTCAGCATGTGTTCTCTCCTTTTAGTATCTATTTCCTTCAATTTCTGAGTTTAAAAGTTGTCATTGGTGACTCCTTTTTCTTTCATATATATACTAGCCAATACCTTAGCACACTGTTTTGCCTCTACCTGCAAAATCTGTTCATGTTACAACCACTGTTCATGAATTCTTTGGTCATCACCATATGCTAGCCCTAGGTAACAGATGTGTCTCTGGATTAATGAAATATTTCCCTAGTCACCTTTTCTCTGCTATGGCCTAATTTCTGTCCCAGAGAAAAGAAGCTAGTCTGATATTTACAAAAGAAAAGTATCACTCCTCTTTTCAAAAACACCTCTGGATTCCTCCAGGATCTAAACAGATATGTATACTTCTAACATTTCATCAAAGAAACATCTCTTTGCAAAAGAGACCATTACAGAAAAATCACAACCAATGAAAATAGCAGAATTAGGAAGCCCTGTCCAAATGGAAAATCTATAACACAACTTCTGCATCTAAGGCTCAGAGATCATGTCAGCAGTATTGTAGGAGTCAGAAGATCAGGGATGTGTCTCTTGGGAATGGCAGAAGGTACACCCATAATGTCTCACCAACATGGCTGCCTAGACATGAACTGGAGAAAAATGATACCAATAGACATGTTAACATGGAAATTTCATGGGGTTTCACCATGTACAAAGAACTACAGATAAGTAAGGAATACTAAGAGTGGGGGAAATAGTCTTCCCCAGTGAAAAGGACACCAATTGGTTATCTAATACCAAATAGTCAGTCCTGAAAACATATGTACAAGTAACAGTATACAAACTGAGCAGATTATATTTATGTATTTAGGAAATGCACACACACACACACACACATACACACACACCAGTTAAAGAAAAAGTGATCATGAATTCGAAGGAGAGAAAGGGGAAGTAATTAATACATGGGAGGAGTTAGAGGGACGTAAGGAGAAAGGAAAATATGTGATTATTTTATAATCTTAAAAAAATAAAATATTATTTTTAAAAATCTCTTGTAGGCTAACTGATTTACACTGACTTAACTCCCTCATAGAGTCTTTGATTTCTAGCTTCCTGAGATTTGGGGGCCATTGCATGACCTGTTGTGCTTCAGCACTGACATATTAAGGACAAAACACAGACTAATGTGAGTGAGGAAACAGAACATGGGTCAGAAAGGAGAGAGCGTCGATCTCATTCGCCCTTTTCCAGCCTTTCCTGGGGCTCCCACAGTGTGGGTACAGATACTGTAACCACCTTCAGTACTGGAGCAAGAGCTAAATTTCCTCTTCTCCTGAGCCAAGGACCACAGATTCATGAAACTGCATAGCAAACATCTGAGAGGATTTCTTCTTGACACAAGACAGATCAGTCTAAGTCTATGTTAAGACTTCAGGGACTGACAGACTGATACAGGAAATGCTACTCATGACTCTGAAAAAAATGAATGTTAAAACATCAGGAAGGAAATGGTGTGACAGATGCTGTGATGTGTACATTTTGAGGTGCATGCTGTGACTTACGATTTGTGCATGTTTGTGGGATTGGTATTTTTGTGTAGGTATTGCACTTATAAGTGTGTGGGTGGGAATATGGCAGTCTAATCATGCTCACATTATCTAAAGCACATGACAGCAGGCTGGACAGGATGAGGGTACCCAAGTCTTGTCTACCATTTATGAAACACTGTTGCCTTCCTGAATGAATAGAAACTGCAGTTTTACCTAGACCCTTCCAGAATATTCTATGATTAACTATTGAAAAGTACCGTATATTCAAAGATTAGCAACCAAGAAAAATACCAAGAATGGGTAAGGCTAGTTTGGGATTTCTAACTCACTGCACAAGATTTGAATGAAAAGAGTTTGGGTCCAAATCAGTGCAATGTCACCTTAGAAAGAACTCAGTCAACAGATCATTTGTCCGGTGGATTCATTAACCCATTCCCATCTGTGAACATCTATATTTCCATGACATCAGGACAGGAGACAACTCTCATAATAGGTGCCGCAGAGGTCCAAACCGTTTCAGCCTGAGAAGTTGTTATGTACTTTTAATAAAAATTCAAATACTTCATCATCTTTCTATTATGTAGTCTAGAAGCCATTGAAAATAATACTGGAGATAGTGTTAAAATATTCATTGTATAAAGATAGTTGAAAAGATGGATTGAATATTTATAAACTTTAATTTTCAATGTTAAAGAAACGCCTGCTCACAGACAGAAAAATTAAATCAAACATACTGATGATGGTCTTCAAAAGATTATTAGTCTACTCTTCATGACTTCTCTATATTTCTGTGGGTTTTCTTTTATAATTAAGAAAAGCACTATAAAACAAATGCAGCATAATTTCTATTGCCAGATACTTAATCCAAAAAAAACCTTCATGGGGCATTCATATAACAAATTTATTCCCAAGGAAAAATGAATTCCCTTGAATGTTTTCAGTTGTTTCTACAGAAAGGCATAATTTAAAACACGAACTTCCATTAATTGTTAAGAAATCAATCAGGCAAGAACAGTATATCCCTGCAAAGTCGAAGCTCAACTTTTTTAGGCTTTCAACATAATAACTGCTTCCCATTTTTCAAGTGCTAATTAAGGCCCAAGGGCAAGGCATTGCTTAGCAGTTAATAACCATCAGGGTTAACTGCCAAGGACTGGCCTTTCCTTATTGCTTCATTATATCAAATCAATTTGGTTTTCATTTATTTTGCAAAAGCAGAAAAGTCTTTTAGTGAGGCCAATTTAGCACATTTCTAAATATCTGCTTGTAAACCCAATGATTGTGTTGCATTCTATAATATTAGAAGCACTTAAAACTTAAGAGGTGCATGTATGTCAAAAGTATCTGTTGTAAAGAAGGCAGTAAATATATTAAGACATATTTAAAGATAGTAAATGTTCACTGATACAACATTGGGTCATAGGAGGAAATACAATGAGTATAAGGACAAAGAAAAGGCTCAGTCTTCAGTGAGTTGACAAGAAAGTCTGTCTGATACAACAGATATTCTGTCCTTAAGCTGGAGAGCCTGATGAAGAGGACATAGTCTGCAACCCATCATTCAGTTTAGTCTGCTACAAACAAATGGGATACAAAGGGTTTTTTTCTTTCCAGAAGCATATACATGAATAGTATAAGTGAATGTGCACAGAAATTAGGAAGACTCTAAATTGCATCACTGAGCCATGGGAGCTTTGTATGCCTGTCTTAATGAGCACAAGAGACCTTGTCAGAAATGGAACAAGGATGTGTTCCTGTGTCCATCCTACCAGACACACAGTATGAACTGTTCCAGACCAGTGGTATCATGCTCCATTTCTTCACATGATGTTTTGTTTGATCTGCTTATCTTTCATTTTATTCATTTAAAAATCTACTTTATGTTTATTTAATTTGTAGGATGCTGTGTTGATATCGAATGGTTTTATGTGTGTTGACACTATTTTCTAATAAGGTACATTTTGAAGAAGAGGTTAACAATGCCCAAACTCTAAGTAAGGATCTTTTGGCAGATGATGGCTATTGCAGGTGAGAGTCAGATTCCTTCAGAGGGGGTAAATGCCTCTATGGATGACCCTACACCATGCCTATGAGAGGCAGTGAATTATAAAAAACAGAAAGAGGATGGGGAAGAGAAAAATAAGGAGGAAGAGGAAGAAGAGGGAGAAAAAGATGGCAATGATGAAGTTGGAAAGATGATTTGGAGGTCTTTTGGGAACAATTGAGAGGGGGTATGATATATATACGTGTGTATGTGTGTGTGTATGTGTGTGTGTGTGTGTGTGTGTATACATTTCATGTATAAAATTACCAAATAATAAATAACAAAAAGGATATTTGAATATTGATTTTACATTCAGATAAAAATTTCCCCATTAAAATATCTTAACTGATATTACTATCCTGATTATGTTGTAGTTGATCCTAGGAATTCTCACATAATTTCAGTTAACACCATGCAAGGATATGTGTGTAAATATTGTTTATTTATTTAAAAGGTCCTTTTCAGTTGCCAAGTGTGTGCTAGGATTCTATCTTCTCAAAAGACAAAAAGATAATTAGAAAATAAGCTCAGTCTTAAAAAGGCTGAATATTATTGAACAAGTTGTTAAGGAAACAAAAAGACAAAATACCTAATCACCAAATGGTCTGCCTGAAGGAAGGATGCAGAGAACCCTCAAATTGGATTCGTAGTTACCAGGAGAGAATATGTATGTCCTGTAAGCAGTGTGACCTGGGATTTATAGAGTAAGGAATTCTAGTAATGAGTACAGAAACCTCAGAACTCCCTGTATTATAGAAGAGAGGCCTCATTTGGAGATGTTCAAATATTGTCCAGAAGCTTGAAACATTGGGCAAAGACAGTAAGGAGTACTCAGGAGTCAGGGTGGAACCTTCTCTCTGTGGCAAGTCACTAAATGTTTTAGATTCTAGGCATTAGTGTGATTGGCAATGCCATCTGTAGTCACAGTCAAGAATGCTTTATGAAGAGCTAGTTTAGAGCTGGATGCTTCATTGGAAGCTCAAATAATTGGGTCCTGAAATAAGGTAATGAACGTACATTTAAAATAAGTGAAAAGTCCATCTAGCAGTCCATTTCAGCTACCTGTCATCACATGCCTGGGAAAGTAGAATTAATTATGGGTTCATAGAGTGAAATCAATGTGCATCCCCCACCAGAGAACCCGGCTCATTACGGCCCTGAGCACATATGGACTTATTGTCACTTCAACAACGACACTCCTGATTAGCACCCAGAAGAATTCTAACCTGAACTTAAGTAATATTGAACTCTATTATCTCAGAAAGCCACTCTGACCAGATCAAGAGAGCACTGGAAACAACTGGATAAATGTGGTGAAAGACACGGGAAAATTGCAGTATGTATCTAAGAAAGACATCATAGTATTTAACTGGCCCTGTGGCCCCTGTTGTTCCCGTGGGTTTATCTGGGCTCAGTGGCATAAACATGAGAAGACCTGAGACTGGGCACAGGACTGGAGGGACCCATTCCACCCACTTGCCTGTGCCTTATCCCAGCATGCTTAGTATGTCTGAAAGTCACTGTGAATCTGAAGAGAATGGAGAGTCCCAGCTGCAGAACCCAACCCTACACCTGGAGGCAGAAAAAATAACATATTCTTTAGAAACCATCACAGTGTTTGGAGGTTCAACTCCAAGGCAGGATGTAAACTATATATGTGAAGATATTGTACATGGCATATGTGTAAGAAAATGAACCACAGCATTTGACACAGACACATGAATAAGTAATAAAATATACCTTTTTCTAAAAGACCACTATTGACCAAAAGTTAGTTTAAATAGCAAACAGATTTTGTGACTAATAGGACACAAAAGTTATTACAAAATAACTGCCCCCCCTGAAAAAGTGCAAAAGAGGTTCCCACTCATAATACTTCATTGATTTTTTTTTAATTACAAAAGCATTTTCCTGAAGGTGACTT
This sequence comes from Apodemus sylvaticus, assembly GCF_947179515.1. NCBI lineage: Eukaryota > Metazoa > Chordata > Mammalia > Rodentia > Muridae > Apodemus > Apodemus sylvaticus. The sequence goes on along the minus strand of NC_067477.1, from coordinate 95,745,879 downwards.
AATTCACAGGGGGACAAAAAGATAGATTTGGGGTGTGGGAGGGAGACATAGAAGGAATTGGAGGCATGAGTGGGTGCACTTAAACAAAACACACTGTATGCATGTGCAAAATTCTCAAATGGTAATTTTTCTCAAGATTAGGCTTGACTCTATTGAAAGATAACTATGTATTCACTGTAAATATCACAAGTAAAATTAATATCTGAGCAGACTATAAAAAAAAAAACCTTTGGTATCTAAAGCATTCCTATAATTTAATAAGAAGATGTATTAACCACAGAGAGTTTAATGAAATATGTGACCCGCAGGATACAGAAGGAAAACAAACAGGAGGCTGTGGTTCTCATGCTGAGCTCAGGTCAGCTGAAGGGAGCTGAGAGGGGACTCATCTTCCTTTCTAATTTTAGGAGCCTTTTTAAAAATTATTACCCAATGAAAAGAAAGGATATCAGATCCATGTCTGTGAACTCTTCTGGCCCTGTGCAAACAGATAGACCCCAGAGTCTGTGGAAAAAGTGTTCAGCACACTAGTAGACATGAAATTTGGTTCTTCCTGATGTTTAATGTTTATATCTGAGCATGAAATTTGCAAGCAGGCCCTTGTCAGTTGAGTCTTCCTTTGGAGATGAATTGAACTAAACCAACAGAAGACCGAATTCTTTAAAATGATTGACACAGATCAAGACTGACCAAAACTCTAAGAGATGTCTGGGCACTTGTCAAAAATGCATGCCATTAAAGACCCTAAGCCACCTCAAATCTCCTGAACCTTGTAACAGTGTGATAAGCGTAGCTGTGTTGATTGAACTTTTTTCTTTCATCTTATTTTACCCACATGTATGTATGCGTGCCATGTCAGTGTAGTGCCTAAAGAGATCAGAAATAGGCATCAGATCCCTGGGACTAGAGTTACAGATGGCTTGAGCCACCGTGTGGGTGCTAGGACTGATCCCCAGTCCTCTGCAAGAACAGTTGCTTACTTAGCCACTCCTCTAGTATCAATATATAAACATTTTAAGACTTTAAATAATTGGAAACTGGAGAAGAGAATTCTTTTAAGTTTCTTCATCAGTCCAGTGGTATTAGACAGGGGCAGGTTGTACACTAAAATCATGCTCTGGAGTCTAGCTGTACTCTTGAGAGTCTGCTTGGCCATTTCATAGTCCCGATTAGAGATCACATCTTGTAAATGATCCTGAAGTCCACAGAGACCAGAGCCAGTGCTGCCTTCTTTGTCTGCCAAGCCCTCATCAAGCTGTGTCAGGCTTGTTAGACACTGAAGCCTGCTGTACTTTTAACAAGACATCCACTAAGCCTGAATGGCGGCAGTTGAGACACATCTGAGGCATCTGTCATTTTGCAATGCATCAAGAAGGGATCAGTGACAAGCTCCCAGTGACAATGAGCGGGGGGGGGGGGGGGGGGGAGGGGAGAAACACGTCAGGCTGTTCACACTGTCCACACAGCAATTTTCCTTGGGGACAGTTATGACTTTATACTGTCATTTGCTTCAGAGTGATGAGGTATTGTGAAGACAGCTTAGATGTGTCCTTAAATTGCTTAAAGTTGAGAAAAACAAGTGATAGACCACTGTCAGAAGCAATAACATCTGGCAATGCATGTGACAAACCTCTGTGGGTGAGACGTGATTGGGAGGTGAACATATGATCTTCAATTTTAATTGCATTAATGCATGAGAATCAGAAACATCCTTAGGTTGTCTTTCCAACAGCCATTGGCTTAAATTCTTCAAAAACTTCATGGTCCTGTTATCCATAGGAAAGCACGCCTGTTGACCTTTGTTGTATTTATTACATGGCATATTCCAATTAAAATAATGTTTTATTAATTCTTTGAGCAAACTGTTCTCATCATATTCCTCCCAGATCTCCTCTCTCCTCTCTCTTCCTCCCACCCATCTCTCTCTCTCTCTCTCTCTCTCTCTCTCTCTCTCTCTCTCTCTCTCTCTCTCTCTCTCTAACACATCCAGTCATATTTGGATTGCCCAACTACCTTGAGTGTGGGGCCTGCTCTAGCATGTGGTCAGTATATCAAGTGTCACACTATTAAAGGAAACTAATTCTTCTCTACCAGCAGTGATGAAAGTCCAGAAGCTAGAGGAGGGATTTCTTGTGCTCCCTCCCCTCCACCATTCTGCAATTTTGTCTGGCTTGAGCTTGCACAGGTCCTAGGCATGTTGTCACATGTGTTGTGATTTTATGTGTGCAACTGCCCTATTGTATCCAGAAACAAGCAGTTTCCTCGAGGTCATTTCCCACTTCTGGCTCTTAAAAACCTCCCTCTGCTGACCAGGCTTCCCCCTCTGTGCCATAGATTCCTGGACCTTCTAGGGAGGGATATAATACAGACACTACAGTCAAGTTGAGCATTTCAGACTCTTGTTGCCTGCACATTGACCAGTGGTGTGTCTCTATGTTAATTTCCATTGTCTGACATATTGTAAAATAAAGCTAATATTAAGGACCAAATGGACATGCATAATTTGCATTTTACTTGCTTGACTTCTGTGCACATTGAAAATAGAAGAATCCAAGACAATGTGATGAAAACTCTCTAGAAGTCTGAGCCTTGTCGCTGTCTCATATAAATGTTTTTCTAAACAAATTCATGAGTTTAGCCAAAAGAAAGGGAGTTTTGTTTTCAGAATTCAGCAAAAGTATATCTGGGCTCAGTGGTACCTTAGTGGAAAAGACAATGTTTATTAATAATAGTTGAACAAAGAGGAGAATGGAAGATGAGATCTGAGTTCGGATCCTAGCACTCTTGAAAAGGGGGGGGACAGAGCACACCTGTAACCCCAAAGCTAAAGGATAGAACAGAGAGGATACTGGCAAGCCATCCCAGCCAGGAATGCAAGATTCCAGAGCAGTGAGAGACTCTAATTCAAGGTTAAAAATAGTGGACAGTGGAAGCACAGGACACTGGATGTCCTCCTCACACACAGTCACATGTGTATACACACACAGACAGACACACACACACACACACCACATCAAACACAAATACACAAAATTAATTTTAGTTTTTAATCACAGGTTTTTTCTTCTGTTTTGATTTTATTTTTGTGTTGTGTATATGAGTGCTTTGCCTGCTTACTTTTCTGTGTACCTTGTGTCTGTGAGGGCCAGAAGAAGGTGATGAATCCTCTAAAACTAGAGTTAGCGAGTTAGCAGATGGTTGTGAGTCAAGGTGTAGGGGCTAGAAATCAAACCTGCATTCTCTGGAAGAGCAACTGGTGTTCTTAACCACTGAGACATCTCTCCAGGCTACACATAATTCAAAAGTAATAGTAATTGAAGGCTAATGGCATGGTTGAGAATAAAATCCTTTGCCACCAAGCCTGGTGTCTTGACTTCAATCCCCAGAATACAGATACAATAAGAGGGCAACTGACGGGCGGCGGCGGCGGCGGCAGCGGCAGCAGTGCAGCAGTGGCTGGTCCAGCTGAAGGGCCATCAGCAGTGGAGCCAGGGCGACACAGGGACCAGTTAGGCCCTGCGCCCAAGACCACTGACCTTCGCTGACCAGCCGGGCGGCAAGCAGCTGCGGTTGTGCGGCGCCTTTCGCTGCACGGAAGCCACTTCAGAACTCTGCCTCCCGCCAGTCAGGAGAGGCTCACTTCCATCTTGGTTTCAGACTCAAGAGACATCCAGAAAACCGAACAACCCTATTAAAAATGGGGTACAAAGTTAAACAAAGAATTCTCACCTGAAAAACTTCGGATGGCGGAGAAGCATCTTAAAAATGCTCAACCTTATTGGTCATTAGGGAAATGCAAATCAAAACAACCCTAAGATTTCATCTTATACCAGTCAGAATGGCTAAGATTAAAAATTCAGGATACAGCAGGTGTTGGAGAGGGTGTGGAGAAAGTGAACACTCCTCCACTGCTGGTGGGGTTGCAAATTGGTACAACCACTCTGGAAATCAGTCTGGCGGTTCCTCCGAAAACTGGGCACCTCACTTCCAGAAGATCCTGCTATACCACTCCTGGGCATATACCCAGAGGATTCCCCACCATGTAATAAGGATACATGCTCTACTATGTTCATAGCAGCCCTATTTATAATTGCCAGATGCTGGAAAGAACCCAGGTATCCCTCAACAGAAGAGTGGATGCAAAAAATGTGGTATATCTACACAATGGAGTACTATTCAGCCATTAAAAACAATGAATTCATGAAATTCTTAGGCAAATGGATGGAGCTAGAGAACATCATACTAAGTGAGGTAACCCAGACTCAAAAGGTGAATCATGGTATGCACTCACTAATAAGTGGTTATTAACCTAGAAAACTGGAATACCCAAAACATAATCCACACATCAAATGAGGTACAAGAAGAAAGGAGGAGTGGCCCCTGGTTCTGGAAAGACTCAGTGAAACAGTATTCGGCAAAACCAGAATGGAGAAGTGGGAAGGGGTGGGTGGGAGGACAGGGGAAGAGAAGGGGGCTTACGGGACTTTCGGGGAGTGGGGGGGCTAGAAAAGGGGAAATCATTTGAAATGTAAATAAATTATATCGAATAAAAAATAATTAAAAAAAAAAGAGGGCTTCCTCAAATTGTACTATGATCAACATACATACACACACACACACACACACACACACACAAACACACATGCACACGTAAGATTTGCACACACCCTATGGCATGCATGTATGCATACAAATAAATAAATGTAATTAAAAAATTTTTAAACAAATCTGGTAAAGTGAGCTTGAAATTCATATCTAGTTAATCAGACTAGTTAAGGAAGTAACTGACTAATCACTTAGTGGCATTACACTGCAGAATGTTGTAGCATGTTAACTATAGTTCACCTTTTATGAAACTCTTCTTCTGTTGTGCAACCTCAACTTGGTTCTCAGTGAATGTGTAACTTTAGTCCAAGCAAGGTATTGCTTCCTCAGTGGAGATGTAGGAACCTCAGAACCTTGTCACAAAGATGATGCCCATGGGTCCTAGTGGGACTGACACATAAACTCTTCTTCAAGGAGGAGATGACAGGAGGACAGGATGAAATCTCAGGGCAGGTTTTACTACCAGGAAGATGTTCTAATGCCATAGTCCCTGGTCAATTTGTAAGTCAAATGCATTTACACAAGATAAACTCTGGAGAGGAAACAGTAATGCTCTACCTTGGCTCAGGAAGATTTCAGTGGATACAGAAAAATGCCACTCAGCTAGGAAAATGCAAGTGTTCATCCACCAGAGTCTTAGAGGCTGGGAGAATGCATATGGAGTGAGCAAGTGAAACGCATGAAGAAGCCATTCAAACAAACATCACTGAGCTCCTGTGAAGAAAGGGCTGAAGGCTCTGCAGCTGGAGCCCATCAGGGCTTCCTTGGGAGCTCCAGGCAAAACTTTTTCTATTTAACAGCAAAGCAATTAAATTGCCAGTACCCTGCCCAGCCTGGAATGGGCCTGCAGTGGGACATGGCTTTAAAGATTGATGGGCTCTGGACCTAGTTTTCAAGACTAATGGTCTCTGGCCTTCTAGCTCTCTAACTATACTGAATGCTTGCTGATAACTTCTAAAAGGTTCTAAAAACTTCCTTGCTTATTCTATGGTTAAAAAAAACGCTGGCTTCTTTTCTATTTATTTAACTATTTATGCTTAAACAAGCACTAGGGAACCTTAACTCTTTCTTACTGTTCTGTTCTAAGAACTTAACTCTTTCTTTCTGTTCTGTGCTTCTTTAAGTGCTAAAAGCTTAACTCTTTAACTCTTTGTTACTTGGGCTTTAATAAGTGCTAATATCTGGCAAATATCACATGCTGTTTAGCAGCAGGTAATTAAGTAAAAGGATTATTGCTAGTGCTCCTTTCTCTAGTGAATCCATCAGAAGCATCTCTGGCTAAGCTAGTTAACTCTTTGTGAAACAGAGAGGAAGAAAAGGAAAAGAATTAAGGTGCTTTATACAGTCAAATATGCACAGATACATACATTCAAACATTCACACACCCACATTCTGGCCAGGCCTGGCCATCTGTCATAATCAACTCCACAAGTATCCATGCATGCTTACATACCTACACATATACCCTACACACAAACTTATAGACAAACAGACATACACATTTGAATGGATGGGTGGGTGGGTGGGTGGATGGATGGATGGATGGATGGATACATGGGGCAAAACTTCCTAAGCCAAACCATTCAACCATCAACTTTATTTCTTTTCTCTGGTCTTTTTTTTATTTGATATATTTTCTATTTATATTTTAAATGATCTCCCCATTCCATGATCCCCCCTCCCCGAAAGTCCCATAAGCCCTCTTCCTTCCCCCTGTTCCCCCATCCACCCCTTCCCACTTCCCTGTCCTGGTATTCCCCTACACTGCTACATTGAGCCTTTCAAGAACTAGAGGACACTCCTTCCTTCTTCTTGGATATCATTTGATATGGGGATTGTGTCTTGGGTATTCCAAGCTTCTAGGCTAATATCCACTTATCAGTGAGCGCATACCATGAGTATTCTTTTGAGACTAGGTTACCTCACTTAGGATGATGTTCTCCAGCTCCATTCATTTGTCTAAGAAACATTTCATGAATTCATTGTTTCTAGTGGCTGAATAGCACTCCATTGTGTATATATACCATTTTTTGTATCCATTCCTCCGTTGAAGGACATCTGGGTTCTTTCCAGCTTCTGGCTATTATAAATAGGGCTGCTATGAACATAGTTGAGCATGTAACCTTGTCACACGCTGGGGAATTCTCTTGGTATATACCCAGGAGAGGTATAGCAGGGTCTTCAGGAGTGTCATGCCCAGTTTTCTGAGGAATCGCAAAACTGACTTCCAGAGTGGTTGTACCAGCTTGCAATCCCACCAGCAGTGGAGGAGTGTTCCTTTTTCTCCACATCCTCACCAACACCTGCTGTCTCCTGAGTTTTTAATCTTAGCCATTCTGACTGGTGTGAGGTGAAATCACATGATTGTTTTGATTTGCATTTCCCTAATGACTAATGATGTTGAACATTTCTTAAGGTGCTTCTCAGCTATCCGAAGTTCTTCAGGTGAAAATTCTTTGTTTAGCTCTGTACCCCATTTTTAACAGGGTTATTTGGTTTTCTGGGGTCTAACTTCTTGAGTTCTTTGTATATATTGGACATTAGCCCTCTGTCAGATGTAGGGTTGGTGAAGATCTCTTCCCAGTTTGTTCGTTGCTGGTTTGTTCTTTTGACAGTGTCCTTTGCCTTACAGAAACTTTGTAATTTTATGAGGTCCCATATGTCAATTCTTGATCTTAGAGCATAAGCTATTGGTTCAGACAAAAAGTTCTTTAGAAAATTACCTCAGAGATAAAATGTTACATAGAATAGGAGTTACAGAAGGATGCTGATATTAAGTTCAAAGCAATGTTGCATTATAATATATTCACTAAAAGTTCAAAAGCAATATGTTTTTTTCATGGCCTTGTGTTATCATAGTGTGTACCTGTACCTTTACCCTTGGACCAAAATGTTTTTCCTTGAACACAAAATTGTCCCAAGTCTACTCTTTTTGTTGTAATTATGAAAGCTTATTGTATTTCTTTTTTTTCTTTTTTTTAATGATAAATTTTTATTTACATTTCAAATGATTTCCCCCTTTCTGGGTCCCCACTCCCCGTAAGTCCCATAAGCCCTCTTCCCTCCCCCTGTTCCTCCATCTAACCCTTCCTACATTCTTGTTCTGGAATTCCCCTATACTCTTGCACTGAGTCTTTGCAGAACCAGGGGCCACTCTTCCATTCTTTTTGGACATCATTTAATTTGTGGATTATGTCTTGGGTATTCAAAGTTTCTAGGATAATATCCACTTATCAGTGAGTACATACCATGATTGATCTTTTGAGACTGGGTTACCTCACTAAGTGTGATGTTCTCCAGCTCCATCCATTTGTCTAGGAATTTCATGAATTCATTGTTTCTAATGGCTGAATAGTACTCCATTGTATAAATATACCACAATTTTTGTAACCATTCCTCTGTTGAAGGACACCTAGGTTCTTTCCAGCTTCTGGCTACTACAAATAGGGCTGCTATGAACATAGTGGAGCATGTGTCCTTATTGCATGCTGAAGAATCCTCTGGATATATGCCTAGGAGTGGTATAACAGGGTCCTCAGGAAGTGTTGTGCCCAGTTTTCTAAGGAACCACCGGACTGATTTCCAAAGTGGTTGCACCATCTTGCAATCCCACCAGCAGTGGAGGAGTGTTCCTCTTTCTCCATATCCTCGCCAAAACCTGCTGTCTCCTGAGTTTTTGACCTTAGCCATTCTGACTGGTGTGAGGTGAAATCTCAGGGTTGTTTTGATTTGCATTTCCCTAATGATTAATGATGTTGAACATTTCTTAAGCTGTTTCTCAGCTCTCCGAAGTTCTTCATGTAAAAATTCTTTGTTTAGCTCCGTACCCCACTTTTTTTTTGAACTTTTTAAATCATCATCTTTTTATTTCTTCACCAAATTCTTTCTTTTTTTTAACTTTTTTTTATTCGATATAATTTATTTACATTTCAAATGATTTCCCCTTTTCTAGCCCCCCACTCCCCGAAAGTCCCGCAAACCCCCTTCTCTTCCCCTGTCCTCCCACCCACCCCTTCCCACTTCCCCGTTCTGGTTTTGCCGAATACTGTTTCACTGAGTCTTTCCAGAACCAGGGGCCACTCCTCCTTTCTTCTTGTACCTCATTTGATGTGTGGATTATGTTTTGGGTATTCCAGTTTTCTAGGTTAATAACCACTTATTAGTGAGTGCATACCATGATTCACCTTTTGAGTCTGGGTTACCTCACTTAGTATGATGTTCTCTAGCTCCATCCATTTGCCTAAGAATTTCATGAATTCATTGTTTCTAATGGCTGAATAGTACTCCATTGTGTAGATATACCACATTTTTTGCATCCACTCTTCTGTTGAGGGATACCTGGGTTCTTTCCAGCATCTGGCAATTATAAATAGGGCTGCTATGAACATAGTTGAGCATGTATCTTTATTACATGGTGGGGAATCCTCTGGGTATATGCCCAGGAGTGGTATAGCAGGATCTTCTGGAAGTGAGGTGCCCAGTTTTCAGAGGAACCGCCAGACTGATTTCCAGAGTGGTTGTACCAATTTTCAACCTCACCAGCAGTGGAGGAGTGTTCCTCTTTCTCCACACCCTCTCCAACACCTGCTGTATCCTGAATTTTTAATCTTAGCCATTCTGACTGGTGTAAGATGAAATCTTAGGGTTGTTTTGATTTGCATTTCCCTAATGACTAATGAAGTTGAGCATTTTTTAAGATGCTTCTCTGCCATCCGAAGTTCTTCAGGTGAGAATTCTTTGTTTAACTCTGTACCCCATTTTTAATAGGGTTGTTCGGTTTTCTGTAGTCTAACGTCTTGAGTTCTTTATATATATATATTGGATATTAGCCCTCTATCTGATGTAGGATTGGTGAAGATCTTTTCCCAATTTGTTGGTTGCCGATTTGTCCTCTTGATGGTGCCCTTTGCCTTGGTTCTCTGGGTTCTACTTTCTTCAGTTCTTTGTATATATTAGATATTAGCCCTCTGTCGGATTTAGGGTTGGTGAAGATCCTTTCCCAATCTGTTGGTTGATGTTTTGTCCTTTTGACAGTGTCCTTTGCCTTACAGAAACTTTGTAGTTTTTTTTTATTAATATTTTTATTTTCTATATTCTTCGTTTACATTCCAAATGATTTCCCCTTTCCCAGATCCCCACTCCCCATATGTCCCATAAACTTTCTTCTCTCCATTCATTCTCCTATTACCTCCCTCTTTTTCTTCTCTGTCCTTATATTCCCTTCCAGTGCTAGATCAATCCTTTCCAGGATCAGGACCTTCTCCATACTTCTTCATGGGAGTCATTTGTTATGTGATTTGTGCCTTGGGTATTCAGGGCTTCTGAGCTAATTAATATCCACTTATCAGAGATTGAATTCCATGTGTATTCTTTTTATTTTTTTTATTCGATATAATTTATTTACATTTCAAATGATTTCCCCTTTTCTAGCCCCCCCACTCCCCGAAAGTCCCATAAGCCCCCTTCTCTTCCCCTGTCCTCCCTCCCACCCCTTCCCAGTTCCCCGTTCTGGTTTTGCCAAATACTGTTTCACTGAGTCTTTCCAGAACCAGGGGCCACTCCTCCTTTCTTCTTGTATCTCATTTGATGTGTGGATTATGTTTTGGGTATTCCAGTTTTCTAGGTTAATAACCACTTATTAGTGAGTGCATACCATGATTCACCTTTTGAGTCTGGGTTACCTCACTTAGAATGATGTTCTCTAGCTCCATCCATTTGCCTAAGAATTTCATGAATTCATTGTTTCTAATGGCTGAATAGTACTCCATTGTGTAGATATACCACATTTTTTGCATCCACTCTTCTGTTGAGGGATGCCTGGGTTCTTTCCAGCATCTGGCAATTATACATAGGGCTGCTATGAACATAGTAGAGCATGTATCCTTATTACATGGTGGGGAATCCTCTGGATATATGCCTAGGAGTGATATAGCAGGATCTTCTGGAAGTGAGGTACCCAGTTTTCTGAGGAACTGCCAGACTGATTTCCAGAGTGGTTGTACCAATTTGCAACCCCACCAGCAGTGGAGGAGTGTTCCTCTTTCTCCACACCCTCTCCAATACCTGCTGTCTCCTGAATTTTTAATCTTAGCCATTCTGACTGGTGTAAGATGAAATCTTAGGGTTGTTTTGATTTGCATTTCCCTAATGACTAATGAAGTTGAGCATTTTTTAAGATGCTTCTCCGCCATCCAAAGTTCTTCAGGTGAGAATTCTTTGTTTAACTCTGTACCCCATTTTTTAATAGGGTTGTTCGGTTTTCTGGAGTCTAACTTCTTGAGTTCTTTATATATATTGGATATTAGCCCTCTATCTGATGTAGGATTGGTGAAGATCTTTTCCCAATTTGTTGGTTGCCGATCTGTCCTCTTGATGGTGTCCTTTGCCTTACAGAAACTCTGTAACCTTATGAGGTCCCATTTGTCAATTCTTGCTCTTAGAGCATACGCTATTGGTGTTCTGTTCAGAAACTTTCTCCCTGTACCGATGTCCTCAAGGGTCTTCCCCACTTTCTTTTCTATTAGCTTCAGAGTGTCTGGCTTTATGTGGAGGTCCTTGATCCATTTGGATTTGAGCTTAGTACAAGGAGACAAGGATGGATCAATTCGCATTCTTCTGCATGCTGACCTCCAGTTGAACCAGCACCATTTGTTGAAAAGGCTATCTTTTTTCCATTGGATGTTTTCAGCCTCTTTGTCGAGGATCAAGTGGCCATAGGTGTGTGGGTTCATTTCTGGATCTTCAATCCTGTTCCATTGATCCTCCTGCCTGTCACTGTACCAATACCATGCAGTTTTTAACACTATTGCTCTGTAGTATTGCTTGAGGTCAGGGATACTGATTCCCCCAGATTTTCTTTTGTTGCTGAGAATAGTTTTAGCTATCCTGGGTTTTTTGTTGTTCCAGATGAATTTGATAATTGCTCTTTCTAACTCTGTGAAGAATTGAGTTGGGATTTTGATGGGTATTGCATTGAAACTGTATATTGCTTTTGGCAAAATGGCCATTTTAACTATATTGATTCTACCGATCCATGAGCATGGGAGGTTTTCCCATTTTTTGAGGTCTTCTTCCATTTCCTTCTTCAGAGTCTTGAAGTTCTTGTCATACAGATCTTTCACATGTTTGGTAAGAGTCACCCCAAGATACTTTATACTGTTTGTGGCTATTGTGACAAAATTCAGCATCCTTTCATGCTTAAAGTCTTGGAGAGAACAGGAATTCAAGGCCCATACCTAAACATAGTAAAAGCAATATACAGCAAACCGGTAGCCAGCATCAAACTAAATGGAGAGAAACTTGAAGCAATCCCACTGAAATCAGGGACCAGACAAGGCTGCCCCCTTTCTCCTTATCTTTTCAATATTGTACTTGAGGTACTAGCTCGGGCAATTCGACAACATAAGGAGGTCAAAGGGATACAAATTGGAAAGGAAGAAGTCAAACTATCATTATTTGCAGACGACATGATAGTCTACCTAAGTGACCCAAAAAACTCCACTAGAGAGCTCCTACAGCTGATAAACAACATCAGCAAAGTAGCAGGTTATAAAATCAACTCAAGCAAATCAGTGGCCTTCCTATACTCAAAGGATAAGCATGTGTATTCTTTTGTGACTGGGTTACCTTACTTAGGATGATATTTTCCAGATCAAACCATTTGCCTAAAAATTTTGTGAATTCATTGTTTCTAATTGCTGAGTAGTATTTCATTGTGTAAATATACCACATTTTCTGTATCCGTTCCTCCTTTGAGGGGCATCTGGGTTCTTTCCAGCTTCTGGCTATTATAAATAAGGCTGCTATGAACATAATGGAACATGTGTCTTTATTGCATGCCAGGGAATCCTTTGGGTATATGCCCAGGAGAGGTATAGCAGGGTCCTCCAGAAGTGTCGTATCCAGTTTTCTGAAGAACCACCAGACTGATTTCCAAAGTGGTTGTACCATCTTACAGCCCCACCAGCAGTGGAGGAGTGTTCCTCTTTCTCCACATCCTTGCCAACACCTGCTGTCTCCTGAGTTTTTGACCTTAGCCATTCTGACTGGTGTAAGGTGAAATCTCAGGGCTGTTTTGATTTGCATTTCCCTAATGACTAATGATGTTGAGCACTTCTTAAGGTGCCTCTCGGCCATCCGAATTTCTTCAGGTGAGAATTCTTTGTTTAGATCTGTACCCCATTTTTAATAGGGTTATTTGGTTCCCTGGGGTCCAACTTCTTGAGTTCTTTGTATATATTGGATATTAGCCCTCTATCAGATGAAGGGTTGGTGAATATCCTTTCCCAATTTGATGGTTGCCATTTTGTCCTTTTAACAGTGTCCTTTGCCTTACAGAAATTTTGTAATTTTATGAGGTCCCATTTGTCAATTCTTGATCTTAGAGCATAAGCTATTGGTGATCTGTTCAGAAACTTTTCCCCCATGCCCATGTCCTCTAGGGTCTTTTTCTATTAGTTTCAGTGTGTCTGGTTTTACATGGAGGTCCTTGATCCACTTGGAGTGAACTTTAGTACTTGGAGATAAGAATGGATCAATTCGCATTCTTCTGCATGCTGACCTCCAATTGAACCAGCACCATTTGTTGAAAAAGCTATCTTTTTTCCACTGGATGTTTTTGGCTCCTTTGTCAAAGATCAAGTGACCATAGGTGTGTGGGTTCATTTCTGGATCTTCCATTCTATTCCATTAGTCCACTTGTCTGTCACTGTGCCAATGTATTTCTTATTATACTACCTTTACTTACTTCCTAAAATTATTTTAATTAAATCAGGAATTCTATAGAATCGTTATCTATTTGTCTATATAATAAAACCACAAGATATTATATATTTTTAGGTCTTCAGAAATCTGCTCAAAAGTGTGGGTCAATACCTAGTAAGTGTTAAATGTATTTAATAATAACAGGGAAATCATATTAATATCAAGAATCTTTCCCAAAATGAACTTCTTCTCAGCCTTGCTTAGAAAAGAAAATACATCATAGATTTTAATCCATGGTAAAAACAATCTCATGCTAGTTTCTAGCCTCTCCAAGATAGCTCTTGGCAACTAATGTTAATAGATTCTACACAGAGGGTTAAGTCTTGCTCACTGTGTCAAGCTAAGTCACACCCATGCTCAAGGTCTGATGTATAAGCCCACTGAACAGAAATCACCAGCCATTGCATTTTTAACTTTTGGGTAGCAGATATGGACTCTCTCTGTATGGGACCACATTACCTGATATATTTATGCCACCTACTATAAGGAAGGTCCAGCGTGGATACTTCCAAACTTCATGGGTCAAATCAGATCCTATTTTACACATTACATTTGTCCAGAAGTTAGACAGGCCTCTCTCTACCATGTGTATTGCACCAATGTATACCTGTATATTTTGTCAAGAACAAGCTAGGGAGGCCTGTAGACCTGGATTTTCCAGTCACAGCACTGTAGGAATTGGTGTGGTTGTCACTGTCATTGATGTTGTTTAAACGACAAACTTGACTATGCTTTTATCATCTTTATCCAAACTGTTCCAAGGCAGAACTTTGAAGATCTACAATTCTTTAAAAAAGGTTAAATTCCATAGAAAATGTTACCTATGTGTATGTATGAATCACAAGAGTATGTACTCCATAAAACTGAATTTTAACTATAAATTACACACCTGATACACATGTGTGTGGGGCTCTGTTCCTTTCTCTGGATATACAATGGTTTTCTAATTTGTCAGCTGGGATTCATTGTTCACTTAGACAGTGAAGATAAGTTATATATAAAATATTTTTAAATTTTCTAGCCTTTATTTTCTCGTGGCAAAAAGTGGCATTGGCTATTTTCAAGAGAATTTCTTGAGAATTTTACAATAGGACTGTGTTAAATAGAAAAGTGACCAAGTGAGGAGCCAAGAGATTAAGGCATCTGACCTATCCCTGGAGCTACCCATACAGAGAAAGCATTGATTGATAGATGGCACCTTAAGAACAAGCAACAAGATTTGTTATAATACTAAGATAAGAACCCCTGTGTCATATCCTAGTTAGAAGACCAAGTCTACATAACAGGAAAATAACACTGACTTTTGAAACAGGGAAGCATCAAATTACCCACAAAGGCAAACACACCAGAATAACATCAGGTCTGCCCTCAGAAACTCTAGAACTAGGTGGTCAAAGAGCCATGAATGAAAATAACTGCTAACCCACATTATTATTTCCAGCAAAACTATCCTTTATAACTAAAAAAGATATAAGAATTTCCTATGAGTAGTACAGATGAAAAGAACTTGCAATAACTGAACCAGAAAGCATTTGGATGAATCCAAACACTGAAAAAAATGTCATAGAAAAATAATAAGTATTTAAGATGATTTTCATAATGAGCCTTAAAACCTGTGGACTGAGTGAAGAGACTAGGGGACCCAGGACCAAAACCTCAGGCTCTGCAGCTTAACCTGGAGCATCCTTACAGAAGCATTCAAGATCTGAAAAGAAAATTGCTATGGTGTGCTTATGCTTATTATAGAGGCACTGTCATTGAAGTAGGGCATTTTAGTTCATTTTCTATTTCTATAAGAAAATTTGTAGAAAAATTATTATCTACAATAATCTATAGTAGATAGAAATTATTTTAGGTTCCAAAGAAGGACATAACCCAGGCCCTGCTCCTTGCTGCCTCAGAACACTGTGGAGTCTATGATATGTTGAGAAAAAAAAAGATGAGGGTGTTTTCAGGACTCTTGTACTTGTTACATACATATCATCTCATCTAACCTTAATTACCCTAAGGTCTCGGCTCCATGGTGCATGTAAATTTACAGATTGTTTCCAACACATGACTTTTATAAGACACATTTGAGTAGCTGCACGGTTATGATTAAAATGCAGCAATGTTCCACAAAAATGTAGTTGTTGTGGAAGTCTCTTAATTCTAGAGAGACTAACAGCTATTCACTGCTATAATCTATGAACTCAGGTCTTAAAGTTTTATTCCCAGCAGCTTCCCTGGGTCATTTGTCCACAGACTTCTCACAGAGAAGCATCACACTGCCTTAGCTTCCTACATTCACCACTCTGGGAAGAACACAGCCAAACTCAGATGCAAAAATCAAGGTCATAGGAGGAATAAGATGGAAGATGTCACACCGATGCTTCCTTGGCTTATCACTGACAGGAAAATTGAAATGTCATAAAAACAAAACCTACATCAGTGTGCTAAGTGTGTGTATGTCATCTATATTATCTAGGACTTAGCAGAGAACTCCCAGAGACAAACATTTGTGATGCTCAGAAGTGCTTTTGTTCAGCATTGAAGGCTGTTTTGACATTCTGAGGACAGGACTAGAAATCAGAGGCCTCATACTCATTTCATTTTTGAGTGACTATGCCATTGTGAGTTTTCAAACATAATTCATTTGAGCCTTTTATGTAACCCACTTCAATGCACTCAAATGTTTTATGGCATGTTGTACATTCTGAATGATGTATTACTTAACCAAATGAAAGGTGGGCTCAAATCTCATTGTGACACAAGTACAGCCCTCCTGTATAAAACATTCTTCAAGACCCCAAAAGCTCCTGCGGCTGCTTCTATCTAGCTATTACAAACTGGAAAGTAAATTCTACCTTATCAGTTTGACCTCAGTAGAAGAATTCTTTTTCACTAAGCCTGCTATCAAAGCATCACAAATAAAGAAGCCCTTGGGGTTAGTATTAGATGCCTGAATATATATCTTATACTCATACCCCAAATATTTCTCATTTACTACAACCATCTAAATGCCATTGCTGGAGACTGGCAGAACAATATTTCCCAGATTTGCCCTCACTGATACTGGTCTCTTCTTACTCATTGCTGATTTCTTAGCTTCAGCAAGCCAGCATCAATCATCCCAGTGATTCCCTTCTGTTCTTAACTCTAAAGCCAGAGCCGCATGGCCTAAGCAAGTGAGTCCTGCTGCTTACCGGAGATGAAGCATGCCACCCCTTCCTTGTTCTACTAGATTACCATCAGCCTTCTGCTTTCCAACTCCTTCACTGCCTAAGTTTGGCTGTCCTGAAACTGGTTCTGTAGATTGACCTTGAACCCAGAGACCTTCCTGGCTCTGTCTCCTGAATGCTGGGATTAAAGGCATGTACAACCAGGCCTAGAGTTAAGCTTTTCTTCACCTAGAACTTGCACTGTCCCAGGCTGGCCTTGAACTCAGAGATCTGCTTGACTTTGTCTCCTGAGATGGTAAAGGTATATACATACCATCATACCTGGGCATACACTTTTCATGGTCACTATTCCTCAAGAACCAGATCAAAAGCCTGTGTCTTCCCACCTCAAAATCCGGATCACAAGCTTGTCCTCATTTCTGGATTATAGTTCACACCAGACCAAAGGCCCAAATAAAAACAATAACCAGGTAATAATGCCGAAGATGATATAACTATTCCTTTTTCAACTATAAACATATAAACAATAAATTTAGCCCCAAGATCACCTCTCTTTATCTGTTTGTTCATCTGCTTGAACATAGGATTCGGCTCCATTCTACTTTTTGATGCTTCTTTATTCTTTTTTAATTTTTTGCTCCTTTATTCTTTGAACCATACATTTTGTAGATTTTCTTTTGAAGTTTGCTATACTTGATCAAAATGTTCTTTATTAAACTAAACCAGAAGACAATGTCTCTGCTAGGCTTTCTTGAGACTTCCTTTGTCAATGTAATTAATATAAATCTTTTTACCTTAGCTTCAGGTAGACTCTTCAGATAAGGGCAAAAAGTAGCCGTATTCTTTACCAAAATGCTGCAATGTCATCTCTAGGCCACATACTAAAATTCTTCTCCACTGAAATCTCTTAGGCCATGGATGAAGAACAGTTCAATTTACCCTCAGCACCAACTTCTTTCATATTCCAAATAGGATGGCCAATTACAGTCCCCTTAAAGCATTCCACTGTTTTCTAAAGTCCCCAAGTTCCAACCAAAATCCACATTCCTCAAAAAAAAAAAAAAAAAAAAAAAAAAGCATGGTTAGGCCTATCATATACCCTACTCTTGGTACCAATTTCTGTCTTAGTTGGGGTTTCCACTGCTGTGAAGAGACACCATGACCAAGGCAACTTATATAAAGGACATTTAATTGAGGCTCGCTTACAGGTCCTGAGATTCAATCCATGAACATCAAGGTAAGAGCATGGCAGATTCTAGGCAGGCATGGTACAGGAGGGACTGAGAGTACTATATCTTCATCCAAAGGAACCCAGGACTCATAGGAAGCCAGGAGAAGGGTCTCAAAGCCCAACCCTACAGAGTCACACTTCCTCCAATAAGGTCAACCCTACTCTAACAAGGCCACACCTCCTAATAGTGTCACCCCCTGCACCAAACATATTCAAGCCACCAGATTTACTTATAAAAAGCTATACCCTGATCTCTGGTGCCATCTTCTCCAGATACCAGAATCTGTGTTCCATCTTCAGCAATGGTGTTTTCTCTGTCCTGTCATTGTCTGCCATTGCCTCTGTCATTCCATTTGGTCAGTTTGGATCAGAGATGTCATCCTTGATGAGGGTCAGAAGCAGAGTCTCTGAAGCCTATCCAGGCTTTTAACTTTAAATTTTTATATGTAAGCTTAAATAAAGATTTTGTATGCATAATAACATAGTAGTAGCAGCTGGGTAAGAAATCATGTAGGGGAGATAGTCACTCCTTTTGTACTACATATTATTTATTTATTTATTTAGAATGTGTAGTTTGTGTTTGTGTGTGTGCATGCGCACTCTTTGCCGACTGAGCCATCTCCATAGCCCAATAAACCTACTTATCATAGAAAGCTAGATCCATATTTTTCTCCCAACCATAAAAAGGAAAAGGCAGTGCCATGGCTATGCTCCGGCAGCATGCTACTTTCTCTCAGTCCAGAAGATGTGAGTGCAAAGTCCTAAATTGGTATTGAGTCTATCTCTAGCTGGGCAAGGCACAGGACTGAGCTAGTGAGTTCTGGTCCCAGCACCCTCCCCATCGGTTCAAATCCTTTCCTCTCTGATTCCTCTAGTGAGTGAGACACCTAGGGCGATCATGGAGGCTTTCTACCTCTGGAAAGGATGCTCGTGACCTGTAGTCAGACTGGTGGGGAGGTTTCTGCTTTACTAGCTCAGTGAGGTCAGGGGATGCTGAGCAGGAGGTATGTGATTAGCATTTGGGCAGAGCAGCAGATTTAAGGAGGCAGCCTTACCTTGGGGCCAAATGCTGAGAGATGCAGCCACATCTGGATTAGGAGCCAAAAATCTGATCTGGGTTTTTGGAGTGAACTACCTACTTCCATGTGCACAAGAAGACTAAGGCAAAGGAAAGGCATGGAATGTTCATTCTACATATATCACATGACTTTCCTTTGAGGGTAGAAACAAACTCATGTGGAATATTTAAATGCACTTTTCCATAGAAGAATGCATATCTCAGTCTGAGAAAAGACAACAGTAGACAATGATCAAAGCCAGGTCACACATCTGGTCAAAGTGCTGAAAATATTACAGACCTGAGTGTGCAAAGCCCAGTACATGTACGTCAACTCCTCCAAGACCCAAGAAATATGGAAGAGAGAATGTAAAGCATTTCAGGGACAAACACATGCGAAGAAGTGTGATGGGGTATTGTGACCTGGAAGTGACATGGTCATTGTAATTGTGAGCACCTGGTTTCTGTGACAGACTGAGTGGGGCCTAAGAAATAAAAGAGAAAGGAGGGGAGGCAGGGAACAGAGAGGACTACCCGAGAAGACGGGTAAGAGGGAATAAATGACTGTGGGGGTGTTGAATATGATCACGGTGCACTGTAGACAACGATGTCAGTGTCAAAACAAAAGAAACTGAAAAACCATCTTTCCTATAAAATTTTACAGCAGTAAATGTACAACATTCAATAAGATTTTTAGAATGGGTTGGCAAAAATACTTAAGATCTATAACTGAGAGCAGTAGGAAAGAGCTCAAATTTTCATTTATGAGAAATTATCAAAGAAATTTCAAGTGTATGCATGTACTATCTGATAAGATTGGTGATGTGATCATTTTATTGGCAGGTAGAAAGTTCTACAAGTATCGTTTAGGTAAAAACAACTTGTGGAGAAGCCTTTGCTCTTTGACCCCATAGGCAGAGGAGGTCAATGGGTTTTCTCTAGATGTGAGCAGGGTCACTTGAAGAGTTTTGCATATTCTTATCATTTTCCTTTTACAAAGGGCATGCACTACTTTTATAAACCTAAGAAATAATGTTTTTTACCACACACATATCCTTAGTAGAAATATTAAAAATAAAATAAACTGAAGAAAGAAGAGACAGACCCTCCCTTCATCAGTCACCACTTTCTTTTCTGTGGTTTATTTATCTACATATTTCTTTACATGTTTTTAAATACAAAGAAGAAAATGATAAGCCCGATATATAATGACTTCAGCGCTTCATCTTAGAACTGATCATTAGCGATTTTTAATGTTTCTGCATATTCTCACAAAATGTACTTTTTAATGGCTGCACATTGCAAAATATACATAATTCATTTAACCAACTACCTATTACTGAACAATTAGGAGGGGAGCTGTGTTTTAAAACAGCCATTAGGAGTTAATGACCTACACTTGTGTTCTTTCCAAAACAATATACACTCACAAAAGCACATGGTTCCTGCGTGCTCTGTATTCTGTGCAGTGCCCGGTATGATGAGTGCTCGGGAAGAGCCTGACGGCTCCAGCCAGTCAGGATCAACATGGCACAGACATAATGGAACACGGGCTTTTAGAGCTGGGGAAAATGCAATACTTTCCCCCCTCTTCTGCACATTTCAAAGCGCATTTAGATCAGCCTGAAAGGTCTCTCAAATTACTCTATTTACAAAGCTAAAAGATTCTGTAGTTCCATACAGGCAGCACCAGGCTTGAGAGCCAAGGAAACTCGATAGCTGCATTAGCTTGAACAGGTTACACAACATCTTTTGAGCCTTGTTCTGTCTCTCATTTCTAAATGGGGCAGGGTGAGGTGTCCGCTGCAGGATACATAACACTAAGCTCACAGTGGTTCTACACAGACCATTTTACTGCTAGTACTTTCCCTACTACTAATGCTGTTACTTAAATATTGTACCGACAATGGTGGCCAGAACCGTGCTGGTGCCTCTATGGTGCTGTATCTTCTGGATATAAGGTTACTTAAACATACAGAATCACAAGGAAGGCTGAGCCCAGGTGCAGCCCTAGGCACTGCTGTGGTAGGAACCCCTGGGTAAGCCCTCAGCTCCCATATTCCTAGTACACAGGGGTGGAGGAGAAGCAGAAAGGCAGCAGGCCCTGGAAGAGAATCAGACCCCAGCTGCCCCTGTTCTCCAGGGTCTGCAGTAATAGCGAGCCCATTCGGAAGGACAAGGCTCTCACCTAGGGCGAACCTGCACAGCCAAACCTTTTGGGCCAGTGGTCCATTTTGGTCTTGAGCAAGTTTCTCTTATGGGCTGGGCACCCTGCAGCATATGTCCTCTCAGGAGAGGGTGAGGACTCCACCTTCACAGACTGTTGAGTGAGCAGACTGGCTTCATATGGCACTAGATATGTCCTATGTAACATATTCTTCCTGTCCCCCAAAGGAACCCTCAAATTCTAGACTCAGTTCCTCCCCATTACCTTCCCAGGTGCCCTTGCTTTACGGCTAATCAAGTTCCAAGAAGCCTGACTCCTGTCTCCTGGGTAGTATGGGTCTAAAAGGATGAGCAATGGACCAAATGTTCCACCCTGCAGGCACCCAGCTTCCTCATCCCTGCTGCTCAGCCTCGAGTGGTCAGCTGCTCTCGTCCTGCAAGCATCCCAGAATAGAACAAGACTCTCCCTGCAGTATCCCAGTTATGTTTCTTTAATAAAAAGGGAGGGAGCTAGAAGACACACATGCGCACAGGCACACACACACACACACACACACACACCAGTCCTCTATTTAGAATAATTGTGTTAGCTATTTTTCCACATTGTCGTATTTCAACTTATAAAAGTGCATTGCTGCATTGCTCTTGCAAGCCTAGAATTTTTATACAGGGCCAAAAGGGACCTGAAGCTAATAGAAGCTGGAGTTTTCTATTAGGTGACATCATCTAATAGCTGTTATTTGGAGCTTTAGTACTCCTGGTTATGACAAAGAATGTTGAACAATCCCTGTAATTTGCAACATTTTGATTTAGAAATATATGGAGGGAAAATAGTACTTTATTTCTTCTCAGAAGGAAAAATTGTAAGAGCTGGAGGCAGTGGACAACCACAAGGAAACAGTGTTTTCCAGACACTGCAGGGGCACAGGAGTGGTGGGATGGTGTGAGCATAGCCACCCTGCAAACACTGCACAGTAGATGCACATATAAACTCTCAAGACCTGCACAAGCTGAAGCCACACAAAATTCTAGTGTGGAGATGGGGAGGCTGGCTTGAAGTCCCAACCCTAGCTGAAGAATGGTTTGAAATTAGTAGCTACTGGGAGAGTAAGAGTGGGTTTTCAGTAAAGGGATATCCCGGTGGCTCTTAACCTGTGAGTCTTAACCCCTTTGAGGGTCAAACGATGTCTTTGCAGGGGTCACCTAAGAGCATCTGCTTATCAGATATTTATCTCATAATTTATAACAATATCAAAATAACAGTTATGAAGTAGCAACAAAAATAATTTTGTGGGAGTCACCACAACATGAGGAACTGTATCCAGGGTTTGCAGCATTAGGGTGGTTGAGAGCCACTGGTGTAGTCCCTTATAAGTTGACCTTGTTGCAGTGGAAGACCACACAGCCGAGAGATTGTGGGCAGCATAAATTGGATTTAAAAAGAAAACAAAAGATTCAAGGTTGGGCAGGGAATGTATGAGAAGGCATCTGGGAAGAGCTGGGAAGGGTGAGTGATAAAAAATACACTATATGGATTTGAAATTCTTAAAGAACAATTTTTAAAAGTTGATTATAAGATACCACAGTATTATTAGATGAGTTGTTACACACCTGTTACCATAGCACAACAGAGGCCAAGGAAAGAGGATTGTAGGTTTCAGGCCAGCCTTTGGCAGTGTAGTGATACCACATTTAAAAACAAAATAAATTAATGAACTAAAGTAAAACATCACAATGTCTTCGAGTTACAATTCTGTCTGAAGGAGCCCATTTTAAATTCTTTTTTTTCTTTTTTTTTCCCATGGGTCTTTGGGGGATTGAACTCATGTCATCAGTTTTTTTTTTTTAATTTTTTTTTATTCGATATATTTTTATTTACATTTCAAATGATTTCCCCTTTTCTAGCCCCCCACTCCCCGAAAGTCCCATAAGCCCCCTTCTCTCCCCCTGTCCTCCCACCCACCCCTTCCCACTTCCCCATTCTGGTTTTGCCCTATACTGCTTCACTGAGTCTTTCCCGAACAAGGGGCCACTCCTCCGTTCTTCTTGTACCTCATTTGATGTGTGGATTATGTTTTGGGTATTCCAGTTTTCTAGGTTAGTATCCACTTATTAGTGAGTGCATACCATGATTCATCTTTTGAGTCTGGGTTACCTCACTTAGTATGATGTTCTCCAGCTCCATCCATTTGCCTAAGAGTTTCATGAATTCATTGTTTCTAATGGCTGAATAGTACTCCATTGTGTATATATACCACATTTTTTGCATCCACTCTTCGGTTGAGAGATACCTGGGTTCTTTCCAGTTTCTGGCAATTATAAATAGGGCTGCTATGAATATAGTGGAGCATGTATCCTTATTACATGCTGGAGAATCTTCTGGGTATATGCCCAGGAGTAGTATAGCAGGATCTTCTGGAAGTGAGGTGCCCAGTTTTTGGAGGAACCGCAGGCAGGTCAATGGAACAGGATTGAAGATCCAGAAATGAACTCACACACCTATGGCCACTTGATCCTCGAAAAGGGGGCTGAAAACATCCAATGGAAAAAAAGATAGCCTTTTCAACAAATGGTGCTGGTTCAACTGGAGGTCAGCATGCAGAAGAATGTGAATTGATCCATCCTTGTCTCCTTGCACTAAGCTCAAATCCAAATGGATCAAGGACCTCCACGTAAAGCCAGACACTCTGAAGCTAATAGAAAAGAAACTGGGGAAGACCCTTGAGGACATTGGTACAGGGAGAAAGTTTCTGAACAGAACACCAATAGAGTATGCTCTAAGATCAAGAATTGACAAATGGGACCTCATAAAATTACAAAATTTCTGTAAGGCAAAGGACACCATCAAAAGGACAAATCGGCAACCAACAAATTGGGAAAAGATCTTCACCAATCCTACATCAGATAGAGGGCTAATATCCAATATATATAAAGAACTCAAGAAGTTAGACTCCAGAAAACCGAACAACCCTATTAAAAAATGGGGTACAGAGTTAAACAAAGAATTCTCACCTGAAGAACTTCAGATGGCGGAGAAGCATCTTAAAAAATGCTCAACTTCATTAGTCATTAGGGAAATGCAAATCAAAACAGCCCTGAGATTTCACCTTACACCAGTCAGAATGGCTAAGATTAAAAATTTAGGATACAGCAGGTGTTGGTGAGGATGTGGAGAAAGAGGAACACTCCTCCACTGCTGGTGGGGTTGCAAATTGGTACAAGCACTCTGGAAATCAGTCTGGCGGTTCCTCCATTTTAAATTCTTAAGAAAGTCATGTGTGACTTGGAATGTTGTAAACAGAAGTCTGATGTATAGAAATTCTTCAGAAAATTATTTCATAAAGTGCACATACGATATAGATTAAAACATGTGTATATGTATGTATGCATGTATGTACATTACACCCACCAACTGGGTAATCCATCTGGTAACCCAAAGTTATGTAAAATAAAACTAGAAGTCAGGGAACTGCTGAGAAGGCTCAGTGGTTAAGAACACTGTCACACTGTCTGTTCTTCCTGAATTCTCAGCATACATGCAGCATGTCAAAACCATCTGTAATTCTACTCCCAGAAGATTTGATGCCCTCTTCTGATTTCCATGGGCACTAGACATGCATACATAAATACATACAAGTAAAACATACATAAAATAAATATAAATCATTATTTAAAAAAAACTGGAATCTTAGAAGGCACCAAACATCAGTCTCTGACATCCACAAATACACAAATATTCATATACACGCAAACTAGGACCTCAGATATCATATTATCAACCTAAGTACTTTGTTAGAACTCTTAACCTTTTATTTAATTTATTGCTTTATACTTAGATGACCAGTGTTTTTCATGAGCAATTTAGTTTATGAATACAATATATAGTTCACATTTTATTGTGTAATTGAATCATAATCACACCATATGTTAAGTTCCTGCCCCAGCTAAGGCAGCAAATTGTCCATGTCATAGACATGCTTGTGTGTTCACAGCCTTTGTTTTAATTACAAATTGTATTTCTTCAGTGTGTCATACTTGGGTTGTAACGAACAAAAACAATAAGGTACCCATTGCCACTTTGTTTTTAAATGTTTGTTCTGTCTTTATCCAAATAATGAAAATATCAATTGAGTCACATCACTAGAAAGCATAAAGGATTAGATACAATCTGCCCTTGGGTTTCTACAGCCGCCCACATCATTACAACGTGGCAATCCCTCCCGCTTCCAGTTGAAGCTCATCAGATGCCTAGTGCATAGTTCAAATAACAGCATATTATCACAAATGAAATTGTAGTAGCCTTCTTTTTTAAGAAGTTGAACTTCTATATTTTATAAGGCATGGCAATATTTGGATAATTCCATGGTTCCTGGTATCTCATAAGAGTGAATACTGCTTTGTTTCCTAAGCATTTATAAGTTTGCTCAATGCAAAGATATGGCAGGCGATAGCTCCTGATGGCAAGGAACAAAGGACCCTCAGCTTTGCAGTAGCTCTGCTCTTCTGAGCTGGAATATTCTGCCCCAGGGCAGCTCTCTTTGAATCACCCATGATCCTGTAAGTGACCCACAGAGGCTCATTGGTTCATCCTGCTAGGTGGTATCATTTCTTTTTCCACTCAGCAGTGTCCTATCTGTGGGTCTAGGTCACCAGTGTCCTATCTGTGGGACTAGGTATTTTTTCACATCTCCCCAGAAAAAGACATCTATTCTGTGTTCTCTGGGAAGGACGAGGCTAATATTCAAGTCAATCATTTAACTACAATTTGCAAAGTGAACTGGAGTCCCATGGTAACTGCTGGTGAAGAACCTTCTCAATTTGAGAGAATTCTCTTAGACAAGTTTGTCCTGTAAGTGTAACCACTGCGTCAATGGATACAGGCAGAGATCACACTGGGAAAGGCTGGGCAGGTCTCCATAGGAACAGCATTGCATGTACCATGAGAAGGAGGTAATATTGGGAGATTTCCTGCCAGACAGCATTCAGTAAGGGGAAGGGAGTAATATTAGAGGATAGATACTAAGTGGATACTAGAGGGTACTGTGGATCATACCAGGGAAGATACAGGGGCCATGCTGGGTGAAATACAAAGGAGTACAGGGAGTCCTGGGGGATGCAGGAAATAACAAGTTAAGAAAGGATCGGCCATTTCATCTCCTCCCTACAGCTTCTTAAGATTCACACACAGGCTTTCTCCATTGGTAAAGCTGCGGCAGTTAGCCTAACTCATGTGATGTGGGAAAGTGATGTGGATAAACCAGAATCAAAAGCACTTGGACACCTTCCCAACACTACCAAACCAAAATGGTCACCAGTGTTAAATACACAGATGGCCTGGCTCGATGGCACTTGTGAGGACATTTTAGTATGTTATTATGTCTCTGTAGATTGTCGAACTGCCTGAAGGGAGTTTTTACTAAGACAACTGAAAGGTGGAGATTTTTAATTTGACAGTCAAGATGGGGTGTGTGAGCTTGTATATGTAAAATGAAATCCATTGAGGAAGGATATGTACAAAAATCTTGCCACTATTTTATTTGTCGTACTATAAAATACAGTGTGAAATTAATTCAACTGAAAATCTTTTCTCATCCCCTATTTTGCACAAGACAGTAGTGAAGTGCATGGAGTAATGATGTCAGTAATGACGGGCACCAAATAATACCAGCAGTGATCAGTCATTCTTGACTTTCAGACAATCACAATAGTATGATAGAAACACAGGAAAGATTTATGAAAAGGATGCAGACCTGTGCAAAGGTATTAATACTTGCACATGACCTCAAGCTGAAGGAAGTGGAGACAATTGAGAGATCAAACCAAAGCAAGGTTCAGAAGAGTGACAGTTCTGAACAGTAACAGAACTTGGCATCTGACTCTGCTGATCGGCCCTCTGTCCTTGAGTGGACTCAACAGAGCCAGAGACACAAATAACAAGGAGAAAAAGTATCTGTGGTAGAAATTGCTGGAAGACTATGCAAGACTTCAGTGTGTATTGGTTTAACGTCTATACTGCTTGGTCTGAGTACAGCACACAAGACAGAGGACCAGGCATCTGCCCAAGAAATCCTTACCGAAAGAACCTGATATTGTAACTAGAAAAAGATGGAGGACATGAGAAACAGATCAGAATGTGATGGCCCAATGTTTATGGCACTATTTGGAGAAATTCAATTTTAAAAACTGTGTAACTTGTATAGTGTAATTTTATACTATAACGAAAAGACCAAAAGGTGCAGTGGGTGTCAATAACTCGGGAACTGTAGAGAGCCAGCGATATTTTCAGCATTAACTGAAGACTATAGAAAGTTCAAAAGTGTAGAAAATGAAGCATAAATAAAGAAGTGAGAGCAGAAAGCATCAGCATGTCATGATTGCCCAGCGCCAGCATTTCTATCGAAATAAGAGAGAACAACATCATGACCATAAACCAGCAGCCTCCACACTACAGATGACAGATATTCCCTCTCACTTCCGGAGTGTTTGCTGATGTATGTCAGAGGAAAGTTCTAGAATCCTAGTGTAGCAGTAGAAAGGTAAAGGTTTCCACACTCAGCCTGTTTTTGAATGTACCGCAGGGTGCCAAAGGTCCTGCTAACGTAAATATGAATGAGCACCACACATATCCAGATGAGACAGGAATATCATCTGAAAGCTAAACATGTTAAAGCACTCACAAGTTAAAGCATGCTTTTCTGTGCTGCTTTTTGTTCACAAAAGACATTAAGATGCTTTGTGTTTAATTGCAGTGGTCATGCAGTCAAGGTGGATGGCCAAAGAGAATTCATGACAAGTCAGCCACGTTTTGAACTAGACCTGAGGAGCTTTGAAGAGATGTGGAGTAAAAACACAGAAGTAAATGGAGCTGTTCAGTTTTTGTTGCTTTCAATTTCATGGTAGCAATGCTTAAAATTGGGGGAAAATTGATGTTCCCTTATCTTTCCTTACTGGTTTTAAAGTTGCTGTTTACTTTGTATAAAAGTCCATCAGGGAAGGATTCCTAGCTAAAGTTTCCTAAGTGCTGCATGCAGGGTGAAGCCACAGAAATTATACATATACACAACACACACACACGTAACACATACACACAACACAGATACACAACACGACACACATCACAACACCAAACATGACACACATCACACACATACCATACCATATATACACACACCACATACACCTCATACAAACACCACAAACATACCATAGCACATACATATACACCACCAAACATCATACACACACATCACATACATATCATTTTATATATATATGCACACACACACACAGTACACATACCTCATACACACACCTCAAACATACCATACCACACACACACACACACACACACACACACACACACACGTACCACCAACACCAAACATACACACACATCACACACACATAGAATACTACATATACACACCACAAACATACTGTACCTCACACACACCAAACACACACACACATTACATAGATAGCATACACACACTCACACAACATACACTCAACATACACACACATCACACACCATACACTCAACGTATACACGCATCACACACATACCATATACACGTACACAGCACACACACCACAGACACATAATACCACACACATCATACACAGATCATACTATATATACATAACCACATATACACACCACATACCATGCACACATATGCATATACCAAACCACATACATATACACACACCAAACACATACCACATAGATACAGACACATACACACATCCTACACTACACATATTACATACACACCACACTACTTATATAAACATATAACATAGAAACACAAAGCAGTACATGTTGACTTGACTGAATTTGTTGGAAACAGAAAACATGAATTTAGTTCTACTAAAACCCTTGAGATTCTAACATTCACGGGTTCAGAGATTTTTTAAAAAAATTTTTTTTCTTGTGAAATATTAATCCTGAATAATCTCACTAAACAGCTAACTGCAGTTTAGAGAGCCTGCTTCATTTATTGATAGTGGCACATGATAGACTCATCAAAAGATCTATCAGCTCCTGTGCTCTTAGCGGTTCTCTGCACACATCCTCAGAGCGTGAGGTGGCGCACATTCAAGAACAGATGGTTGAGACACAATTAATAAGGCGCCTTGAGTTATTTGCATATTCATTAGATAATATCAGTTATTCCTCAGCCCGAACAAAGAATTACACAAATGGCATTTGTGTTTCCTCCCATTAACACATTATTAAAAGTAAAATGTCTGTGTTAAAAATGAGGCAGCAAGTGATCCTTGGCTGTGTGGCATCCTGGCATTATCCATGAAGGTTTTAACATGGTAATGAAAGCGTGTTGCCCTCCTGTAATTTATTCCTGCTTTTATCAGAGAGCAGAAAGGAAGCCAGAGCTTCTTGCCTCCTCCTGGTTCCCTGTTCACTTCCTCTCCCCACTATCGACGGCTGCTAGAAAGAGAGGTCACAGGAAAAATGGAAGCTACTCTTATCTCAGCTTTAAAAAATATAACCAGAGAACCAAAGGAAGAACTGGACAACACATTCTAAAAAATAAAAATAAGCTGTGCATTTATAAAAAACATCTTGGTGATGATTTTGTTGATAAAGCCAGAAGACACATATTCCATTATTTTTTTAAAACAGATAACACTGCACATTTTTATCATGTCCAACAGGATATTGTGAGGTACACATACATTGTAGAATGGGAAAAATCTAGCTAATCTGCATTGATTTTAGCACAACTAAAATCAAATGAGAAGTGAAAATAAGCTACAGATCACAAGTTCTACTCTTGCCTGACTTCTGAAACATCTACACATGTTTCCTATTATACCACAGATTATTCTAGTATAAAAGAAAGCTGAGAAACTTCCAACACTGAAATAATCTGTGCATTTACTTAAAACCCAAAATATTAAAATGAAAGCTAAAGGAAACAGCTAAGACAACAATGCTCTTTCACTGCAGGAAACAAGTGGAAACAGAGATCACCTCATTCAACAAATCAAGCCAGGCTCAGAAGGACAAAGAATGTATGTTTTCTCCTTTGTGTGGAATATGATGTAGAAGTCGAATGGGGGCAATGTTGGGGGCAGAAGAGACAGACATAAAGAGTGTTGTCCTACAACAAAAAGAGTTTTCATGGAAGAACTCGAACTTACTTTCCTCACAAGGGGAGACAATGCCATCTGCCATACAGTGTTTTGCTGTGTGTCGTGTTTTGTGTGTAACAAATCTGAAACACAAAGTCAGTTCACCACTGAAGCTGTGTCACTGGGAAACCACTGAGACAGAGTTGAAAGCCTGCACAATGGGAACAGACAGGCTCTTGTGACACGCTGCTGTCTTATACCTGCTGGCACTTCACGGAGATATTCCCGACATAGGCTTTCTTGTTTGAGGGTAGTAGACTGTCTTTAAATGGCATTGACATAACACAGTGGACAACCGTCAGGAAATCGTGGCACCACACCTCTCAGACCTAGTTGACTACCAAAATTAAACCTGGAAATTTTATAGATGTTTCCGAAGAAAAACAGAGCACAGATAACACAGAGGTGTGTGGTGTGTGGATGCCATGCAGTGTCTGCTCCTCAGGAGGTTTGAATGATTTAAAATGGAATCGAAATTGACATATACAACCTGAAATAAATGGACTCGACTCTGCTAGTGTGTGGTTTCATAACAATCCGTCCAAGATCCAGTAATCACTTATGAAGTATGTAATAAAAACGAGGAACCTATGGGTCAATAGGAATCTCTCTTGGCTTCCTGCACAGAAAATCAGATATACCAAGAGCAAAACTGTAGGACAAGACATCCAGATGGTTTAAAAAAAAAAATAAAAAAAATAAAAAAAAAAAAAACACTGTGAGCATCAAAGGCTGAATACCCAGTGAGCCATTCGGCCAAACTGAAGCAAGGAAATGTTCTAACAGTTATAGGAAATGGGGCTAGAGATCCAAAGGATGATGGAGACGAGAACTCACAGAGCAATGGACATTTTCAAATACTCTCAAAGTGGAGGAAGAAAGGAGGAAGCAGGGCTATAGAGAGTGGCTGGAGTGAGGCCTGTGTGGAACAAGTGAAGGCCCATGTGCATATGCATTTTTAACACAGGAATGTCAAGGACCCCGTGGGTAAGGCTTGGAGGGATAGCAAAGCCTTCTTCTGGTCTGTGAGTGGATGTTGATAGTGTGACAGAAATTTTCCATTGTAGTTTTATCTTCTCAGTCTTCGCATCCTGAAGACCACATCCTTAAAGAGACTGATCCTAAGAAACTCAACTAAACCTGCTTCCTTGATCTAGCTCCACACTGTAAGCCCAGCCTCTTTGTTCATCTGTATGTGATAATCGTGCTTCCTTGATAAGTTTCATGCAATATCCCAGCCTCCATGTTCAGCATTATATCACAAATATACTAAACATCTGAAATGCAACAGTTTCTTCACCAGAGAACCCCAAACCAAAGTCTAGCTTTTTCTGTATCTATGTGTCCATCATTTCTTCATTTCCTCATTGTCCTGCTTACAGTTCTTGGAAAAGCTGTGCAAGAATGCAGCAAGGTAGCATAAGAACAAAGACCAGAACAGTGGAAACTGAACAATAGGGAACGCACATCAGAAAGGTGAGTCCAGTAGCTGCCAGTCAGGGAGACAAACTGTCCATTCCCGAACATCTGCTTGTTTTAGAAAATGGCCATCAGGAGTGCATACTTAAGGAATTTCTCACTAGCCCTAGCAGCGATTCTAAAAGACAATCTAAATATGTCTTCAGTGGCTCTTAACATCTGCCCATCCTCTGGAGGCAGGTGAATCAGCCTCTTCCATCTCACAGCCACATGCCCTGTGACTGGTGCCAAAATTACTGATAGGAAGACTGCAATGAAACATAGGCTACAGCAAAGTATTGTAATTCCCACCTGCACTCCCAATGTGCAGAAGACTAAAACAGGAAGATCTCAAATTGGAGACCAGTGTGGGCTACATATTAATTTCAGGGCTAGCCTGGACTGTATAAGCAAACTCTGTTTCACAAAAGAAGCAGACAAAGCACTCTGCATTCTCCTGAAGTGTGAACTTGAAAATATTTTTAAATTACTTGATACTGAAAAGCTTGAGTAGATTCAAAATCTATTTCAGTACCACTAAGAAAATCCAAGATCATTTTTGTCAATACAAATCAGTTATAGAATTTGAATTACTGTAAATATTTTGTTGTGTTTTATCAGCTTGTGAAGATAAATATTTACATCAATGTGACTGTCATGAGTTAGGGGAGATAATTATGCATTTGTCAAGAGTCAAGTATGGCCATTCCAATCAAAAAAATCTCATATAAACACTCAAGCTCTGTTTTCTAACTAAATGTTTTGAAAGTTTTATAAAGAGTGCAATGTGGTGGTTTGAATGAGAATGTCTCCCACAGGCTCATGTATTTGAATGCTTGGTCCCTAGTTGATGGAACTCTTTGGGAAGTATTGGGAGGTGTAGCTTTCTGGAGGAAGTGTATCTCTGCGGTTAGGCTTTGAGGTTTCAAATGCCCATACCATTCCCATATTATTGTCTGACTTGTGATTGAGAATAAGGAGCTCTTAGCTACTGCTCCAATTCCTGCTGTCTGCCTGCCTGCCTGATGCAATGTCACCCATTATGATAGACTCACCCTCTGAAACTGTAAGTCCCAAATAAACTCTTCCTTCCATTAGTCCCTCTGGTTATGGTGTCTCTTCCCAACAGTAGAAAACTAAGACATAAATGTATCGCTTAAATATTGAGGTATTTTTCTATACTTGAATTTAAACAATCTCAACACCTATCACTAGAAAGAAAAACTAGTTCAAAAAGATAACCAGTGCCACTTAAATTAAAATACAAATGCCCTTAAATGTAGCCAAAAGAATATTTCTGTGGATAAAAAAAAATGTGTGATTTCTCTCAGAATAAATATCCATTTTCAGCTGTATCATTAAAATCCATTTTAGTAAATCATATCATGAAACATTCATTTCAATCACAGCCCATCTCTGTCTTATTTTATCTCATAAAATGTTTAATAATTTTGACCCTCTATTAAGAGAAAAATTTCATGCTCAGTCATGGGCCAGTCATGCTTTGGGAAATTGTAATCTTTCTTCTGCATTATATACACAAGAAGCATTTGAGGACAATGTCTCACAGACTATGGACTAAATGACAAACTTGAAAAGCTAATCTCATTTATTAATTTCTAAAACCTGATCAGCATTGTCCCATAAGCATATACATATGGATGTATGAATATTTAGAAAATAATGTGTAAGTGGGTCATTCTCACCACATGAGCCATTTCAAATCATGCTGTGCACCTGAAAGTGAGGCTCTGTTTTGAGTTGTTCAAAGCACAAGGCACTAACCTTAAATCTGGACATTTTAAATATCGATTTTGTAATTTAACAAGCCTTCAGCACTTTGTGTTAAGATATTCACTTCAATTGAAAAAATGGTAATTATACTTTTATCCACAAAAAAATACACTGATTGGTATAGAAATTAAAATTGCATTTACCAAGCAGATTACAGAGAAAACAGAGCCAACTAATTGAAGTGAGTAATATGAGCTGGACATCTCACAAAAGATATACTGCATGGGTAAAATATGCTAAAATTAATGTGTGGGTTTTTTCAGTCTGCTATTATACAAAACCAACCCAAATTTTAGTGGTTTGAAAAGGCAATTCCTAGGGTTGGAGAGATAGCACAACACTCTTTGCTGTTCCTCCGAGTTCACTTCTCAGTATCTACATTGTATCTCACAACTGTCTGTATCTCTAGTTCCAGAGGATCTGATGCCCTCTTCTGACATCCACATGTACCAGGCACACATGTAGTGCACAGACATGCATAGAGGCAAAAACACTTATATACTAAAATACAAATGACTTTTTAAAAAGCAATTTCTGATCAGCAGTCAGTTGGAGGTTCTACTGACTAGAGCTAGACTAGTCTTCATGTGTCTGTATGGAAACAGCTATGCCCCATTGGCTGGAGGTGGCTTAAATTGAGAAAACTTTGCCTCCTGAGGAGTGGTCATGTAGCCTGCTGTGGTCATGAGCAGTGCTTGGGCTGGGTGCTTCACCATCCTGTGAGTGAGGTAAGGCTTCAGACATAAATTACTGAATCTTCAGGATACTGATGGAAGGTGTCCCATGCATGGTCCACTTCCAGGCTCTGTGGAACTTGACTTGGCCACCACCAGAGTTCTGAAACTACCACCCACAGCTCATTTTTTATCGTTATTTTTATGTGTAGCTTTCTATGCGTAGATATCTATATGCATGGTATGTGTGTTAATGGATGTTGTTTGTAATAGTGATGACTTTCAAACACACATAAATTCTAGAGAAGTAATTAAAATGCTAAGTAAAGGGAGAAAAGAAATGACAGAAAAGTTATCTGTTAAAGTAGAATTTGCTTAGGGGTAGGCACAGGGTTGGACATATGTCTTATTTAGATTTGCTGTTGCTGTGATGAAAAACTGTTACCAAAAGCAACTTGGGGACTAGAGGGTTTATTTCACTTATATATCCACATTGGGACCAACTTTAAAGAAACCTCAGACAGGAACTCAAACAGAGCAGGAATCTGGAGGCAGGAGCGGATACAGAGGCCCTGGCAGAGTGCTGCTTACTGACTTGGTCCACATGGTTTTCTCTTCCTACTTTCTTATAGGACCCAGGTCTACCAGCCCAGGAGTGGCCACACCCACAATGGTCTGGCCCCTCCCACATCAATAAGAAAATGTTCTATAGGCTTGCCTACAGCCTAATCTCAAAGAAGTATTTCCTAAACGGGAGTTCCCTCCTCTCAGACTATTCTAGACTGTGACAATTTGACATAAAAATTGGCTGGCACAATGTCCATATGGATATATTTTAACAGTTTACATACATGTTATAGATCATACATTTTCAAATTGATAATGATGAGCAAAATGTCACTACATTTATAGAGCTTTAGATTTAAAAAAAAAAACTTTGTATTGGAGCTAGAGAGAAGTCTTAGAAGTTAATAACATATACTGTTCTGGGGGATCAGTTTCAGTTCCCAGCACCCATAGGCAGCTCACAAGAACCTAGAACTCTGGCTCCAGGTGATCCAATGCCCTCTTCTCACCCTCTTGAGTACCTACACTCACATGCACATACCCAACACACACATACAAAATTGAAAATAAATCTTTAGAGTAAGAGTCTTGTACCAATTCTATTATTTTATTTCTATTATCCCTCTAGTAACTATAGGAGAAATTGTGGTTTTGGATACTTAAATTTATGATAAAATATTTTAGAGGTCAATCTGCAGTGTTCTCAGGATAGTGATTAATCATTTTTCATGTTATTGTGACCAAATATCTGAGAAGAAGCAACTTCGGATAGAAAGAACTTATTTTGACCAAGAATTGAGGGTATGGCTGGTCATCAGGGCAAGCGTAAGAGGAAAGGCAGGTATGGTGGTTTAAACATGAATGGCCCCTATAAACTCATGTATTTGAATGCTTGGCCCCTAGGGAGTAGCACTATTAGGAGATGTGGCCTTGTTGGAGTGAGCATGGTCTTATTGGAGGAAGTGTGTCACTGTGGGGGTGGGGCTTGAGATCTCTATGTTCTCAAGCTATTGCTGATGCTGCAGTCACTTCTGCTGCCTGCAGATCAAGATGTAGAACTCCCAGCTCCTCTAGGACCACGTCTGCCTGCATGCCGCCATGACAACTATGAGCTCAACATCTGAACCTGAAAGCCAGCTCCAATTAAATGTTTTCATTTATAAAGTTGATGTGGTCATGGTGTCTCTTCATAGCAGTAGAACAGTGACTAAGACAGCAGGGTAGTGGTAAACTACCATCTTCTATCACCAACAGGGCTTTTATCTGACTTTCCTCCAAGAACATGGTGGACAGACAGCAAAGACTTAGCAAGGGTACTAGTTTGTCATTTCAAGATTAACAACCTTTATACGGATGAAAACAGCCTAAAATGGATTGCTATGCAGGATTTGAATAAAACAGGTTTGAACTCTCACAAACATGGCAATCCTACCTGAGAGCTGTCATAGCTTCCAGAATTATTTACAGCTCACAAGCTCTTGAAAGGTTTTAGGGTTTGGGGGTAACTCAGGATGCAACCTCCCAGCCTTTGGGTAATTAAAAGGGGAGACATCAATGCACAGGTTGGGAGGTGACCAGTTAACACCAATTAACACGATTGTGAAAGTCATTACACAGTGTACGGGTACATGGAACTGGTACACTGTACACCTCCCATAGATTCAATCTTTATTTAACAAATATGCAACTTCAGAGAATAAACAAATAAAGCCACAGACGCTGAAGGATGTGCAGACCTCAAACGATTCATTGGAAATTAACCGAAAGCACAAAATAAACAAGTTACAATTATCAGACCACAGAACACTCAAAGAGAAGGAGGACTGAAGTGGGGGTGCTTTGGTTCCTCTGAGAAAAGGAACAGAATGCTCACAGGAGCAATTATGGAGACAAAGTGTGGAGCAGAGACTGAAGGAAAAGCCACCCAGAGACTGTCCTACCTGGAGATTCATCCTATAAACAGTCACCAAACCCTGACACTATTATGGACATCAAGAAGTGCATACCAAAAGGAGCCTGTTATGGTTGTATCCTGAGGGACCCCGCCAGAGTCTTACACAAACAGAGGCAGATGCTAGCAGCCAATCACTGGACTGAGCATGGGGTACCCAGTGAAGGAGTTGGAGGCCAGACTGGAGGAGCTGAAGGGGTTTACAGCCCCATGGGAAGAACAATGATGTCGGCCACCCAGACACCCCAGGACTCCCAAGGACTAAACTATTAACCAAGGGGTACACATGGTTCCAGTCAAAAGTGTGGCAGAGGAATGCCTTGTAGGAGGAAAGGTTCTTGGTCCTGTGAAGGCTCAATAGATCTCCCAATAAAGGGAAATCGAAGGGAGGGAGGTGGGAGTGGATGGGGTGGAGGGACATATGCTTGGAGGCAGGGGGTGGGAGGAGGGGTTGGTGGTTTTCAGGGAGGGAGGAAACTGGGAAAGGTTTTACCATTTGAAATGTAAATGAAGAATATATTCAATAATAAAAAAATTTTTAAAGCATTGTAACAAAATCAAATTTTAACACATGAAAAACAGCCAATTAACTCAAAGGCAGCTGAGAAGAAATATATAAGAAAGCAAATGTTCCCGTAGCCCTCTGCTTGTCAACAGAGAATGCCTGACCTAGAAGCTAAACAACGGACACTGATTAAGCTGAAGGGATGTGGTAAGAGGGATGATGGGGTGAAAGAGGGAACGCAGTGTGGGTGTAACCAAGTGAATGTCTAACTTCCATGGCAGAAGCTCACAAAGGGTGACCAAAAGGAGTGGGCTGAGCAAAACTGGAACGGGATGTTACCCAGAACTGTATTGCTAAGTTAGAAAAATGGCTAGACTCAACAGGCAGTGACAGGGATGGTGGCAGCATGTGCCGGTCCCAGTTTTTCCACACAATGCCTGTCCACCTATACCACTAAGATGATACCCATTCAGAGCCTCTCTGCTGTGGTACAAAGGAGCGCTGAAGGCTCTTGTCTCATTTCTGGAAGCTGCACACCTACCCCAGGTGCTGCAGCCCAAGGCAATGTCAGGATGCCATCCCCAGCTTGGCTCCCCGGTAAACAGTGCCCTCGGGTCTCTTATCCTTGTGAGCACTGTATGAGAGACTTGACAGAGCATCAGTGCTAAGCAAACTGTTCTCTTTGAAAACTCTGAAATGGTTTCACTTAGAAAGCAATGTCTACAGGTGGTGTCTGTATTCAAAAGTCAAGTTTCCTAGTTAAAGCCAGAGAATGGGAAAATGGAGCATTTTCATGATGGAGGTTTGAAGGGAAAGCCACATAGACTAAGTCAGGTGGCCCAGGTCACAGCCACATTGATAGGTCCTGCAGCACTGTGGATGCTTGTTATGGTGTGGTGAGAGGGACATTTGACTTCTGCTTTCCTTCCCTGGTTAATCATGAGAAAACCGCTACCTGAACCAACAGTGTGTAGGCCACCCCCTCAGATGTGAAATCTCTGTTCATTAGTTCATTGTGATAGTCCTGAGAACAGCCAAGCCACAACAGCTAAAGAAATGACCTCGACCAAGAGCTTCAGACACATAGCTGCTAAGATGGGGAGCCCTGAAACAGAAGGTGGTCATTAAAAACCACCTGGCATGATCGAATACATTCTAGGCTTCAGTTACCAGCAGTAAGTCACTCTGGCTCCATTAACTACACCACATTAGCCACATTAAGATACGAACAGTAGGAGAACCTGGGTATGAGAAAGGAAATTACTATGCATGTTCCTGTAAATTTTATTCTAACTGGGGATGTGGCCCAGGCTGAGCATTTGTCTAGCATCACTAAGGACCTAGGTCTGATTCCCAGTGTATGTATAACTGTGTGGATCTTCTAAATATAAATTTATATGTATGAAATCTATTAATATATTTAAATAGGATTATGAACATTCATTGAGGTACTTTTTAATTCAGATTTCTCACAAGAGTCATAAAAGGATATGCATTTATGACTAATTTCAGTATAAATGGTGACAAATTAATGATACTAATATATTTCCTAACACCACAAGTTAAATATAAATACAAAAAAAGCCTCATCTTTAAATGAAAACCTAAAGTCCTAAGACACCTGGAAACTAAGCACAGTTGTGAACTCCATACTTTACTTCTTTAACATTCATGTTATTTCTCCTCTCCACAAATAATAATTAAATCATAAAAAACTACATTCACGTATTTTCAACTTTGATTGGCTTTGTTCAAAATATAATAATTTAAATGTTTTGCTAGAAAACTGAGTTTTACCATAAAAACTTAGCATACAGAATCATATGATCAAAGATACAACTCATGTGTGCAATTTTATACTCTTTTGAAAGATAAAATTATGTGTCAAACTTTAGCTTGACAAGAAGTAATATACTGTCTATACTGCTAAGTTGTGCTCAGGAAGCAGCCAGATACTCAAGGAACCCTTGACATCAACCCTGACTCCAGGGTCTGGGTCTCATCTCCAAACAACTTTACTCAAAGCCTGCATCTGAGCTGACGTCTGGATGGAAAGGATCATACATGTTCCTAACATTTTCTGAGCATTTATTACAAGTAAGAAGCTCTGTGTTGAGCAATGTAGAGATGCTCAGAGTGTTTTTACTACATGAATTAATGTGTGTAAGTATATGTGTGTACATGATTGCATTATATGTTTCTAACCCAGAGGTCAGCCTGGGGAGTCATTCCTTAGAATGACATTTACCTTTTCCAACTAAGTTTTAAGAGGCTGGAGAAATGGTTCAGCAATTAAAAGTACTGGTTACTCTAATAAGGAACCAACGTCCATGTTAGACAGCTCACAAGAACTGTAACTCTCACCCTAGGGGATCTAATGCCTTCTTCTGACCTCCATAAACACCTAAATACATCTCTCTCTCTCTCTCTCTCTCTGTCTGCCTATCTATCTATCTATCTATCTATCTATCTATCTCTATCTCTCTCTATCTATCTATCTATCTCTATCTCTCTCTCTCTCTCTCTCACACACACACACACACACACACACATATAGACAGAGAGACAGATGACAAATAAAAACTTTTTAAATTTTAATTATTTTAAACTCACATGTATTCAATGGCAAAAATGTTGGATTTTTAAGATGTCTTTTAAAAACCTAAAACAAAGATTTCCATACAAGTTAATCCAATATTCTGATGGGTGAAATGCTATATTAAAGGCAAAACCAACCCAAAGGAAAACCATAGTCACTTTCTAAGGTTTGGAATATGCACATGACAATTCCTCAAGCAAAAATGATCACTGGAGTCAGAATTTGGGGGAAGAAGAAAAAAGAGGATTACAGGGTTCTGTACATCTCAAGTGGGAGACACAAGACATGAAAATGAGACTAAATTACGAATTGGCTCTGTGAGAGCCTGGGAAAGAGCATGGGAGGCATGACGTTATGTCAGCAGGTGTCAGTGCATGGGTCTGCACTGTGCGCAAATGTCTTTGTCCTCTTCTGAAGACGGAGTGTGTAATCGTGCTGGGGAACATGCCAGGAGGAGGGATGGGGATCTCCAAAAGAAAGGAGACAGACAGGGTGATGGCAATGATGACCCAGACTGAAGCAGGACAGCATTCAGGAAGATGAGCATGTCTGAGAATACACGTGCAGAGTTTTCTTTAAATTGTCAAAAGCTGAGAATCCATTAAAAGAAAAAATACTGTTTTATGCTGACATGCAACCTTGAGGCTCTCACTGTAATGAAGCCAAGAAGGAGTGTCATGTCTTCATTTGATGCTTGCAGATAATGCCCCTTGCTTGGAAGAAGTTCTGTAGGCAGGAGCGGAGCATGATGGGAAGGAGGGGGAGGGAACTACAGTGCCATGTGGATAAGAAGTAGGAATCACTGCCT
Organism: Apodemus sylvaticus; assembly: GCF_947179515.1. Lineage (NCBI taxonomy): Eukaryota > Metazoa > Chordata > Mammalia > Rodentia > Muridae > Apodemus > Apodemus sylvaticus. The sequence continues at coordinate 95,705,381 of NC_067477.1, read as the reverse complement.
CTGGATCCTGGACACCGTTAAAACCTACAAAATGAATTCTACTTTGCATCTTGAATAATGAATTTGAAACGCAGCTTATAGCATTTGTGAATGGTCTTAGCAAACGTTGTCAAATGAACACCTATTCTCACCATGGAAAAACCATCACAAATAAATTGGTTTAAAGAAATCAGAAATAGCAGGAGAAATACACCATTAATCATTTGAATAGAAATTCCAGGTTTTGTAGCTATAGAAAGTGACAAATATTTCCAATGATTTAGCAGGAAGGTCCGACAAACCAATATAAAGCTATAGAGACAGATATAAAACCATTTGAAAAGGTTTAAAGTGGTATGAAATGCCAAATATTTTATTATGAAACATTAAAATGGCACAAATGAGCCCAGGGTTTTTATTTGTTTGTACCTGTATCGGGGATGGCTCTCTGTCTTGGCACGCACCTTCACCTTGTGCTTGTTAACAGAAGGCTGGTTTTCTTCAGGTACCTCTGAGTCCACTGTAACACAAGCAATTGTGTCACCCAGCATGTGTCCAGTTGGGCACCCAAGAATCAGCCCAAAGTGCAGCTGCCTTCAGCCTCTTCTCCTCCTGTGGAAATAGATAGGATGCTACAAGTGAGGGAGAGGGCACGAAAAGGGTGGAGCTAGCCACATTCCTCTCCCATCTCCAGAGCTCGCACTGCAATCATCTAAGTCTGCCCCTTGGCTCCTTTAGTCATTGTTCCGGGCTACATCCTTAGGCCTAAATTGTTACAGACTTTGGCTTACCTATTCACGGAGAGAAGCCATTAGCGAAGCTACAGCTTCTGAATTCTGAGTTTGACTTCTGAATCTTCAAGAATCCTGAGGTTTGACCTACTTTTCTAAATTTTGGTCCCATGTCACTTATTTGTCCTTTCACCTAAAATTATTTATGCCAGATTAAAAAAAAATTAACAGATTATTAAACCTTAGAATTTGTGAAGTTAGAAAAATCAGTATCAAATGGTAAAGGTACTCAGATACTAGCTAGCACTAATTAACATTTTTTATACTCTTAAGGGGCTGGAGAGATAGCTCAGGAAGTAAGGAACATAAGCTCCCAAGTTCAACACCCAAATCCACAGAGGAAAAAAAGCTGTACAGAGTATAGCTGTACTTGTAATCCTAGCTCAGAGATTAAGTTTAGGAGGTAGAAGCAGAGACGGGGCTTTAGCAGACTGAGCTAACTGGTGAGGCCCAGCTCCCACTAAGAGACCCTGTCTCAAAAAACAAGAAGAAAAGCACCTGAAGAATGACACCCAAATTTGACCACTGTCCTATACCTACATGTCCATGTATGTGCATAATACACATATGCATACAAATATGTGCATACTCTGTTCTCCATTTTTTAATAGAATTATTTGATTCTCTGGAATCTAACTTCTTGAGTTCTTTGTATATATTGGATATTAGCCCTCTGTCAGATGTAGGATTGGTAAAGATCTTTTCCCAATCTGTTGGTTGCAATTTTGTCCAACTGACAGTGTCCTTTGCCTTGCAGAAGCTACTCAACATTATGAGGACCCATTTGTTGATTCTTGATCTTAGAGCACAAGCCATTGGACATCTGTTTAGGAACTTTACCACTGTGCCCACGTGTTCACGGCTCTTCCACACTTTCTCCTCTATAAGTTTCAGTGTATCTGGTTTTATGTGGAGGTCCTTAATCCACTTGGACTTGAGCTTTGTACAAGGAAAAAAGAATGGGTTGATTGGCAGTTTTTGAACCAGCACCATTCAATAAAAATGCTGTCTTTATTCCACTGGATGGTTTTTGCTCCTTTGTCAAATATCAAGTAACCATAGGTGTATGGGTTCATTTCTAGGTCTTCAGAATGGCTGATAAGTACCTAAAGAAATGTTCAATTTTCTTAGTTAGCAGGGAAATGCAAATCAAAACAACCCTGAGATTCAACTTCACACCACTCAGAATGGCTAAGATCAAAAACTCAGGGGACAGCAGATGCTGGAGAGGATGTGAAAAAAGAAGAACAGTCCTCCATTGCTGATGGGATTACAAGATGGTACAACCACTCTGGAAATCAATCTGGCCGTTCCTCAGAAAATTGGACATAGTACTACCAGAGGACCCAGCTATACCACTCTGGGCATATACCCAGAAGATGTTCCAATATGTAATAAGGACACATGCTCCACTATGTTCATAGCAGCCTTATTTATAATAGCCAGAAACTGGAAAGAACCCAGTTGTCCTTCAACAGAGGAATGGATACAGAAAATGTGGTATATTTACACAATTGAGTACTACTCAGTTATTAAAAACAATGAATTCATGAAATTCTTAGGCAAATAGATAGAACTAGAAAATATCATCCTAAGTGAGGTAATCCAATCACAAAAGAACATACATGGTATATACTCACTGATAAGTGGATATTAGCCCATAAGCTTGGAATACCCAAGATACAATTCACAGATCACATGAAGCTCAAGAAGAAGGAAGACCAAAGTGTGGGTGCTTCAGTCCTCCTGAGAATGGGAACAAAATACTCACAGGAGCAAATATGAAGATAAAACATAGAGCAAAGTCTGAAGGAAAGGCCATCCAGAGACCTGTCCCACCTGGGGATTGATCCCATATACAGTCACCAAACCCTGACACTATTTTAGATGCCAAGAAATGCTTGCTGAAAGGAGCCTGATATGGCTGTCTACTGAAAGACCCTGCCAGAGCCTTACAAATACAGAGGTAGATGCTCACAGCCAACCATTGGACTGAGCATGGGGTCCCCAATGGAGGAGTTAGAGAAAGGACTAAAGGAGCTGAAGGGGTTTGCAACATCATAGGAAGAACAACATCAACCAAACAGACACCCAAAGCTCCCAGAGACTAAGCCATTAACCAAGGAGTACACATGGCTCCAATTGCATATGTTGTGTAGAGGATAGCCTTGTCAAGCATCAGTGGGAGGAGAGGTCCTTGGTCCTATGAAGGCTTGATAGATGCCCCAGTGTGGAGGAATCCAGGGTGGGGAGGTGCTAGTCAGGTGGGTGGAGGAACATTCTCATAGAAGCAGGGGGAGGGAAGATGGGATTGGAGGTTTCTGGGAGAGGGGAAACCTGAAAAGGAGATAACATTTGAAATGTAAATAAAGAAAATATCCAAGAAAAAATTCAGGTTAATTAACACAGGAAAAAAACATATACATGTATAAACAAATACATAAACAATGATATGCATATATAAAAATATCTAGCGAAACCCATTATTTTATACTCCAGCTAAAAAAATAATGAAAAAGAGAGAGATTATAAATGACCTATTGTCTTAGTTGGGGTTTCTATTGTTGTGATAAAACATCAAAAGCAACTCTGAGAGTAAAAGATAGAGAGTTTATTTCATCTTACAGCTTACTATATATCATCCTAGGAAGTTGGACAGAAACATGGGAGCAGGAGCTGATGAAGAGGCCATGGAGGAGTGCTGCTCATTGGATTGTTCCTCACGCTTGCTCAGCCTACCCATGAGTGGCACTGTCCACAGAAGGCCCACACCAACCACCAATAAAAATAAATAAATAAATAAATAAATAAAACATTTAAAAAAAATTTAAAAAGCACCACAGGCCAATCTAGTGAGAGCATTTTCCCTACTGAAGTCCCCTTTCTCCAAATGACTTTGGCTTGGGTCAAGTTGACATAATATATACCCAGCACTCCAATAAAATAGAGGGGGGGAGGAAATGGAGAGGGAAAAGAATACATGTGCCAGGAAAGCTGGCATTTAGTAAAGTATCAGCATTTTAATTAGAATATTTATTATCCAGGGGACAAATGAAGGCATTTTAGATTTTGATTAAGTTGATAGACAGTGGTGGAGACTCAACATACAGAGAGATAATCCCAAGTTCATCTGAATATGTGAATTTTAATCTTCCTGATAAAGTTTGATGGTCAAGAACTGAGTCCAGAATGTCTATAGTAGGTGTTTAAGGAAAAACACAAAGGATCTTACCCAGATTTTCTTACTTTTCTGACAAAGTAATTAAATGCTAAATTGTTTTGAGAAACTTTTGTTTGTGAGTTAGAAAATCACAGATGCATACACAATTCATACATTAAAATAATCATGGGTGTTCGTAGATCTACCTTCGAGAGCTCTGAATTTTTTAATCCTTTAAGGGCATTTTCTTTTAGCACCAAAGAAGGCAAAGCTTGCTTTAATACAAGCCCCTGCTAAAGGAATTTCAGCAGGACAATGCTTTTCCTCTTTGATTGACAGGTTTGGGCTGCCTGTGGCTGACTGCTTGCACACATTTACCTTGTTTATGTTACAAGAAAGCAAGCAGCCACACATACTTCTGTGGAGACATCAATAGTGTCTGCATTTTCTGGTATGTCCCCTTCAAGGGCATCTTCACAAAGATGAGCATGTAGCCACAGGACCCTGAGTAGCTGAGAGGAGGCTGGATTAGATGGGGACCCTGACAGGGATCTTGTGGGGGCTTCCATTCTAACTCAGTGGCCTTCTATTCAGTTGGGGAGATAGTGTGACATTGCCTCCCCTCCCAAACTTCTCATCAATTGTAGGTTGTATCAGAACACTGCAGAACAACGATGTTCTGGGAGATTCAACTTAGAGGAATTAGCCATGAATACTAGACCTATGTCGGGCTGCTCTGGATGCAAACCTCTTCCTTAGAGCCAGTTCATACACATAAACCACATTCCTGGGGAAACAATTTTCCTCACCCTTCTTCCCACCCCTGGCTGTGAAAAGAATGGGAGTCATACTATCTTTTCTGCACACCTACCTGGTAATCCATCCCAGAAATGTTTCCTATCTGCTTTAATTGAAGTCTGAAGGATGATTGTTGCCATTTTGCACTGGCAGAGAACTACCCTTCAGCTGGTGGAGACAAAGGCCCCTGGCTTAGGACGTGAAGATGAGTGTGAGAAAGGGAAGACCTGGGAAGAGTCTCCCGTGACCAGACTCTGTTCTGTCTCACCTGTGCACTATGGATTGAGTCCTAGCTGCACACCTCTCCTGAGGGAGACCTGATGAGGCAAACACACTCATTACTGGAAGAGCTCCCATGTCAATGCCACAGATCAAAATGGCCTCACAGATATCTAGAATAGTCAACCCAATTGATATAAAATGTACCTTTATCTGAGCAGCACAAAAAGCCATTTCTAATAACAGAATACACTTTAGATTGTAATGCATGTCTTAATAAATACAAACAAATCAAAATCATGTTGTGTATCTTGCCCAAATGTAGAGGAATGAAACTATGTATCAATAACAAAAGAAACTACACAAATACTTGGAGACTGAGCAAAATGTTTGTGAATGAAGAAAAACACAGAAGAGATTTTTAAATCACTTAGAATAGGATGAAAATGAAGCACAGCTTTGCCAGAATCCTCTGGATACAGTGGAGGCAGCTTTAAAGTTTACAGCATGGATAGTGATAATTAACAGAGCTGAAGGGGTTTGCAACCCCATAGGAAGAACAACAATATCAACCAGCCAGACCCCTCAGAGCTCCCAGGGACTATGCCACCTACCAAGGAGCACAGATGGCTCTGGCTGCATATATAGCAGAGGACAGCCTTGCCAGGCATCAATGGGAGGTGAGGTCCTTGCTCCTATGAAGGTTTGGTAGATGTCCCAGTGTAGGGCAATCAAAGGCAGGGAGTTGGGAGTGGGTGGGTGGGGATCATCCTTATAGAAGCAGGAGAGGGGGTTTCTAGAAGAAGAGGAAATCAGGTAAGGGGATAACACTTGAAATGTAAATAAATTAAAATAAAATTTAAATTTAAAAAATTAAAAATCACATCCTGTACTCTATAGAAGATTCAAGATGGCAGCAGCTGCGGCTGGCACCCAAGGGATCACAGAGCAGCTTGGAGGATATAGGAGCGGTATGGGAGCCCGGCTACAGGAGACAAATAACACATTATTACTGAATAGGGCCAGTCCTTGGCCTGCTGGCCAAAGAACAGGGCCACCACTGCTGCAGCCTACACAGGGGCAGGAGTGGGAGGAGGCCATGTGGAGATTCTCTTTGTGGTATGTGTTACCACATGAAGCCGTGTTGATGTTCATGGCCCATGCTGCTGCCATCAGAGCTTATGTTCAGGTCTTTGTCCTATGCTGCCACTGGAGCCTGTATGTATGTCCTTAGCTGTACACCCACCTGAAGCCATGTTGATGGCGACAGTCTGTGTTACCATGGAAGGCCATGTGATGTCTGAGTTCTGTGTTCTTACCTGAAGCTATGTCCACTAGCCTTGCTGACATCGAGGGCCATGTTGATGTATGTGCCCTATGATGCCAATGAAGGCCATGATGATGTCTTTGGTCAGTAATACGGGCAAGGGCCTTGTTGATATTCATGGTCTGTGCTGCTACAGGAAGTCATATAGACATCTATGGTTCATGCTGACACCAGAAACCATATCCACAATGTCCATGATCCATGCTGCCGCTGACTGTTATGGGAAGGGAAGTGTATTTTGAAGTGGTGGTGGATGACTTCAGGATCACAGGTGAGAATAAGAGATATTGATATTCACCTTACCTCAGTCAGAATGGCTAAGACATGGGGCCGGCTTACAAGTTCAGAGGTTCAATCCATTATCATCAAGGCAGGAGCATGGCAGTATTTGAAGAGCTGGGAGCTCTACATCTTCATCTGAAGGTTGCTAGGAAAAGACTGGCTTCTAAGCAGCTAGAGTGAGAGTCTTAAAGCCCATGCCCATGGTGACACACCTACTCCAAAGCCACACCTACTCAAAGTCATACCCACTTCAACAAAGTCACACACCCTAATAGTGCCACTTTCAAGAGAGGGAAGATAAAACACATTAATACAAAGGGGAGATGGGATATAATGGAATAGGAAAGGTTAAACTGAGAGGAGAATGTGAGGGTGGGTAGCTGACAAAATATTAGGAAGGTTAACTAACACTAAAGACCTTTGGGAAAAGTCATATGGAAGCCTATTACTGTAAATGCTTCCTAAAATATAGATGTACACAGATATAAGAGGTGTTTAAGTCGAGTTATCATATAATGGGGTGTCAATTTCCCTCTTAGACACCAGAGGCCAACAAATTAGCCAGACCCAGGAATGGGTTACTTCTTTCAAATTCTTAGCCTCTGTTGAAGTAAATTCCCACTGACCACCCAAATATTGCAGGTTGTTGCCAACGCTGTTGATCATCCTTCAGAACTTAAACATAAGGCTCTGTTGCTAAAGATAATGCATACCTAAGTTTTAGAACATAAAGGGACCAAGCTAGCACTGACTAAGAAGCTTCATATTTTCTTGCTAGCTTTTGTAGTGCTGATAGGTGTTATGCATACTGCTAGAGTAAAATAATAATAATAACAATAATCAGTTTTACCCAGCTGTGAAATTCATAAGCTATAATAATTACTATCCTGGCAAGATGTATCCACTGGTACAATAAAGGCATGAACATCATGGAAATACTCAATGATATTTTGATTGGATTTCAGGCCTGATCTGAATCCACACCTGGCTCCATTATCAGGGCCAAGAACTGTGGCTAGTTGGTCACACACCCCAGGAGAGAATCTACTACTATTATTTTGCTAAATAGACATAGTATTAAAATGACTCTTAATGACTTATCCATATATCCATAGATGACTATATAGCTCAGATAATATCACAAAGCTTTCTTGCTGCCATAGATGTAAGTTAACATACATCTGCTGGTCAAGGTGCAGAAAATAAGAAATAACAGAATTCTCAGATTTAAATGAGATAGCCATATTATACTCATTCCTACCATGCTAAGAGATCGTTGTGGAAGATAGGGCAGAAAGAGTTTAAGATCCAAAGGTGGTGAGTGACTACAGGAAGGCGCATCTTCAGGACACTGCAGGGAGAGTGCACCATCACAGGGGTTATGACAGCATGACCAGACATTGGCAAGATTGAGTCAGACAATATCTCAGCATTGAGTGAGGACAAATTCTGGAAATTTTACCCCTAGTTAAGATCTATAGGCAATTGATAGCTGCTTGGAGATGGATTAGGTTTTTTTAAGTGTGTGGCCCCTGGTCAGGCAACCACACTCTAGTAGGTGACCACATAGCCAAGAGTATATAAACAGCACAAATTAGACCCAAGAATTTTAAAAGAAGGCCAAAAAGTTAGCTGGGTATGGAAGTATGAGATGGCTCTGTGAGGAGTTGGGGCAGGGATGAATATGATCAAAATACAAATGCAAAAGATCCCCAAAGAATTAATAAAAGAATTTTAAGTCAGAGAAATCCCAAACAGCTTACTGATGCACCTCCATGTCTTAAAAATACAAGAACTTACCCGTCTTCAAGGTCACACCCACATTGTTTATGTTATTTGAATAAACACGGCCTTATTAGTGTTTATTAATAAGTAAGCATAGGATTATTAGTGTTTACTAATAAACATGGCCTTTTGGCGCATGCCTCTGTCTTAGGTCAGTAAGGCTTTGTGCAGAATCTTACCTGTCCCTGGATCGCCAGCCTGCTATATTAATGACTCTGTTTGGGGGTTCATTTTTAGTTTCAAGCCATGTACCTTGGCCACCAACAGATTAATGTTGCTAAAGACAAGCTTTAAGATGATGGGCAGGAATAAAAGTATTCCCAGGACAAGAAGGGATAGCATGATCAAGCCATATATGCCATTCTTAAAGTTTGGGGAGGCCTTCTTGCGAGAATGACCTAAGACAGGCTCAGCCTTGTTTATGAAATAAAAAAGGGGGAGATGTAGAAAGCCTTATTGGGGTGTTGTGCTGCCTGGCAGGAGCTTGACATTGACCAAGGACAAAGGCTTTGGGTAGGAATCTGACATTAAGCAATGACAAGGGAGTAAGCTCAAGCAGGAATCTGACATTAGGGCATGGTGGGGAAGTTAAGTTTAAGCAAGAATCTGACGTTGGGCTATAAGAGACAAGTAGGGTAAAGCAGGAATTTTAATCTTAGGGTGAAACAAAAGAAGCAGGCCCTAGGCAAGGTTTTGGGCTTGGATGAGGGGGTAGGCTCAGGTATTTTGGTCATTCTGCCAAGCCCTTGGAAACAACTGTTGCTTATTGCTTTGACTATTTTGTGTTTACTGTCTTGCTTGTTCCTCATTGTACTATTATAGGTCTTAATAGTAATCAAATTCCTTAAAAGTAGATTGTAAATTATTAAACCTGCCTTCATTCTCAGAATTGACTGGGGTCATGCTAAAAACAAAAACAAAACAAAAACAAAAACAAAAAAACCAAGACAAATCCCAGCATGATGTTTGTCTTGACGTAGGGGAGTAAAGTCAGGAATGAATGACAGGAGCCAGAAGGAGCACATTGAAAAATAAACCAAGCAAATGTTAGCCCCTTGAAAAATATAAATGACATTGAAAACCCCTAATGAAACTAACTAAAAGGAAGAGAGATAAGACCTCACCTGATAAAATTATAGAGGAAAGGGTATGTGACATGTTCTAATAAAATTCAGAAGGTCATTAGGGAAGATTTTGCAAGTTTATAGTCCAAGAACGACCAGGAAACCTAAAAGAACTAGATCAAGTCTAGACATGTATGTCTTACCAAAATTAAACCAATATCCACAAAAACTACAAGAATGAAACAACTTTAAAAGTCTCCCCACAAAGAAAGACAGGGACCAGGTACATTCACTGCTGAATTCTACCACACCTTTAAGGAATAGCCAAAACCACTACTTCCACTGGCTTCCTCTTAGATACTTGATTGCACGGATCAGCAAAACAACCATCACACCAGCTTAATCCTTAGCTAAGGACCCTGGCTCAGCCACAGGCACCTGAATATTCTCTGACAAGCTCCAAATGCAAGGTATTTTCTTGAGTAAGTGCTTTATGCTGTGGCTTTTAAAGCTAGGGAGCTAGAGGAGGATATTACAGGGGAAAAATACTTTTTAAAGCTAGTAATGATAAATATTGCAATAATGCATAACTGAGAAATTCATTACACAGCCTCCTGCAGGCAGTGCTGAATCTGGAACGGTCATCTAAGCAACTTATAAGAACATCTCACTTCACTTTGATTGAATCAGATTTTTTTAAAAAAAAAATCAATTTCCCAGCATGAATCTGAACTTCTTTCCAGCTATCTGGTTAAAATATTTATCTTAAAGTAACAAGTTATCAAATAATTTTACATTGCTGATTATAGAAATGCCTCTAATCTTGATGGACTCAGAAGTAACTCAAGCTCGGTGTGCTGGGATATATATTACAGATAAAACCCATCTATTCATTTCGGATGGCACAGATATTGGCTGTAGCAACATTTTCAGAGCCCTGAAGATGAGGAATCCATAACATCATGTGCAGAATGCAAAAAGCTTCACCACTGCTCAAGTCCCAGCCTGGGAGATTGCTCTTCATTTAGCATCAGAGAAATATCCATTGTTTGTATTCTGAAATAACCTGTACACGGTGTCTTGTGATTTTTTTTTCTTGTGTGTGTGAGAGAGACTATGGTAAAATTGGATGTAGAATCTTTGAATTACTGCTGTCATCAGCTAAATTCAATTTGGTTCTATGTAAGAAGTAAGCCAACAAGGCATGGACACTAAAATAAAGGTTATTTCAAGGCTGAAGATGATTTCCTATATTAAAACATGAAGTATTCATGATTCTGTGTTGAGTGCAGATGGATACAGAACAAGGAGTCTTGGGTAATGCAATGCATAACTAAGGAAAATAAGAATAAATGCAAGCCCAGCCTCAGCATTTTGGAAGGGCGGGTGTAGTGTGAGAGTTTTCCTCACAGTTCCTGGTGTTCAGCAGCCCTGTGTGTGTACTTCCAACACAAGCTGCAGTTGGCTTGCTTTGACCAGTAGACAGTATTTCTACCCTCGATGGCCAGTCAGAATTGCAACGATGCACCAACTACTAAGCTCAACCCCAGTGCTCCCAAGCCAACCTCTTCTAAACCAGTCCCCAAAAAGTGAATATACAGGCCTTTGCAAAGGCCCCAGGAGAAGCTAGAAGGTAACACATGGAGGGGCAGGTGAGGAGGACAGGTTGGGGTGGGGATATTTGGAGAAGGCATGTGGAAAGGAAAGGGGAGATGGTGTGTGGAGGTGAGATGTGAAATTCTCATTTTCTCTGAAAATGTCTCAAAAACACCACCACAGGAAGGCATGAGAAGTCTTAATTAATGTTAGAAAGGCAGTCCTTCTGCACACTGAACCCTTGGCTATGCCCCAGTAAGGATGACACACTAGGACTACAACTCTAGGGAGGATGGGGAGCGGACAGCAGACACAGGAGAGTTAACTAGGTCTCTTCATCTGAGGGGCTGCCTGATGAGACTGCTGTAGAGAAATGAGTTCAGAAGGGAGGCCCCAGCGGGTCTCCCTAGAGAGTCTCAGACAGGAACAGGAGAGGGAATATGCCAGGGAGACAGGTAGAGGATGCAGTCCTGAGAGTAAGCACCAGGCATGCTCCTAGCACTAACTGCCTGAGAAAAACGCTGCAGACTTCAGCCAAGGCATTCTGGGAAACAGCCTCCACAGAGGGTCTTCATCAGACACAGAGCAGGGAAGGGTATAGGGTGCGCGGATCTGAAGCTGCAAAACAGAAGTCACTAATACAAGTAATTTCTTGGATTTATGCAAAATAGATCAGATCCAGACACACATGCACCCAGAG